>NC_040903.2:6327455-6629121 GCF_004126475.2 Phyllostomus discolor
ATGGAAATCTAAAAACTCAGTCTACAGTCCATATTGCACCTTGTGATTGCGACAGTGTGTCCTCCTGGGGACAGAGAGTGCTAGGTCTTTACCTGGGTGCTTTGCTTCCATCAGACACTTGGGTGCCATGGAGACATGCTCCAGAGTTCTCTTGTTTCATCCTGTGGTTCCCAGTGAGCAGGCCCAGACCAGCACTTCCTGTAGACAGGGTTCATCTGTCAAGGTCAGTGACTGCTGGTTACCCGATTCCTTGTTATGAGTTTGAATTTCAGGGCTCATTTGCTAGGCCCTGCTGACCTCACTCAGCTACAAAACTTACTCCCAACACTTTTTGAAATTCTATTTTGCCATTTCAAACTACTTTGGATTTGTTTGTTTTTCTTTTTTCCTAAAGCATCCTCTTTTCTATTATTAAAAATGACCTAATAAATGAATAGGAGGAAACATTTAAATTGTGCAACTGGTGCAAAATTCTAAAAGTTAGAATATGAGTCTTCTTCCCACTCAAGAAGTGAAGTCCCTCTCCCACTGGAAAAGAGGTCAGTGTAAAACATACGCATTAATTTATTTCATATTCTGGAAACTTCCTGTGAAAATTTATGCAAAACATGTACATATATCTTGAAACAAAATCGAGACTGAAAAGTACATGGTTCTGCACTTTTGTTTTTCAGTTAAACGTGTCTCTTGATACTTCAACACAATTGATGATCTAACTCAATGACGCACTTTCTTAAAGGGATGATCAACTAATATTTCATCATATTCATGTGGCGTACTTCATTTAATTAGCCCCAAAGATGACTGTTGTCTTACCCTCCCCCTGCCAGTGCACGCAGTGCTGCAGGGAATGTCCTCGTGCATGCCTGTGTGCACATGTGGGCAGGGATACCTGTAAGATATTTGTAGGCTATGTTTTCAGAAGTGGAATTGCTGGGTCAAGGTGTCCGTTCACCTTGCTTCGTTTGGCAATCTTTATTTCTACATCTATCCAATAGAATCTTTAATTGATCAACTACTTACCTAACTGCTTTTCAACTTCTTAACATAGTTATAAACATACAAATTTGGTCAAAGGTTAAAAGAAAAAAAACAAACAATTATAGCTTCCTGGTCATTAAATTGACTTCTTTGAAATGCTGGGTCAAGACAATTTTCTTTCATCTTTAAAACTCCTCCTGGAATTTTTACTGCATCTGGATTGTTCTAACCTGAACTTGACTGATGAAGGTGTGAGGATCAGATTGCTTCTCTAAAATTTCTGACAGCTCCATGTCCATGGGATGGTTTAAGTCTTCTCTTGGTTGATTTCTTGGTCTGTCCTGGTCTTGCTACCATACAGCCATTTGGACTTCCTCTTCATATGTAGATACGTAGCATCTTGTTTTATAGTCCAAATCTCCACTATTAAATCAACACTTTGAAAAGCTGCAACAACTTCCATCTTACTTATATGTGGTATCTCATATGCTCATAAAGGAAGTTGAGAATCTACCCTAGGCCCTGGGATTTGTCCTAATCTTGGGAAAATCCTGCATTACAGATTAAGTTTCCAGATCAACCAAGCCACCTTTACCCAACTTTATGCTTCACCCATACCTGCCTTGATCCAGGACCCTCAGTATCCAGTCCTGTACATACTCCGCCCAAAACTGCTGGTTCTGGTTGACCATGCCTTGCAGCTCTTTTGGAGTAGAGCCCCTTGGCTCCCCCAACAGTCCAAGCCCTTCTCTGGGTGGGTGATATTGTGATTTGCCTCTAGTAGTTGGTCTGGTGGCCAGGCAGGGAGATGGAGGCAGACCTGGGAGCTGGGGAAGGCTCATGGTATCTTGCAAGACAGAGAGCTTTACAGCATTTCTAAGCAAGTGGTGGGGAATGAGGCTTTCACCTGGAGAAATGGGTCACTTCTCCAGGTCCGCAGAAGTCAGAGAATCTGCATATTTAAGGTTTCTAAAGACTTTGACACCGAGGTCTGCATCCCGCATCTGTTTAATCAAGGCTCTCATCAAGATGGAGCAGGCTTGCCAGGATTGAGAATTCAATCTTCTCTGAATTCTTTATCCCTGTGTCCCCATTAACCCTATAATTAAATCCGGAGTCTGATTCTTAGTTTTTTTTTTTCCTGTCTTCTGGCTGCAGAAGATTTTCTGTCCTGTATGGGCTTTGCACTTTGCCTTAAATCTGTGACTGATCATCTTCAGCGCTTCACTGTATTTCTTTAATGCATCCCCGGTAGAAGCCACTCACTTCCACAATCCTTGTAACTATTGCTTTTCCTAAACATCTGCAACACTGGAGATAACCCCCCTGCTAGTTCATGCCCATCCACTGACATTACGTCTCAGTCCTCCCCCAGTGAAGCTGTAACAACTGCAGCTACAATCTGCCTACGACTATTAGTAACTGACCCTTGTGATGGGGTCTTCATTGCCAACCAGCTGCCAGGGGCTCCTGCCCCCAAATCCCAGTGTAGAGTCTGCTCTTCAGACCACTCCTGGCACTAACTGTTGTGTTCCCTGGAAAATACTCTGAGACAAAGACGTGTGGACCAGGAGTTTACTGAGGAGTATTTCGGGGAACAGCAGTAAATGGTAAATGGTGAGGTCGAATAAAGAATCAGTGCACTTGCAATAGAGGTCTCAGATGATTTCATGACGGGTTTTCTCCCAAATCCGATGGCAGCTGGGTGTGTATCCCTACATCTCCTGGTCGTTGAATGTGGCGGTCCCTGGGAAAGCAGTGTGGCATTTGGTGAGGCAGCTCACTTCTGCTGAAGGTCATGGGGAAAAACTCAGCTGTGAACCATCATCTGCCAGCACCCCCTGCAGCTAGGGGGTCCTGCATATCAGATGAGACACCGTGGAGGACAGTGTTTATGAACAGCTTCATCTCGTAAGAGCCAGATCACAGAGTAGCCAGATACAGTAGCAACAGCAAGGATTTGACATCAGACTTTTTACCAGCTCGGTTATTTTCAGTGTACTCCCTCTTCTTTTTGAGCCTCAGTTTTCGTTTCTGTAAAGTGGGGATAAGTATATTTATTTAACATTGCTTTGCTTACGGCTCACATCCGTGTTTTTATAAAAAAACTCTTTCGGAAGTGACCTGACAGAGCTCATCCAAGAAGCTGGTGAGGGTTAGCTCTGCCGGGGTGAAAATTTCAGTGCCCTGGGCTGGTCACATTGGAATACCGAGTCTCGACTTTTCCAAAGTGTCCCATCATCATTATCTGCCTTCCAAGTACAAGTCAATGACATTTCACTTGCCAGAAGATTCAATTGCATCTCAAGAATTAAGATCGATACAATCATTGCAAGTAAACCGTGTCTGACCTTCTTCTTTGTAAGATGAAAAAGAGCCAACGGGGCATGAGAAGTGTCAGCACTTTCAGTTTTGAGAGGTGACAGAGGGGGAGCAGTTTACGCAGCGCTCATCCATCACTGGACTTCAGTCAGATCCTTCATGCTCAAACTAGAGCTAAAGAGATCGCCGTTTATTCTTTTCTGCTGTTGAAAATCTGAACACCAATTCGGTTCCGTTCAATTCAGTTCAGTTTAATTCGGTGCACATTCATCAAGTGCCATCGTTGTGCACGACCTTATGGTAGCTGCAGGAAACTCGCCTTGTGATAAATACTAAAGGACATGAGTAAAACAGAGTAGGGCTGCTTTGGAAGGAAACACAAACTAGGTATTCATAGAAAAAGAAGGTGGATTTTGAGTCGGAACTTCCAGGATGAGTAGGAATTTGCTTATGAAAGGGGAAGGGTTTAGTTTAGTTCATGTCAACAGCTATTTATTGAGGTGCGCTCTGTGCTGGACCCTAGGGTGGGCACCCTAGGTGTTGAGGAGGCGAGGGGAGCATCCTAGCTGCCCTCAGGAAGCCCCCTGGTGTGAAAGAGCAGGTGCAGGCAACACTTTGAAAGAGGTCGTAACCTGGTAGAAAAGACAAGAGAATTGACAAGGAACAGTCTCATTTGCAACTTTGTTCAACGTATTTGCTTTTCAGGCTTTGGTTTGGTTACAGCTGGTATGTTTTGCCCTCATCATGGCAGTAACATTCCCTGAAAAAATGCTAGGGAACTGGAAATAAGGAAGGACATGTGAAGCTATATAGTATCGAAGGCATTCCCAGCATGTTTATGGGTGTTGGCGCATGTATGCAATGGGCTACAGCCCAACTGTTTAAAATGATGCAATCAAATAAATATAACATGAGAAGTTATGATGTATAGTTGAGAGTTAAAAATGCAGGTAACTATATACTATGTACAATGTGATTCCACTCTTGTATGCTTTTATTGTACATTCACAGGAAAAAATATAAGAAGATGCCATAAAATGTCAATAGAAATTCTCTTTGGATTGAGGGAGATTATGAATGCCTCCCCTCCCCTCCCCTCCCTTCCTCTTTCCTCCCCTCCCCTCCCCCTCCTCTCCTTCTCATACTCTGTTCTTCCTCCTCCTCTTTTACTTTGCTCATGTGCATTTTTTTCAGTGAATGTGAGTTAATCGAGTAATGAAAAGTAAAGCAAAGAAAGAGTTACTTTTAAAAAGCCTTCAAACCCGATAAGCATTTCTATAGTTACAACAATCCTTTTATGTTCTTTGTTTCTCAGGAGAATCCAATACTGTTGGAAAGACTGATACCATTGCTACTATTGTTGTTGTTATTTTATTTCCATGGACTGATAATATTTTGTTAACTCTTGTGCTTTCTTCATTCCCAGATTATACACCAAGACACCAATAATCTTTGGTGGGAATAGAAACAGAGGCTGCAAACCTTTGCTACAGGAAGATTTGGATGCATTTTTTTTCTAGAAAAAATGTTCTTATTGGCAAAGGTCATGCAGAAATGGTGACAGATGGGGGATGGGAACGTGCAGATAGGAAGGCATGACAGAGCGGGACGGAATGCTGCAGAGACATGGAAGCTGAGTGCGCCCGGTCTTGGCGCTCCCGTTGCCATGTAGCAAGGGCCAGACTGGGATAACCCACCCATCAATCCACCGGCCTTCCAGTCTGGAGTGATGCTTGTCTGAGCTTTGACACAGCAGAAGCTCCATTCCCATAAAACTGTGTGGACATCGCCCACCTCTTTGCTAGAACAATCTGCTATTTCACTCCCATTTTTTTTTTTTTTTTGATGGAGGAGTGGAGGTTTGAGAAGGCTGAGCAATGTGCATAGAAGTACCAGTAGGCTGAAGCCGGACATGAGCCTCAGGAATCCTTGTCTCCTCAGTAGTGCATAGTGCTGCCTAAAATTTGATCTGTGGATTACAGTGACTCAAAGCCACAGTTCTGTCCCTCATCGCACCTTGGGCAATGACTCCTTCTTATGATGAGAAATAAACAAGATGGTGACAGGTTCCCGAAGTTGTTGTGTCATTTCTAACCGGGTGCTTCACTCCTGCAGCTAGAGACAGGGTTATTTCTAATGAAATCCTTGCTGTTCAGCACCCCAATCAATTTTCCTTGCAAATTATTTCCTAATATGTAATTATGTAATCAAGCACTCCCATAAACAAGCTGGGCCTTGACATAGAGTGATGGGGTGCAGTAATATTTTAAATAAAAGATGATTGCAGAGCTATTTATTTTGAAGTCCAATTTTCAGGGTTGGGAACTATACATTGATGGCAGTTTAGAGATTCACAGCAAGCTAAATGTGAAGCTCTATGCGTCAATGCCTTCGACATAAACAAATGCACAAAAATAGTACCCTGCAACTGTTTGCAAAGTCTAACAGAGTTACAGGGCTTTCTGCAAAGCAGAGGGTGCAAAGAGTACCAGCTTCATCAAATTCTGGCAGCTCTCTTTTCAAAAATAATGGTTTTGTCTACGAAGGGAAACCGCTAACAGCTTTCCCCCTCCACGGCGATTGTCTTTCCATCTGCTTGGGTTGTATCATCCCGTCGCCTTTGGAAAATTACAGCACAGAGCATCTTCTCCTGGAGGTCTGCGGTTGAGCTGAATATTCTGGGCCACGAAACGGTGACAACAGTTGAAGAGTTTCCCTGCAAAAGCGTTACAGCCACCGCATGCCAACGAGCGGCCCTGATGTGGCGAGGCTCTGGCAGGAGGGGAGCAGCGAGCCGTGCTGAGTCGAGCGCGATTTAAAAAAGTTTCACGTACGCTCACACAGCCACAATCTAACACTCGCAGCGCCTGGAAATAACGGCTGCTTCCTTCTCCCCTCCCTTCTTCATCTCTCCTTCTTACTTTTTTTTCCCCATTTCCCTAGCAAAATGTATTATTCTCTAAGTGCAAAGTTGTGAAGGATCTGGACAACTCCTCTAGCCTGTGGTCTGCTCAAGAAAGAATGTTATTTATTTGTGTCTCGAGATTCTTTGCTCAGACTCCAGCTCATGGGACTGGCCTAGTACCTAACTGATGCGTGAGTGAATGAATGATGCTATCTCTTCCCTGTGATGCTTTACACCTTGTAAAACCCTACATGCTGTGCAAGACACTCTCACTGACACCATACTCATGACAACATGTGAGGAGGTCACTGCCTCAATGTGTTAGGTCAGGCTCTTAAAGAGGCAGATACTCACATGGAATTAAATGGGAAGACCTTGATTATGGGAACCCCCCTCGAGGGAAAATGGAGAAGGAGCAGTAATGAATGGGGAAGCCATCAGACTGTGCTGTAGGTTTTATTCCGGTTGAGGAGAGAGGAAGGAAAGTTGAGTAGCAAATGTGCTTGATTGATGTGCAGTGTGAAGGGAGTTTTAGCAAAGCTGGTGGAGAGAGTTTTTGGGCCAAAGTTACTGGTCAGAGGAGTCCTACATCTCCAATAAATGTGCCTGCCTCCCCCAGAAGTGGTTGGGCCACAGTGAGTCTTTGGCTGATGGTGCCAATGCGGTGAGGGACTTGGGACAGCTCAACTGGGACCCTTGGTCAGGTACACCCTGTGGGGTGGGATATCGGAGAGTCACATTCTCATGGCCCCCACACCCTATGTTATAGATAAGGAGACTGAGATCCTGAGAGGGAACAAGAGCTCATGCCGAGTGAGTGAGGATTATTGCCAGGCTCCTGAACCCTCGCCCTTGTTTGGTCTTCACAGACACAGTACAGTTTCAGGCATATCGCTGACCCCCATCCAATCAGATCGGGAGTATCTGGTGGGGAGGGAAGAACATAAGGAGTCAAAACACGGGGCAGGCCAAGCGCTTGGCAGGAATGCAAGAAGATTCAGGGAGTGGGGCTTCTTGCACTCATGGGGGAAAGCAAACCGTGAGGCTGCAAGCGGAAGGCTAGAAGTCTCAACCTAGAGTGGAAGTATTGAAGACATTGACTCTGTCGTCATTAAATATACCATATGTAACATCAAATCATTTGATAATCAAATAACAGGTTATGTTCTAGAGCAGGGGTGGCCAACTTTTTGGCACCTCTGGGCCACACTGAAAGAAGTGTTGTCTTAGGCCACCCATTACATACACTGTGACATGTAATCGCAAAAAAAATCCCATAATGTTTTAAGTAAATTTATGATTTTATGTTGGGCCACAGTCGTAGCCATCCTGAGCCGCCTGTGGCCCGTGGGCTGCAGATTGGACACCCCTGTTCTAGAGAACCACAAGCTTCCTGGAGGTTAAGATGCTCTTGGCTGTTTTTCTTCAAGGCTAGTTTCCCGGCGCCTTGACACTGCTGGGCACAGAGGTGCAGTGTAAATACTCGCCTTTGTTGGATGAGTGATTGTCACTTCAGACTTGGAAGTGACCCTGGAGAACATCCAATGTACTTCGGAAGATAATGAGACGTTGACTAATTGTTAAGTCACTTCTCAGAGGAAATGAGACCCTGAGACTCAGGACTCCCTGTGTAGGGGGGTCTGTCCCCCTCCTCTCTGGGGCCACCCTGAGATGCGGGCTGTGCTTTGCCAGCCCACGAGAAAGTAGATACATTAATGTTGGTCCGAGAGCATCTTACATCTCAGTGTGGGGAGTAGATGAAGAGCAAAGTCTCAGACAAGGAGTGGACTGAACAGTGGGTCACTTGGAGGAAAGCAGTGCATGAAACCTGTATGATGAGACCCATATATTGCGAGTATCATGGGAAACCCCAGCTGACAGATGGTAGGTAGCAGAGAATTGGAGGGGAACTGACATACATGTCAATGGCCATTTTGTATTTTTTTTAAATATTGGTCTTGGTGGTTGCTCTCCAAGGTTAGATATTGTTTCACTTATCTTTTCAGAAAATATTTACTGAGCACCAACTCTGCTCCATGCAGTATGCCAGGCACTGAAGATTATTGGAAATAAGACCCTATTCTGCACTGACTGGTGTGGCTCAGTAAATTGAACACCAGCCTGAGAACCAAAGAGTCGCTGGTTTGATTCCCAGTCAGGGCACATGCCTGGGTTGAGGGCCAAGTCCCCAATATGGGGCCTGCAAGAGGCAACCACACATTGATGTGTCTCTCCTTGTCTTTCTCCCTCTCTTCCCCTGTGCCTAAAAACAAATAAATAAAATCTTTAAAAATTCCTTAAAAAATACCCTATTCCTTCCTTGGTGGCAGAGACAGGCAGTAAATGCACAAACACAATAATTCAAGACAGCTGGACATGGTATTAGAGAAATACGCAGAATGTGGGAAAGGAGTAATTCCATGGTGATGGGAAGACTTGGAGGCAGTGACATTGGGCTGGAACCACAGTGCTTAGGAGTTACCTCTGCAAAGATCTGAGGGCAAGAATTCCAGGGAGGAAAAGCCAGTGCAAAACCCCAAGTGTCCGAGGAGCTGCAGAAAGGCCAGTGTGGAAGGGACATAGCATGGGGGGAGGGACAAAGAGGGTGAGAGGAGAAGTAGGCAGGGCCAGATTTTGCAGGCCTGTCAGGGCAAGTGTGTCACAGGCTCTTCAGAGTGTTACCATCTGATTTACACCACAGCAATGAAGTCAGTCTGCACGAAGGCAAGTGTGGAGGCAGGGTGACCAGGTTAGCCTGTTGTCAGAGTCTAGGTGAGAGCTAATGGCAGCTTGAGCTGAGCTGGGTGCACAAGCTGGAAATAGGCTAGTGGACACTAGAGAGAGAGGGATTCCTGGTTGACAGGGGACACGTGCAAGCCAGGGAGGTATTAGGGGCAGAGATATGAGGCTTGCAATGGTAGGAGTATTGCGTGTGCCTTGGTAGCAGGAAGAGGTCTAGCCTGGGGAGGACAGTGTCTCCTTCACAGGGCTTTTGAGGGGAAAGCTCGAGATAACAAGCTACTTCCCTCTCCACGCCTCAGTCTTCTTCTCGGTAAAATGGGGATGAGGTGGCGCTACAATCACTGAGATGCCTTCCATTCTGCGGTCCCCACCCCTCTGCTCCGTAACCCAGGATGTGAAACCCGGATCGAAATTATCTCGTTTCTGCATCATCGGCCATGCGAGCGCGTCCCCGTGTGGGTTTTCATGGCCTGCGTTTGGGAGTGAGAAACGTGAATGACGGAGTAGGTGTTAAATGTCACCAAGCATTTGGACGCCCCGTTCCCGGGTGATATAAAACAGTTTGCTACGGAAGACGCCCGGCACACGGTTTACTTCTTGTTCCCCCTCCTCGCCGGAGCGGAACCGCTCCCGGGTGTGGTAGCCGTCTCCCCGCTGCCCCCAACGCACGGAAATCCCTTCTGCAGAAAGCAGGAGAGGCCAAGAAATAGTGACGACCCGCTTGCGCTTCTGTTTTCAGAGGCTGCTCGTTAGCAACAGTGCTTCTTGTATGCCCGGTGTGAGCCCCAGCAGTTCATCTGTAGCCATTGGGGTCTGCACAACCCTGTGATGTCCTGCACAGTGTCCCCCTCATTTTACACATGGGGAAGGGGAAGCTCAAAAGGCAAGTCATTGCTGGAGGCCACATAGCTCGTGTACAGCTTTCATCAGTTGGGGTGTAGCAGAGACTTCACTGGACTCATCCTGGAGGGACTGGGCTGGGTGGTTTGGCAGGGCGTGACCTTGACTTTCATCATACTCATTCTCATTTGATTTTCTCACCTGGGGAAGAATAATGGCTGCCTCAGGGAGCCACTGGGAGCGCTGGGAGAGATTGTGTGAAGGGGTAATAAAGGTTAGTCCTCTCCACACATAAAGGTGCTTTGTAAACCTCTGTTATAAAAAATTTTAATAATCCTCCCTGAGTATTTCTAGGCAATTGACTTGGTTTTGTACAGAAATCACATTTAATGTGACGATGTTTATGGTATGGGAGAATTCATAGGTTTCTTGGGTTTCTGTAGGTGTGTAGAGGGGGGTGTTGAGGGAAAGAGTCCGCCTGGAAATTAGAAAAAAGTGAGTCAGAAATTTAAACAAGTCGATAATAACTTTGGGCACCATTTCCTTCTGCCTCACAAAGTCAACATGGAAGAAATAAACCAAATGTGTATTCAGTGCTCAGCCATGTTCTAGGCACTTTGGGGGAAGGGGTGGGGTTGGAGACGCCCCGATGGCGGAGGCCCGCAGGAGCTTGCCATCTCCTATCTGGTTTGGAGACTAGAAGGGGTGGCCTTCTGCTCAGGGGAAGAGGAGGGTCTCACAGCAAAATCTGTGTGTGTGTGTGTGTGTGTGTGTGAGAGAGAGAGAGAGAGAGAGAGAGAGAGAGAGAGAGAGAGAGAAAGTTTTCATGTTAGTCAAACAAGGTCTTGGATTAGCCCTGGCTGGCGTAGCTCAGTGGATTGAGCGCGGGCTGGGAACCAAAGTGTCACAGGTTCAATTCCCAGCCAGGGCACATGCCTGGGTTGCAGGCCATGATCCCCAGCAACCGCACATTGATGTTTCTCTCTCTGTCTCTATCTCCCTCCCTTCCCTCTTAAAAATAAATTAAAAAAAAAAGGTCTTGGATTACTGAGGGTTGAGAAGCCTTGGTTGAGACAGAGATCCATGAGAGAAGAAGTGAATCGGTGAATTTGTGAGTGATCTGAACTAGTTTTTACATAGATCCTAATCACGTATGGGTGACCAGACTCTAGTTGGGGTGCTCTGGGTCTAGGTCCAGCTGCCCAAAGCCAGTGATTTACGACCTCATGCCGTCTTTTTACAAAAAGTATTTCATACCATGGTCTTTGCTTTACTGAAAAGGTAACACAGCCCATCCACAATATAATTTCAAACACAAGTCAGTATCATGCCCCAATATACCAAAAGGAGGGATTAAAGAAAAGTAACTGAAGATGAAGTAATATGTATAATATTTCAATACTTCTCAGCTATGACTACAGCGAGCCACATGCATTTTCCTCCAGCCCTGTCTGCAGGCACAAAATAGGTGGAGAATTGACTTGAAAAATGGTTTATGTTGTTTTTAAAGGTTTTATTTATTTATTTATTTTTAGAGAGAGGTGAAGGGAGAGAAAAAGAGAGGGGGAGACACATCAATTCTGGGGACCTGGCCCGCAACCCAGGCATGTGCCTTGACTGGGAATCAAACCAGCAATCTTTTGGTTCACAGGCCAGGGTGCAATCCACTGAGCCACACCAGCGAGGGCTATGTTTTTATTTTTATTTATTTATTTATTTATTTAAATATTTTATTTACTTATTTTTAGAGAGGGAAGGGAGGGAGAAAGGGAGAGAGAGAGAAACATCAATGTGCGATTGCTGGGAGCCATGGCCTGCAACCCAGGCACGTGCCCTGACTGGGAATCGAACCTGCAATGCTTTGGTTCACAGCCCGAGCTCATTCCACTGAGCTACGCCATCCAGGGCCTAGTTTTTTTTTAAAAATCAGGCAAGAATAAGGGAGAGAAAAGTTGGGAGCATATGTAGGGGGCATAGCAATAGTAGGCTATGGATTTTAAGTTGAATAAGAGCAAAGGGGTCAGAGACAGACAGTAAACAGACGGAATGAATTTTAATCTGGGTGAGGTCGAGGGATTGTCGGAATACGGGCGTAGCAGGAGAGAGCTGGAGAGAAGTTGCAGTCAGTGTGAGAATCTTACAGTGGATGCCGTGGAGGGGTGGCCGAGGGTGGTAGTCCGGGCTATGGCCATGGGATGGGTGGCTGGGGTGGGCAGGGGGCACAACCGATGTGAGAGAGGAATCGGGAAGCCAGAGTGCTGGCTGGATCATCTCTACGGACACTGAATTACCAGCGTGAGTCTGTGTATATCACCACTCACCAGGGCAGCTCCTTTCCCGCAACACCAAGTTCTCGGGGCATGTTTGTTGAAGGCATTGTTCCCCGTGACAATCGAATTTCAGTCTGAGGCCAGTTCCTTATGTGCACAGCGAGACAGAAATAAATGGAACCTATTCCACCACTAGCCAAAGTGAGGATACTAATCTCCAAAAATAGAATGTAGCAAATTAGCTCTTTGGGGGAATTACTTGGTAAATTCTTTCTCGCTGGACCCCGCAAGCACTTAGCTCCCCCAGAACTTGAGCAAAATGAATTCACATCGCATCTACAAGCATTTTCGTCTTTAAAAATAGCATTTCTGTTTCTATATAATGAGGTCTTTGGAAAGGAGACAAACATAAGCAGAGGGTATTATGTACAGAGAAGGTGACGAAAGGGAAATGAGGCAAAGGAATTTGGATTTTCCTCATCATTATAATGGTCCCTGGAGTTTAGGGCATTTTATTTCGTGTTCCAATTAAAAGTGAGAGCTTTGGAGTTGAGCCTCTCTTAAGAAATAGTGAGTACTGCGAGACTACAGTGCTACATTTATTGTGATAAATGCATTGTGTTCCTCACCTTTGTGGGTTGGCTCCTTTGGAAGGTGGAATGTATTTTCCCTTAGAAGCAAGGGTACATTTGCAAGGTCCGTTCCTGGGCAAGTCTGTTTAATCATAATGTTCCCAAAGTAAAGTGTGTTATTCTGTTGTAATAAATAGGGCTGTAACATTCTGTAAAGCTATGTTAGTATAATTGGAGGAGGGATCATCTTCTCTTTCCTCTGGAGCTATTTTAGCCCCTAAAATAAACAATTCTGTTAATATTTCTTCCGTTTCAAGGAAGAATTAAGCTTCAGGTCAAAGTGTTGAACGCGACTGTTTTGTATGGCCTGACATCTTTGTTTCCTCTGGAAATAGATCTCCGGGGGACTGTGGGGGAAGGAAAGACATGGCCTTCCAGAGGCCTCTTTTGGCCTTGAGTCCAAGCATCGTTCTACCATTTAGCTTTTTCTAGTAATGAAGCAAAAACGGAATTTAAATTCCTGCTGAGCTCCCGAGTCTACTTCCCGACTGGACCAGAACCTTTAAGGGAGAGGGAAGTCACGTGTGGGTCCAGCCCCAGCAAGATTATGGAGCAGTAGACCAAGATGCACCGGGAGAATGTAATTCATGGGTGCCAGCGAGGGCAGATTTTCCACCACTTTCTCTGAAGCCTGCACCTGCCCCCACCATTTGAGAGTTCCTCTCTGCTGTTGACACTGTGCCCCCCTCTTCTCCCCTTCCACGTCCGAGATTCTCCTGCCATGATGTCAAGTCCTTGCAGGGGGTATGTGGTGTGATTTAAAGAATTCTGGAAAACGGCATTCCCTCTCATCGCCACTCAGCCTGTCTGCGAGGAACCCAGGCATTTGGTGGAGGAGACAGGGTGGTTTATGGGAAAGAGATAACCTTGGGGTAGACAATTTGTTTAAGCGTGGGTTGACTATCCACTGGTTTTGGAGCCCTGGGAAACTTAATTAGCCTCCTGTTTCCTTGCAGGTAAAGTAAAAGATGACAACTAATCCCCACCTTGAGAAATTGCTTGGGTTCAATGTGCTCCCCATGAGCATCTAATGTGGTGCTTGCCAGTCTTAAGATTATTAGCATGAATGTTGCCTCTCTCTAACTTCAGGAGGCAGGACTTGGCTACATGTCGTGAAGTGAGTTAGCTTGGGCTCTGGGAGGGCGCACAGAGTGCAGCACTGGCGTTCACACCCAAGCTGGTCTCACTCCCCTTACGTCACACTCGGCTCCCTCATGAGAGTCCTCCCTGTCACCTGCAATGATGGGGCTGCCAGTTGACGTTGCTGCTGGTGCCACCCACTGTGGCCTCCCAGAATGCCCCTGTCAGACCGGAAGAAGGTGCCTGTTAAGGTATGACAAAATAGCTACCCTATTCCAGGCTCTTCTCAAGAGTAATTTTGACTTGTGGTGATAACATTTTTTTTCAACAAGAAGCTATGCCGTTTTCTTCCTTCCTGAGATACCATTGGGCCCTACTTAAAATGGATATGTTTCAGACCACAATGAGAAAAAGGCATCCTGGGTAGAATGCCAAATCCAAGAACCTCAGCCTGATGAGAAATGACTATCAAAGCCAAAGGAAAGAAAATAGAGAGAGACACGTGAGACACTTTATTTTGGTTTTTAATAATTGGAAATGAGATAGAACTTAGTTAGGTAAAGGTAAAGGTATAGTCGATCATAGTTCTTTTTTTTTTTAGATTTTATTTATTTATTTTTTAGAGAGGGAAGGGAGGGAGATAGAGAGAAAGAGAAACATCAATGTGCAGTTGCTGGGGGTCATGGCCTGCAACTCAGGCATGTGCCCTGACTGGGAATCGAACCTGCGACACTTTGGTTCGCAGCTCGTGCTCAGCCCACTGAGCTATGCCAGCCAGGGCTGATCATAGTTCTTTTTGTAGGAGAAAATAAAAAATCTTCCAGAGTCCATTGATCTCAGTAAGAGTAACAATGAAACAGTCAAACAAACAAATGAGAGAAATTTCCAGGGAGGGCTTCAGAAGATTTTGGGTTCTGGGTAACTTTTGGATCAGGAAATCAGTATTGGGAATATTTTCCTGTGTCAAGTTAAAAAAGTTGACCAAATCTTTTCCTCAGAGGATCAAGCTGTCTTTTAAGGGTTTATTTCACATGTAGAGGAGAGCGATGGGGAGGGAGACAAAGTGATAAGAAGAGGGAGCTGCTTCCGGAGACTGGGCGGCAGGGAGCCACACAGGAGAGGTGACCGACAGCCCCAGAGAGACTGGGCGTTATCTGCTGTGAAAGGAAAAGGCAACGTGATGGTCGTGGGTGGTGTCCGGCCGACACCGTGGACTTTATCTGCTGCTTTCATCAGAAACTTGGGGGAAAGCCACCATCATTTCTCAGCTGGAGTTCGGTCCCTTTCTAGCTGTGTGGGTGGGAATAACTTTGGGCCGCCATGTTGGTCTGAAAGGTTCCAGGTACAATCGTGTGTCACTTCTCCACTGCAGCCATCTGTAGATAATACATGTGTGATTGCTGTGTGTGGGTGGGGAGGGACTGCGACACACTTGTTTATTAGGGGACCTTTGCATATATTTTTGGTTGTAGCAAGTACCCTGGCACCAAGGACATGAATTCACTCTAGGAACCTTAAGTCTCATGGAAATAGGCATTTTTAGACAGGACTGCATTGGAGTTAGAAGCTTCCAGAACCACAATGCAAGCTTGTGTGAGCCTGGGCAAGAACTTAGTATCTCTGTGTCCACAACAAAGAGGATCATGCTCCTATGGGTCTTTTTTTGTAAAGGTCAAATGCAATTATATTTGTAAAAATGCTTAGCATAGTATGTGGCACATTGAATCGGTCAGGGTTGGTTTGGGAAAGCAACAATCCTTACTGATACTTTAACACAAAATTTAATGTAGAGAATGGGTTAAATAAGGATTGGGAGATGAGAGAGGCAGAAACCAAACCCAAATAGAAAAAAACATCGAGGCAGCACAGGAAGAGTCCCTGGGGAAGGGGAGGGGAAAGGTGGGGTCATCAGAACTTGGAAGTTGGGAGGCGGGGCTTGGGCCCTAAGCATCTGGGGAGGGAAGACTGGCCAGCCAGAGGTATTTAGTCTTTCTTTCTTTCTTTCCTTCTTTCTTTCTTTCTTTCTTTCTTTCTTTCTTTCTTTCTTTCTTTCTTTCTTTCTTTCTTTCTTTCTTTCTTTCCTTCTTTCTTTCTTTCTTTCTTTCTTTCTTTCTTTCTTTCTTTCTTTCTTTCTCCTTCTTTCTTTTTGTTCTTATGTTTTTCACAGTTTTTTTAATTTTTATTTTAATCATTGTTCAAGTACAGTTTTCTGCCTTTTACTCCCAATCCAGCCCACCCACCCACCCCTCCCCACCTCTCTTCTATTTCCGCCCCTCGCCTAGTTTTTGTCCATGTGTCCTTTAAATTTGTTCCTGTGAACCCTTCCCCTTCTCCCCTGAAATTCCCTCCCCTCTCCCCTCTGGTCACTGCCAGCCTGTTCTCTATTTCAGTGTCTTTGGTTATATTTTGCTTGTTTCTTTGTTTTGTTGTTTAGGTTCCTGTTAAAGGTGAGATCATATGGTATTTGTCTTTCACTGCCTGGCATATTTCGCTTAGCATAATGCTCTCCAGTTCCATCCATGCTGTCGCAAAGGGTAGGAGTTCCTTCTTTCTTTCTGCTGCATAGGATTCCATTGCGTAAATGTCCCATATGTTTTTTGATCCATTCATTTACTGATGGGCACCTAGGTTGCTTCCAGCATCTAGCTATTGTAAATTGTGCTGCTGTGAACATTGGGGTGCATAGGTTCTTTTGGATTGGTGTTTCAGGGTTCCTAGGATAGAGTCCCAGCAGTGGAATTGCTGGGTCAAAAGGCAGATCCATTTTTAGTTTTCTGAGGAAGTTCCATAGTGCCCTCCATAGTGGTTGTACCAGTCTGTAGTCCCATACGAGGAGGCTCACAAAGAAATACGATAGAGTGTGGAGAAAAAAAAAAAACAAACAATTTGGAAACTGGAACAAACTGTAGCTGCCCAGGTGAAGAGCTTTGGCTGAAGTGACACAGACAGGAGTTTGTCTCTTCTTCCTTGTCCATCCTTTCAGCCTTTCTCTAGTGCCCCCTGTTGGCAGAGCATATATGGGACAGCTGACAAAAGGGACATAGAGTTTGCAGTCTCGGTCCCAGCCTCAAAGTAGAGCATAGAAGTATGGATGTGAAGTTGAGAGACAATAGCCAATAACTGGGGCATAAGTACTTGATAAATATTGGTTGATACTGCTCACCTGGCCTCTCCTGCCCTGCATTCTTTCCTCCCCTTTCTGCTCCAGTCACCTTGATTCCTTCCATCACCCCCAACCCCCCCGATTCTCAAAGAGAAGAAACCAAGGATGGTAAGGACAAAGGCACAGGCCTCAACAACAGACCAAGGCAGAGAGAGAAAGCCTAGTCTTCTCATGGGAGGTTTGAACCTTCTGCTATAGGGTCATACTTCTGTTTTGGCAGATTAGGGCTTTTGGAGCAACTCTGTGGGGCTTTCCCAAGAGGGAAATTTGCTGATATCTCAAGTGAAAAACTATTCTTCTATTGGACAGGAAATGCTTCTCATACGAAAATCAAGGTGAACTTCATGCTTGCATGTGTGCTAGAGGACAGGCGACTGAGGGTAGAACCTATCCTAGGAAGGAGGGCAGGAGCAGGTGCAGAGACACCTGCTGGATGTCACTGGAATAGAGGGCACCGAGGAGAGGCTGGGGGCGTGGCTGACTCACCAGTTTGCCGGGACATTTATCACTTGTCTGCTTTGGAATTGCAGTAAGTGCGCTCAGGATTAAAGATGTTCAAGACACAATCCTCATTTTCAAAGTGCTCAGAGAAGACGAGTACGCAAGCACCTAAATTACAAAGCAAAGTTACAGAATCGGCCTGGCCGAGATATAACAACAATCCTGTCTCCTTCACTAGGCCAACTCCAATTCTTGTGTCCTTTAAAAGCTCTTTGTGATTTTTTTTTTAGACATTGAGAATAGCAAGCTGGTTCTCTAAGGTTTAAGATAGAAGATAATTTAAAATTATCAACACAACTTGGTAAGGATGGAGAAAATACACATTGTAGTTTAAAGATGATCAGATACTACTGTATGAAACTCACAATTCGGGATTCATCTAATCATCCATCCATCCGTCTATCCTTCCATCCACCTATCCATCCACCCACCCATCCATCTATCCATTTTCTGTCCTTCCTTTACTTCTCTTCCATCTATCCAGCCCACAAATCTCTGGAGACTGATGTGCCTACTGCCTACAATATGCTAGACCCAGTGCTTAATGCTGGGACTGCTACAGATGCCTACAATATAGTTCTCACCCTCCAGGAGCTCACTCTAATGAGACACTTTTATTTCATAAAAATGAAATTATACCAAAAATGGCAAATGCTTTTATAGAGGCATGGACAAGGTACCAATGTCTTGGTCTGATGGGTAGTATTAAAAAGAAATCTAAAGCAACAGAAAAAGAGTTCCTAGGATGTTTGTTATAGCACCTTAACCAAATGGGTAGGAGCCTGGTCTCAGATCCTGAATCTTGTCAATACTGGCTCTGTAATTACAGAAAGCTTCTTAATTTTTTTTGCTTTTAATTTTTCATGTTTAAAATGGGGCTGATAGTATTTAGCTGACAAGATTGCTGAGAACATGAAAAGATTTAACATATATAGAACATTTAGCATCATGGCTAAAACACAGAAAGTATTAAAAAGCGTGGGCTAATATTTGTATAGTACCTTAGAGTTCAAGTTCATCATTGCATTTAATCTTTAAAATCTCTCCCTGTCCTGGAGAAATACACAGGGTAGTTACCGCTTTCAAACAGGGAAGTGAGGTCGAGAGAGGTTATTTTTTGGGGGAAACTCGCAGAACCACAGAACAGTGGACCTGGAAATCTCTCCCAGTGGTTTGTCTACAATGTTCTTCCATTTTGTCAGGAAGTATCATATATTGACTTGGAAAAGAACTCTTGTCCCCAAGTGTCACAGCTACTGACTGCCTGCAGCTGGGCTGACTGTAAACACAGCCAAATGACACAGGTTGCAGCATAACCAAGTCACTGCTGCTTTGCCTGCGTCTGCCACTCAATACAAGGTCCCTGCTGATCCGGGGACAGAAGGCGTGGGCCAGGGAGCTGCCAAGCACCGAACACACATCTTAATCAGCTGCCAACAGTCACCTCCATCCAAGTCCTTGATGGAAAAATGCTCCCACCGGGGTCCATTGCATTAGGAATTCAATATCCTTTTAAAATCAAAACGAGCTTTGGAGTTTGAAATCACTCAAGAAAGGCATAGTTTTATTGCGCTCCATTCTGAATGAGGATAGGTTTTCTTGATTGTTTCATTTAGTCTGGGGTCAGGCCCTGTGAAAATGCACCAGAAGGCTGAACGCTGAGGTCCAGGAGGCTGAGAGAGAAGTAGGAAAGGACGCCACAGCCCATTGTCTCCAGCAAAAGAAGCACAGACCACACGTGTGGATGCCACGGAATTAAGTGGGTGCGTGACGATCATGACAAGGGACACGGGAGACATGAGGTCATTCATTCAGATCCCTCTCTTGAAGGTCGTGTGCTGAGCCCCGGGGCAGCGAGTGAAATAGCCCTTTGCTTTCTAGGAGTTCCTAGGCTATCTGGGGAGATGGGTGAACACACACTTATATTACAATGTCACATGGGAAGATGCGACCACCCAGGTAGCTGGGAAGAAGAAAGGATTCATCTTACATCTGGGAAACTGTGGTTTCTGTAAGTAAACGCCATCTAAGCAGGGTGTGAAAGCATGAGTAGGAGCATTCCAAACATATGATTCCAGGAGGTGCGTTCCAAGCAGAAGCATAGCTAACCCAGGGACCTGGAATCATGTACCTGTTCAGTTTAACACAAATTGGTTTCTGAAGGAGCTGGACCAATTACCAGCACTTGGTATTATTGTCTTAATTTTTGCCAAACTAGTGGGTGTAAAATAGCATCTTACTGTGGCTTAATTTGCCTTTCCTTAATTACTCATGAGGTTCAATGTCTTCTCATATGTTTGTTGACAATTTAGGTATCCTTTGCAATAACTGTCATTTCTATTCTGGTGTATCATAGAGTAAGCAGCCCAAGTGGTACAGAATTAACTTTTGTTTCACATTTATTATGTAACATTGTGTGGGCACTTTGAATACGTTTGTTAATACGATTCTTTTTAATCGCCTGTTTTTTAAGAGGAGAAAAGTGAGTTCCATAAAGCATTTATAACCATCCCATGTTACTTAGCTATTATGTAGCAGAGACTTGATTTAATCATGGTCTGTCTGACTCCAAAAATTATGCAGGAATTACTGTTGTAGGCAGATGCCACTCGCCCCCACCCCCCGCCAGTGCTATTACACAAGTAAAGGCTCCATGACAATTTGAGGGCCTTGAGATCCTGCCAGCCCGGTGTCAGACTTTCTCCAGCTTCACTGTCACTGACCACAGAGGTCCCCAAGGCTGCAGACCAGACCCCAGCTGGGCGGTGGCACGGAATTACAAATTGGAGCTAAGTGAGTGCTATCGTCGTTTTTAACCATGGTGATAATAACGGCTTCCACTGTCATGATGCTTTGTGGATTGCAAAACCACGTGTCCATGTGTCACACTCCCGGGAAGTAGGCATGGCAAGGATCAGCGAGGTTTTTGTCCTTCACCCAAGCACACCCTGCTGATCAGTGGCCTGGCTGAGTCTGGTCTTTTTGCTTCTTTCCTGTGATACGTAGAATAATGAAAGACCCTCTCAGTTTAGATCGACCCTGTGTATGGCAACTATAAGCTAACCTAGCAGATACACAGATTTATAGCCAGGATGAAAATAGCAACAATATCATTTCATAACAGCTCACAATCTATTTTCCCTGTTGGCAAGGAGAGATCCCTTTCTTCTCTCTTCCTTTGTGCTTCAGAAGAAAGCCCAGTTGTGGGTTGCAATCAGGAGCAGAGAATGGGGTCCTCTGAGTTTGTTCAATTTCCAGACCATCAGAAAGGAAGAAAAAAGCTTTTTCAGACATTTGAAAATGGTAATAAATGGACTGTGAGTCAGGCAATTTGCAAGAGACCTGAGCAATTATGATACTTTAACCTGCTCTGAAAGGAGCGTGCCGCCCAAGATCCACTTTGCTGGCCTCGTGATGTACTTCTGTTCCCTGTCTGAGGCTGCAGCCCAGGAGGAAGCCAGAAAGCACATCCTGTTTTTCTTGCCCAAAGAAGCGAAGACACAGGTAGCCTGTGAGCTGGTCATGCACCAGGAATGATAGGCTGTAGCTTCTGTGGGCTTCAGTGGTGGCGTTTGTTTTCCTGTTCCCTTTCCTTCTCTGGGTTACCTTCTGCCCCCAGAGCCTCTCTCTGTTCCTCTGGAGACAAGCAGTTTGGTCCAAGAAACACGGTGGATGTAGGAGACTCAGTACCGGGGGTCTACTGCCAGCTCCACCTTTCAGAGGCTTCGTCATCCTGGAAGTCATTTACCATCGTAAGCCTCACTTCCTATCTGTGAAATGGAAATCAGACGGACTCGCAGGGTTACTGAGTGAGTGAGATGTGACACTGTGAGGAAATACTGTGCACACAGGATTGTTACTGTCTTATTATGTCTTTCAACATTTCTTCTTCCTTTCTCCCTCCCTTCCTTCCTCTCTACCTTCCTTCCTCCTCCCATCCTTTTTTCCTTTCTCTCCCTGCCCCTTCTTTCCCTCCCTCCACCCTTTCTTTCTTTCCTTCTTCCTTGAACCTGACACACCATTTCCGACAAATGCTCCTTCCCAAACTCACTTCACATGGCACGTTGTCACTCTTTTTGAAGGACTTGGGTCTGCGTGGTGGTTACTTTATGCGTCAACTTGTCTGGGCCCTCATGCCTAGATATTGGGTCAAACGCTATTCTGGATGTTTACGGAGGGGTATTTTTGGATGAGATTAACATTTAAGCTGGTGGGCTCTGAGCAGAGCAGGTTGCCCTCCCTGATATGGGTGGGCAACACTTGAAGTCCTGAATAGCACCAAGACTGCCTTCCCCAAGCAAGAGGGAGCTCTGCAGCAGATGACCTTCAGCCATGAGCTGTGGCGCTGACTCTGTCCTGGGTCTCCAGCCTGCTGGCCCACACTGCAGATTTTGGACTTACCAGCCTCCATGATCGTGCAAGTCAGTTCCTTAAAATAAACCTCGTTCTGTGTACGTACACAGGGACAACCCTGACTGACACAGTCTGGTTTTGGACAGCATCCTTCTGAGGCTACCATCCTTTGCAGCAGCTTTGTTCGTGCTGAGGCGTCACGGCCCCCACCAGAGCCTTTGAACTGCCCGGCACAGCAGGGTGCCGAGCTGGGGTCTGGCACTGGGCGGCCCTCAGGCTGGTGGTCTCCTGCTCTGTTGACCCAGCTCCTGCATGATGGGAGCAAGCCCACCAGTACTACCGCCTCCCACAGGACGCTCCGGGGCTCTCACTGCCTCTCCGTGAACTTCCTTCCCTGACAATTCCAGACAGGGCCCAGGTCTTTTTCAAGACCATCGCTCGTGGGGATATCGGTAGATTTTAGATTTTGTACCCACTGGCTTCGCTTAAGAATCGGTAGCATCATGTTGCTCTCCTCTTTGGATGCCCCCAGGAGTTCCCTGTCTCCACCACGTGAAGTCCACCCGCTCTGCTTGGTTCTGAGCTCATCACATTCTCTTCTTTTTGTCCCTTGAAGGCGACACGCTCATTTCTGCCTCTATTCTTCTGCTCATTGTCATCCTTTCTGAAGCGGCTTCCCTCATTCCACTCTGAGCTGCCCTGTCTTCAAGACTCTTTTCAAACCCCGCCTCCCCATCAACTCCTCCCTGATGGCTCCTGCTTCGTGCTGGCTCCTTCTTCTCTGAATTTCAACCCCCCTGACAAGTAGGTACCACAGAATTTAGCTACACATTACGTACTGGCATGCGGCATTTTTTAAAAAGTGTCCATTTTAGATTCGTAATGGACTTGAGAACTTTAAAACTCAATCACGTGAGAAATGGTTAATTGAGCAACTACTATTCACTCTATTAGTTACCAGAGATAAATGTGTAGGGGCATGGTTTTCTGTTCTTCAATGCCTCATATCAAATGGGAGAGACAGACCAGTAATCAGAAAGTTAAAATGCAAGATTGTGAGTGCAGTAACAGAGATGCATGCAGAGTCTTTTGGGGGAAAGTGGGTGTGGGAGAGTGACTGCAAGGAGGGATCTTGAGGAGGAACACCTGTCCTGTGTACAGCCCCGTGCTAAAAATGTGTATGTTCCATCTCATTTAACACTTACCGCAACCCTGCAAGGCGGACATAGAGCAGTGTCCCCGTCTTCCCAGAGAGGCCAAGAAAGAAGCGACTTGTCAAGATCAAAGCATTTGGTGGGTTCATGGATCTGCTGGCTCCAAAGCCCGTGCATTTTCCCCTTCCCTTCCCTTCCAGGAGGGTTGCTTGGTAACCACCAGCAAGTCCTGTTCTACCACTGACCTCTGGGACACTTTCTCCTTCTTTATTTTTGGTTTCGTTTTCTTTGATCTCACATGAACCTTTGATTTTGCTGGAGATTACCAAAGTAAGGTGACAAGTAATAACAGCAGACAACAACACAACCCCTCTAGTTATTAATTTTCTGTTAAAACCTGAATTTGAAGAAATGAGTTTTACATCTTTTATTAAATTATTATTTGTTTGGTAACCAGACACAATCATGAAAACTCAACACACTTGAAGATATTCCATTTTACCTAATTATAAAGCAAGATGTTTCTTTTCCTGAGTTTGTTATAAAACCTGTTATTCAACTGGGCTTGTTTTTCCTAAAAAACAATAGACTTAAACATGCCTTTGGTATGGAGGAAGAGAAAAAGGAACAAAGGGAGGAACAAAGGTAGTAAAGGAGGAAGGCTGGACAGTGGACCACTGCAAGGCATTCTGGGAGTGGCAGTCTACCAGTAGTTCTGAATCCACTGACAGTGGATACCTGCACTCTTTTCCTTGGGCATGTTTAAGATTCCAGGCTCTCCCCCTTTTGTTCAGGGGCGTGCCTCCCATTATAGAGCTCCTTTTATTGTGCACTGCTATTACATATTGTTAGCAATGTATTTCTCATAATTGTGGAGGTCAGGAAGTCCAAGGTCAAGGTGCTGGCCAATTTGGATGTTGGGGAAGGCCAGCATCCTGACAGAGATGGATGTCTTCTTGCTCTATCTGCACATGGCAGAGAGAGAGAGAGAGAGAGAGAGAGCTCTGTTTCTTCATTTCCTTGCAAGGGTACCAATCACATCATGAGCACTCCACTCCCAGGACCCCATCCAAACCTAATTACCTCCCAAAGGCTCCATCTTCAAATTCTGGTCCATGAGGGATGAGGGCTTGAACACAAACGTTCAGCTCATAGTCCAGGGCTCCTCTCTCTCTGTTCTGTGGTCCCAGCATTTTGCCTCCTTTTGTTTGGCTCCTAAAATGTCCAATGCCATTGTGACATAACGATCCTGCTGGTGAGAATGAGGTATCTTTCACTTGACTGATGAATCTTTCTACCTACACCCTTTTTTGCAACTTTGACTTTCAAAACACCTCCCCCAAACCCTACCGTCACCTACCTTCTAGTTGATGCATGATTCCCCGTCCCAAGTATTGCCTTGGCTTCGGTTTTCTCCTCCCCTCGGGTCTACATCCTTGCATTCCTGCTCTCCTCTCCAAAACCCACTTAATGGAAGCCCCCTCTCACTGCTCCAGTCGGAATCGATCTCTCTTCCCCTGTTACTAACTTTTATAGATGGGAGACACTCAGACACAAACCCAACTTCTGTCACTCACCAGCTGTGCTATTTGGGGCAAGTTCCGTAACGTTTACAGCTTTCCCTTTTATTAAATGAGGAACTTAAACCTTTGTCATGATGCCTTTGGGACTTTGCACGTGTTATTTTCTCTGCCCAGACCATCGTTTCCTCTGATTTGCTTGACTGATGCATTCTTTAGGACCCAGCTTAGACGTCACTTCTTCCTGGAAGTCTTCTTTGATTTTCCAGATTGGCACCCGATGACCTGTCTGTTTGGAAGCTGCTTGCCCTTCCCTGTCACCACCCCCTGTTACCTTGTAATTATGTGTGTGTGTGTTTGTACCCCTCTCAAGACCGTATCACCAGGCCTAGAGAATAGAGTAGATGATCAGTACACATTGCCGAAGATACTTTACCAATTATGTGTGCAAAGCACAGGGCCTGTAGTAAGCAGTTACTCAATAAATTATACTTCTATCTTCCCTCCTTGTACCTTAATGTACCTCACGATGAAGTTGGTGTTATTTGTTTCTGCCTCTCTACTTCATTTTATACAGTTTAGGAACTGGATCCACTTGGTTGTATGCATCTTAAGACCTGGATCCCTCACTTAATTATATTTCTATCCCTTGGAGAAAGATAATTAATTAATTAATTAAGTGATATCCCTCAGGGAACACTGCCCCTTGCTCTATGCTCTGCCGGTTTTCAGTTACTTCCCCTGCTACCCACAATCAAATTGGGCCCTTCTGGTGCTGATTCCCCAGGTACCTACCTGAGTTTGTGTATGTTCTAAGACCCCGTGGGTCTCTCCAACAAACTCTCTTGTAAGGCTGGGAGTTTCTCCCACCGCTGCAACCCCCACAGGTTTTTTTTAGTCAGAGATTTTGAGGCTTTATTTCCCTGCTCTTGAACCCTGGGTTACACGGTCTGTCTCGATCCTCAGTTGTTCCTCTCGGTTTATCCACATGCAGATGTGGGACCACCTGTCTCCCAGTGGCAGCCTCGCCAGATCTGCCAGCAGCCTTGTGTGTCCTGGTCCTCCGGCCGCCACCTTGCTGTGAGTCCTCTCCACCTTGGCTGCCCATCGCTGCCCCTCGTACTGGTCCGGATGAATGTTTCTTCTTGAACTCCTTGGTTGTCAGACTTCCATACAGTTTCATTTTCTGGCAGTTCGGGTTATTATTTGTTTTTAAATTTGTTGTTGTCCTCCTTTTGGTTGTGCAAGGAGGAAAAGTGTATCGACGTATGCCTCCATCTTTGGGTTTTTATTTTTAGCCGAGGTGCTCAGTGAAGTGTTTGTGGGAACGAGTGGATGATGAACGTATAGGGTTCTTCTTGCTTGTGCACGTGCTGGATTGAAGTTGGTCTCATGAAGACACAGCACTCCCATTCACTTGTCTCTCACTGTGCCTCGCACATGGACTGGTGCTTGAAAAAGTCTTGCTGAGTTGAACTGGGGAAGAAGTCTGGTGATTCTGCTTTTTAAAAAACAGATTTAATTTATTTATTTCCAGAGAGGGAAGGGAGGGAAAAAGAGAGAGAGAGAGAGAGAAACATCAGTGTGTGGTTTCTGGGGGCCATGGCCTGCAACCCAGGCATGTGCCCTGACTGGGAATCAAACCTGTGATGCTTTAGTTCGCAGCCCGTGCTCAATCCACTGAGCTACACCAGCCAGCACGTGATTCTGCTTTTAACTTGGTATTTGGAGTCTTCTTATAGAACTTCCCAAACGCAGCATCAGGACTCACAGCAGTAGACATCGGAGGATATATGAATGAAGAGATGCAAAGAGAAGAGACATGAATGGATTTTTAAAAGGAAGAACATCGTGTTGGAAGTATCATGGAAACCCACTCTCTCTCTCAGCTCTCTTCCTTGTTGCCCCTTTCAGGGACACCCGGGGAAGAACCAGTAAAAAGCTGCAGTCCCTGCAATGAGAGATGAAGGGTGGACCAGGATGGGAGGCCAAGATGGCACAGAGGAGTGGGTGTTTCCCGCTCTGCCCCACCCCTGACAGGCAGCCCTTGGCTTGCCCCTGAGCTTCCTCCTCGTCCTCTCAGCCCAGCAGAAGTGCCAGGGCCGCTGAGAGGCAGAGAGTGTGATGAGTGAGGGCAGCTGCCGAGAGCAGGGACTGCAGCCGTGATGCAGAAGTGCTCCTGTATTTCCTGTTCGGATTTACAAGTATAATGAGGCTTCATCTGTTGACTACCAGCCTGCCATCCATCAACCCTGTTCCACCGGAGGCAGAGCCCAGGTCCTGCTGGGCCTCCGAAACATGGGTTTGTTCTCTTCTCCTGCCTTGGGGTCCTGGTAAACAAGGGGAAGAGAGCTACACATGGAATTGATTTGCTGTGTGTGTGTGTGTCTGGGGGCAGACAAGGCTGTGGCTGCTGTCCCTGCCAGGAAACACACCAGCTGGTGATGCTTTTGCATCTGCTCTCCCCGCTCCAACTGCAAGGAGGAGCAAGTTGGAGAACTGATGTGCTAAGCCTGCCTTCCCTCCATGTGGGTTCATACACTCTTGGCATGAGGTCTGCCTAGCTACAGGCTCTGCTCCTTGGTCCTCCTGGTAGTGAGACTGTGATGAGTGGCCCTCTGGGATGCAGGGAGGGGGTGGATGAATTTCTGCACCTGCCCTGCTTGCATTAGGGATTTGTCTCTCTCACACACTGGGTTGAGACAACTCAGTACAAATAGACTATTTCTTGCACAATGTCTGGGAGAATTTGATTGAATTCTCTGCTTAGAATGGACGCCTCATGGAGACTTTTAGTGCTGTATCTTGAAAGGAGACAGCTTGGGCCCTGGCTGGTGGTAGCTCAGTGCATTGAGCACAGGCTGTGAACCAAAGCATCGCAGGTTCGATTCCCAGTCAGGGCACATGCCTGGGTTGCAGGCCACGGCCCCCAGCAATTGCACATTGATGTTTCTCTCTCTCTCTCTCTTTCTCCCTCCCTTTCCTCTCTAAAAATAAATAAAGAAAAAAAAAAAAGAAAGGAGACAGCTTGGGTCCCATATTTAAGATTAACCATCCCTCCATCACCTCTGCCACCCTGGTTCCTCCAAGCCAGAGGCATTACAAAGTCTATGGAATACATGGTTCTGAATTGGAAGATTTTCTAGATGAGTGAGTTTTGGAAGTTACTTATTTAACCTCTCTAACTCTGTCAGTGTCCTCATTTATGGAATAAAGAATGAATAGATGGATGAATAAATCTATCATCTATATATCTATCGATCATCTGGCAAGACAGAGTTTTAATTCCAAATCCCATATGGTCTTCTACCTCCATGGGTAGTGTTGATTGGTGTAGAAATCTCACAGTCTTCCAAATCCCATTTCACAATAAAATGCTGGCATTCCTCTTTCCAAGATCATGTGTGTGGGTGTGAATATTTGCATGGGTTTGTGTGTTGGTCCTTCATACCCTATCCTGAGGAGCAAATTATATCATAGTTGTACTCTAAGGTCAAAAGGCCCAGGTTGAATCTTGGTTCTGCTACTCACTAGCAAGTTCACCTTGGACAAGTGGCTTAATTATAAGTGTTTAAAATAGTGTTGTGTGATGTTTGGAAAATTAAATAATCTAGGGTTAGGGAGTAGAGAACATGTACATAAAACAAGATTCACCATGAATTGATAATTATTGATAACACTGGAAATAGATACATGTGCTTTTCTAGTACTCTCTATATTCTTACATGCATTTATAATTTCCCTTAATAAATATTTAAAAAATGAACAACAAAGCAGTGGTGGCCATACTCCTGGAATTTCTTCACAGTCTGCTTCCCAAGCTCCTCCTTGAACCTTGTTACTCTTTCCTGCCAATCTTGGCTTTATTTGCTGGTCATGTTCTCTTCATCCAGCTCTAGCTGAATGACTTTGTTGGACAAGCTGTGTGACTGTAATTACCCTTTTGCCACTGAAAGTTTCCTCTCCATCTTTTTTTGGAAACCAGCCTCACCTCAACCCACCCAGGTCTTGCCTCGCCTTAAAATACACTCTCATACACACATAGACCCCAAGCTTTCAGGAATTTATAATTCCACTGGTCTCTTTTGCCTCAGATATTCACTCGTCTGTGTTTGGGCATTTTTTCTTCTCTTTTTTTTTCCTTCCCAAATAGCCAGGAAAATGTTGTCTTGGAGTGTGACATGATTGAGAAGGCAAGTAAGACTTCGAAGAGCAGTGAAAAGTTTAGGGTGCTAGGGAAGAACCATGAGGTGGGATAAGCAGTAAGACCTTGTCCTGCCCCATCCCCAACTTTCTGCCTCCTCTTTCAAAAGACAAATCTGGTGGTTGAAAAAGAGGCATTCTAACATGGTGCTGTCTTTTCCAGAGAACTTAGTCATAATCATTCTTAGCTGATATAGAGGGCTTAAAAAAGCTAGCCCAGGGGATAGAATGAATTATTTGTATAGTAGGGTGACACACTGTCCCAGTTTGCCCAAGACTATGAGATGTCCCAAGACACTGGAGTTTTAGGACACAGGGAAATATCAGGCAAACCAAGACAAGTTGGTCACCCAATAGTGAGGTCAAGGTTTCTATTTCTTAAAAGAAGTATAGTCCTTTTTATGTGGGTAGAGAAATTCTTTTATCATTGGGTACCAGTATGTTTTATTCAGGGGGAAATGAATAATTGCTGTGATAATGTATGTTTGATCTTGAGTAATTAACTAGCCACAGCCAAGGCTGGTGGGGAGACTGGCCTAGATTCAGAACACCCCCTGTTTTCCCTGAGCTCATGAGAATACCTTCATGATTTTCTGTTTCTGTTAAAGCCAACAGAAACCTAGGCAAAGAAAAATTCTAATAACCACTTGAATGAGGTCTTATAGTTTAAAAATACCGGTATCATTACTACTACTAACAATATAATTATTGGTGAGTTTAATGTGCCTTTATAGTTGTTGTCTTTGTCTTTTGAAGGCTGTGTGGTCAAATTACAGTACTCTAAAAGTCAGGTGACGTAATTCTTTTCCCTGCGTGGTTGAGCCACTAACTCCCCACACAATTAGCTTCACTTGTTTCATTTTGCTTTTGATTTTTAGGATCTCATTTTTAAAATTGAAGAATTTTAGTTATGACATTGGGGGTTGGGAAACCGTTAGCTTGGCAAGAAGGGAAATTCAACTCCTTTGTCCTTCTGTCCAGAAGCTCCAGCCTTCCACAGGAGTGTAACAGGATGAAGGTGCTACAGAAAACGGTATGGAGCTTTCTCAAAAAATTAAAAATAGGACTAGCAATCCCACTTCTGGACATATATGCCCCCCCCCAGAATTGGAATCAGAATCTTGAAGAGATGTCTGTACTTCCATGGTTATTTAGCATTATCATTCACAACAGCCAAGCTATGGAAACAACCCAAGTGTCCATCAGCAGATAAATGGATAAAGGAAATGTGGCAACAACATGCGATAGAATATTACCCAGCCTTCAAAAAGGAGGAAATCCTGCCATTTGTGACAACGACAATGAAGCTTGAGGGGATCATGTTAGGTGAAAGCCAGCCACCAAAGGGCAGTTACCGCACGGCTCACTTGTATAAGGCATACAAGGTCTCTAAAATTGTGATGCTGACCACCGTTCTCCCCTTCTTCGCTGACATCATGCTCCAATTCCTGCTTGGATTTACTTTTGGCAACCTGGTTGGAATGCACTTGGCTCAGAATTATGACATACCACACCTGGCTAAAAAACTTGAAGAAATTGAAAAGGTCTTATAGGTCAAAAAGAAACCCCATAGTTCATGAAGCCCACTCCAGCACTGCCCCCAGAAGTCCTGATCCTCCTCTCCTTGAGGTCCTCCTGCACCCTGTGAACCAAAAGCCGGTGTCTTACTCTCCAGTCTCTGCCTTTGCTCCACCCCGTGCGGCCGTGGAGCACACAGGGGGCCACAAGTTAAGTACTATCCTTGCGTTTCCAATACCCTCACCTCTTCCCTTCCTCCTTCTGGTCGCTTGGGAGGTCCTGAGGCTGGAATTATGGTGCCAGATTAGTAAACACGGCCTTCAATGAGTGGTCTCTCCCTTGTTCTTTGGGACTTCTACTGCCTTATTCATAAGAAAACTCACTGAGTTTTGTATTACGGATCAGATACTAATAATGCTGATTTCACAGTTTAGCTATTATAATGGGTGTTGAAACATTTGGTACTAAATTATGTTGTTTCAAGGCCATTAAAATTAAAACCTAGAAGCCATAAAACTTGTGACACTGTTAGAAGTAAAGAACAACGGTTGCAAGGGACTTGGGAGAGAGGGACACAGGGAGTTGCTGATTAGTGGGTTTACAGACTCAGTTATACGCCATGACTGAGTGTCAGAGATCTGCTGTATAACCTCGTGTTGATAGATCCCGAGATTGTACTGTGCAGTTAAAATCTATTAACAGCATAGATCTCATGTTGTGTTCCTACCACAAAAACAAATCCCCCAAAACCTCCCAAAGGGATCCAAGTAAATTTTTTGGAGGTAATGGATATGTCTATTGTAATTGTGGTGGTGGTTTTACAGGTGTCTGTATACATATGCCCAAATGCATCAGATTGTATACATTTAGATCAATTATACCTCACTAAGGCAGTTTATAAAAGATTCCCATCTTTGGGCATAGAGGCTAATTCTGTGTTAGCAAAGATGGGTAGGAGATTTCTTCTTCCTTCCCACAGGGACAGAGTAAGTGAGAAAGATTTGAGCTCCAGAAATGGGGATTTTCCTTAATCAAGAACACACAAAATGTGTGGGTTACATGGAATTATAAAACTGTATTCAAAATTGTGAAAGATCATATGTGCCTTTTTTAACTAGAGTTTCTGTAACTTTCACCAAGTTACAAAGGAGACTTAAATAAAAAAATAGAACAAGTGTCTTAGAATCTAGAGAACTGAAGTACAAAGGGAGAAACCAAAGGAAGTGTCTTCCACCAAAATTCAAGAAAATAAGCATTATTCATACCACATATCATTTATTCTGAGGTCTTTAATTTTAACATCTTAAATTTGTTTGCCTCTTCCACCTGAAGGCATCATGTTGGATGAGATATGGTAATCCTTTGGGATTTTTTTGGCTTTATTTTATATTTTTGCACTTGTCAGTAAGAAAGTCTAGTTGTCATAAATGAGGCATCAGAGTTTTTTCAAAAAGAATTTCAAAGAGCTTTGAATTCAGGGCAAGAAGACTTGGAATTCCTGTTCCTGAGCAATGTTAGTGTTAGCAAACAATCTCCTCTTCCCGAGTCTGTTTCCACGCTTGCAGTATGAGAAGGTGGAAGCATCTGGTTCCTCAGAACCCCTTTAAGAACACGGGGAGTGGGGAGGGGGTGACAGGCAGATGTGGCTCCAGCGGTTCCCCCACCTCCTTCAACCAAGAACAGTTATGTGTTATGTCTTCTGCCAAACAGATTTGCTCTTAATCTTTCTTTGAAGACCGATTTCTGCTGTCAGGAAAACAAAAGGATTGGAACCCCCCCCAAGTGGCATTTATGACTGCTGTTGTGGGTCAAGAGAGTTTTGTGATTTTTGTCACCAAATTTTTGTACTCCCCTTTGAATGATGTCAACTGATTTATTGGGAGACAATCAATCAGAGTGATTAGAAGTGCAGATGTTGGGACCACTAGACCTAGCTGAGCAGTTATCCTTGCTGTGTGACATTGGTCAAGTAATTATGATGATGGGGATTGTGTTGATACCTCCGTCATGGGAACTATCAAGAAGAGAGTTCTTGGAAAAGATGCCTGATCAATAGAGATGCTTACCAATAACGACTGTTTCTGTCTCCTGGATATCAATGGGGGGATCTTCATTTGTTCTCACCATAAAACTTTACCCTCTCCATTCCCGTCCCATCTCAAAGAAAGTCTTGCAGATCCTCAGACCCATGGTCAATTCCCAAGAGACCTTCAGCACTGAAGGTGACCTTAACACATTGTAGGGGTCATTATTTTTGCAGCAAACCAAATAAGGCAGCATGCTCATGTTGGTAAGGGACATAAGAAATGCCAACAGCTGTAATAAAAGCAGGGTGAGGTTTAGTTTAAAGGATGTTCATTGTGTCCTGATTCAGGGCAGGTAGGGTGATAGGATGTGTCCCCTGCCGTTTAGGAGCTGGCAGACTAGTATGTGACTAGGAGGACACAGGACTGAGCCGTATATAAGAAGCTCAGAGCAGGGGCTGACTGATCCTTACAGGTCGGGGAAGGTTTCCCAGAGGAAACATTTGAAGTTAACATTGAGGGAGGAGAAGAATGATCACTGGTGGGAGGAAGGAGGGCCTCTCAGCTGGTGGCATGGCCAAAACAAGGAGTACCTTCAAAAATAACCACGTATGAAGTGAAGTTGTGGTTCAGAAAGATCATTGTGAATATTACTCCTTCAGTGCTAGACACGTAAGGAGACCCTTTACAGGAATTATTTCATGTCATTCATTTAGTCCTTAAACGACCCTGTGAGGCAAGTTATATTCCTGTCCCTATCATATCAGTATCTCCCCTATCAGTATCTCTCCATTAGAAGTTTTGAAGAGGGACCCTGGGTAGGCCCAGCAGAAGGAGTTTATAGAGGAGAGACTGAAACCTCAGAAGAAGCAAGGGAGGAACCGTGTGGAAGGCCATGTCTGGCCTCAAAGTCAGAGGGATAGGCCAAACATTTTCCAAAACTGAGATGCTGAGCCATACCCTTGGGTAGGGGGACAGAGAGCAAGGGAAAGAAATCTGGGGTGATTGTGCACAGCCATCACTGTTCTCTGAGCCATTTGTTGATGAGGAAACTGAGGAAGTGCCCTGCCCAAATTGATAAGTGGGGTAGCCAGGATTTGCCCCCAGACGTTCCTGCTCTTCACCCATGACCATCATAGATAATGAGGTAGTCACCCTGACTGGGGCCAGATCATGGGAAGTGAGGAGCATGATGCTCTGTGGGAGCCATGGGAATGCTCCCTGGCTTTCCTTGTAGGACAGAGGGTTTCTCACCTCTGTGCCTACACTATGAGGCACTATTGGCATTTTAGGCTGGATGATTCTTTTCATGTAGGGCTTTTCTATGCATTGTGGGGCATTTCACAGCATCCCTGGGCTCTACCCACTTGATGTTAGCAGCGCTCCGTCCCCACGCTGTGACAATCACCAATGCCTGCAGACATTCCTCACTGTCCCCTGGGAGGCACGGTCTCCCTTGTCTGGGAGCTGCTGCTGTAAAAAAGCTCACTCAAGGCACTGCTTATGCACTCCGAACAAACAGAGCAGAAGGCAGCAGAAATTCTCTCCGCGGCGCTCAGAATTATCTCCCGCAAACTCCCAGCTTTGAAACTGCTCATCTCGGCAGCTGGGGTCTTGATTTCCCCAAGGTGACTCACACAGCTCCTTGTCTGTGGGAGTCAGCTAGTTATGTGTTCTGACAAGGCCCCTCGTGTGTTGGAAGGAGGTGCGACAGCAGAATCATCAAAGCCTGCGGATGCACAATTACGCAGTGTGCTTGCCAAAGCATGACAATTGGAGTGCTTTGATCCAAGGCTTGTTTTGTTCGGAACAGCATTGGAAGTTCTGAACCTTAGAGTGAGTAAGTGACATTGATTGCATATTCCATTTGCTACCAGCCTTGTGCACCTACTCATCTTTTTATTTTCTGGGCCCACCTCCACAGACAACACTTATGTCACCTTCTTAAAGGCATTTTCCATGACGACTAGGGCTTTCCAGGGTTGGTTTGGGTGGTAGGTCTGCTTTATCAGTATCTCTCCATTAGAAGTTTCGAAGAGGGACCCTGGGTAGGCCCAGCAGAAGGAGTTTATAGAGGAGAGACTGAAACCTCAGAAGAAGCAAGGGAGGAACCGTGTGGAAGGACATGTCTGGCCTCAGAGTCAGAGGGATAGGCCAAACGTTTTCCAAAACTGAGATGCTGAGCCATACCCTTGGGTAGGGGGACAGAGAGCAAGGGAAAGAAATCCGGGGTGATTGTGCACAGCCATCACTGTTCTCTGAGCCATTTGTGGAGTGGACATTTAATGAGCATTGGCTATGTGCCAACCACTGCTGTGTGCTCCTCAGAACAACCCTGTGGGGCAGGCTCTACCATCCTGAAAGTGAAGGCAGGGAGGAGTGGAGGTATTTCTCCAAAGTCACACAGCTGGAATGTGGAAGGGGCAGGGTGGGAATTCAGCCTGTCTGACCCCAGAGTTCAGACATGAGCCTCTGAAGGTTCTGTGCTGATCCCAGAGCAGGACACACCTCCAGGGCTGGGACCTGGGAGGGCTGGCCTCCTATAAAGGGTCAGGATAAGGGGGATCAGAAAATTGTTCTAGTCATTCTTTTGGGGGTGGAGACAGGAAGGAGAGGGAGAGGACCTTAATCATGGCTGCTGCAGCTGAGCAAGGGATTGTTAGTTTATATACCTGCTGAAGAAGATACAGATAAGATCTTGAACCCCCGAGCCTTTGTCTCATTGTCTACTGCAGGGGCGTACCAGTTTGCTAGGGCTGCCTTAATGAAGTACTACACGCTAGGTGACTTAAAGGGCAGAAATGTATCGTCTCTCACTTCTGGAGGCTGGAAATCCAAGAGTCAAGGTGTCAGCAAGGGTCACTCCATTGGAGGGCTGTGAGTAAGAATCTTCTCCCTGCCTTTCCCCTAACTACTGGAGGTTTGCTGGCAGTCTTTGGTGTCCTTTGACTGGTTGATGCAGCACCCTGCTCTTTCATCTTCCCTTTGTGGCGTCTGTCTCTGTGTTCAGACTTCCTCTTTTTACAGGGAGAACAGTCATATTGCATTAGGGCCCAATGCACTGACCTCAACTGTATTATTGGTGAAACCCTATTTCCAGATAAGGTCACATTCACAGATCCTGAGGGTAAGGGCATTAATATTTTTAGGGAGACATCATTGAACCTCTAACAGAGGGCATCCCAGTGAAAGACACAATCACCATTAGCTGGAACTTTGGTTCCAAGCCCCTTCGTGACCTGGGCAGACATGTGAGATCAATGGGGTAGCAATAGCCTTCGACTGTAGGCTTGGTTAGAGGCCAGCTGGAGCAGGACCCTTTGTCTCTCCCTGTCCCTACCCCCTCTGTTGTCCTGCATGACCCTTTGGGTATTAGTAAGTGAAGAAAGCATGACGGCACTCAGGGTCTGGGAGAGAACAGAGGGAAGAGATCAGTGACAGTTTTACAAGCCGTTCTTCTCTCTTCTTTCGTCAAGGTCGTGTTCTCGTCTTCTGGCCCCTTTGTGTGAGCTTAAAACGCCATTCTCTTTCTGGCCCATGTCATAAAGCTGTTAAAAAAGAAAACTTAAGTTTTCCCTTCCCTTACTACTCTTTTCTTCCTTTTATGACAATGGTGGTGTTTTTTACTTAAACAAGTCCATTAAAAATTAAAAGCAAGGCAAGTTCATTATTATTTAAACTGGTTTGAATTCTTTTGAGTAGATCCAAGTTTGTATATGGTATCATTTTTTTTTGTCCAAAGAACTTCCTTTAACATTTCATATAGTGAAGATATCCTCACCATAAATTCTTTTCAGTTTTTGCTTATCTGAAAACATTTAAAATTAATCTTCATTTTTTAAAGACGTTTTTACTGGATACAGAATGCCATATTTTCCACCTGTCAGCAATTCAGAGATGTTTTATTGTCTCCTGTGTTGCATTGTTTGCGACATGAAATCTGCAGTCATTCTTTTCTTGGTTTCTGTGATTATAATGTGTCATTTTTACTTACAGCTTCTTTTAAGATTTTTCTCTTTATCAACTTGATTATGATGGGTTTTGGTATGGGTTTCTTTGTTTTCATTTTGCTCTGTGCTTGTTGAACTTTTTGACTGTGTGTGTTTATAATTTTCACCAAATTTAAATAAAATTTCGGCCATTATTTCTGTAAATATGATTTTCTGCTCCCCCCTTTTGTCGGACTCGAGCTGCATTTATAATAGACTAATTGATGTCATCCTTCTTGTTATTGGGGCTCTGTTAAATTTTTGCTGTCTTTTATCTTTTTGTGCTTAAGTTTGAGCAGTTTCTATTGCTATGGTTTCTAGATCATACTGCTCTTTTTTCTGTTGATGTTTAATCTGTTATTAATTTTATGCATTAATTTTTTTTATTTCAGGCCGGGTGTTTTTTAGGTCTAGAAATTACCTTTGTGTTTCCTTTTATTTCTTCAATTTCTCTCCTCATCATTTTCATGTTTCAGAGAAATATATATATTTCTCTGGCAAAGTCAAGCCACTTTTATTATAATGAGAATGGTTTGTGTGGCATTGATGTATCCTGGCAGCCAAGGGGAGTGGACTGGCACGTGTGGAATGTGCATGCATGAACAGTGATGACTTCACTGTAATAGCAGTGGGGGAGGTAGACACTGTAGAGTGAGCATGTGTACTGTGTGGCTGTTGCATTAAAATGACTGAGTGAGTGGAACAATGAATCTGTATCAAATTTTGTGTTAAGCTTGAACATTTCTCTGTAGAAACTATTTGGGTAATTTAGAAGGCCACAGCTATGGGCAACTGGTGATTGGCAGCTTCATCACTACAAAGTACCTGCTCATGCATCATGTCTTGTGCAGAGTTTTTTTGTGAAACATCAAATCACCCAGATGACTCAGCCCCCCTATAGCACAGATTTGGTGCCCTGCAACTTCTGGCTTTTCCCAAAACTAAAATCACCTTTGAAAGGGAAGAGGTTTCAGGACATCAAAGAGATTCAGGAAAATATGATGGGGCAGCTAATGGTGATTGGGAAAACTGTGTGAGGTCCTAGCGTGCCTACTTTGAATGGAACTGAGGTGTCATTGCCCCATGCACAATGTTTCTTGTATCTTCTTTAATAAATGTCTCTATTTTCCTATTACATGGCTGGATATCTTCTGGACAGACCTCATATACATGACTTTAAAGTTCTTGTCTTTGTATTTCATTATTTATGTACTCTCAGGGTCTACTTTTATTGGTAATGAGACCACTGGGTGGACATATCTTTACAGTTTGAGAAAACCTCTCTGTGTCTCTCAGTTGGTAGTGCATTTGACTTCAAGTAGCAGAATAATGAACTAAGAATTACTGAAATAAATAGAGGTTTACCTATCTCATAAAATATCTGGAGGTAAGCGATTTCTGGTTCTAATTTAACAGCTCAATAATGTGAGCATTATTATGATCCTTTTAGTTGCTTTTCTCATGCTTGTAACCTCACTGTTTCAAAAAAACTGAAAGCATACAGACATCGTAATTGTATTTGAAATAGCCAAAACATCATGCCTCAAAATATACTTTTTTCCCTGAAAGCTGTAGCTTCCTGGAAATTCAACCCAGTGGCTTTTCATGTTATTGGCCAGGAAAGGATCACATGATTCCTGTAGACTAAACACTTGTCAGCCAAACAAAAGGACCACGACTGGTTTAGAGCGATGGCACATCTTCCTCTTGGACTCCAGAACTACCTGGAGCTCTGACAGCAGAGAGACGGATGGTAGAGAAGAGACAAGCAGTGTTTTTCATACTCTGTAGTGACAAAACGTCAAGTTTACTCTCAGAATGGCATTTGATCTTGATCTTGTGAGAAATTTGATAAGAGTAGAGTCAGAAACAGTGTGTGCAATCTAGTGTAATCTAGTGCAATTTAGATCTCAAACAAGAAGAGGTTTTTATTTAAAACGATATTTTCCAAAACAAAATATAGTAGTGAAGCAGGTCACATTGTTTTACGTTTCTGCATATCTCTCCTGGTTTAGTAGATGGCAGGTTGTTTCTGAGTGTTTCTGTGTCCAATCTCACGTCAGGCAAATTCTGGAAAACCCCATTATAGGCTTGTGACAGTGGAAAGGGTACACAGCGCTTTAGCCCTATTATGGAAATAATCTTGATCTCACAGACTCCCCCAAAAGTATCTCCGGGAGCTCCTGGACTATATTGGGAACTGTTGGTTGAAACAATGAGCTCTTCCTCTCATGAGTAAACATGAGCAAGATATCAAATGCATTTGTGCCTCAGTTTTCTCTTCTGTAGAATGGAGATAATAATGCTTTCTATTTCATAGGACTGCTGTGAGGATTATAACTGTTCTCTTAGAATCCTGCGGAGAGTTTAGTAAATGCTGAACATCAGTTGCTGTTACTTCTTAGTGAATGCACAGCAGTTTCCCCTCCCCTGGCCCTTTGGAGTGGAAGGGGTTTTTGAAACATTTTGTTTGAGAAGTGAAGGAGGAAAACCTCTAGATTTATCGATAGTGACCCCAAATTTGGATAAGTATGATCTCTTTGGGAAGTAATAATGAATGCATATAGTCTACAACATATTATAAATCATTTCTAGAGCTGTCATCTTATTTCTTTCAGCAAACTGTGATGTAGGTGAAGTATATTTATTATCCCCGTTTTAATACCAGGTGACCGAGATGCCAAAGTTAAATGACTCAGCCACAGTCAGCAATCTCTAAGAGGAAACTTTACCTTTTGGCTCCCCATCCCCAGCCTTTGAAGTCCACTCCCTACCCCAGCTCTGGTTTTGCACATTAATATGAATCTAGTGCACCTGCTCCCAGGAGGCAGCTTTGACTGCATCAGCATTTGAAATCAGTGCCTGAAACTTGTTTTTATTAAGGATGAAAAACTCACTGCATAGACAAATGGACTCGAAGACCTTTATATCACTTTAGAGATAGAAAGTGCTGGGTCAGTGTTATTATCTATGAGCTCGTAATTTGATTTTTTTTTTGAAAAAGTAGCAACTATGCAGAACTCACCCTAGGAAAATGAGATCTGAAAAGGGGGCCGTGGCCATCAACTTTGGGTCAGAAGACCTCAGGTTTATTCAAATTTTGGTTTAGGAAGTTGCTACAGGCTGGGGAGAAAACGTCTGCCTGAGACATTAATAAATCCCACAGCTGACCTCCCTGTATTAGGAGTCTGGGAAGGATGTGCAAATTCAATATCATTAGCAGAGGAGAAAATGCACCTGCAGTGTTTCTGGGGAGAATCCTGGAGGTGGAAAACTAGGGGAGAAAGGTAAAGATGCTAATTAAACTTTAGCATCTCCTTGGAAGTCCTGGTACCCAGCACTATAAATAGCCATAGAAGTACTATTGCTAACAGTACTATGCGTGGTGTCCAAGCAGGAGCTGTTTGGTCGAAGTTGGAAACACCGTGGCTTTTGGTGCTTCTCTGTGCTTACTGACTTCTCGCGAGACTCCTCTCATGCGGGCATTCTTCAGTTCGATTGAACAAGGAGGAGAGGGGAATCTAAGCAGGACATCCTAGAGCTGTGTTGTTCCAGCTTTCATTCAGACATTTTTATCCAACTCTGCTAACAACAGAGGACAGAGAATTTATATGTGCCGAGGGGTTAGGAGGATGGGGGGATGGGTGGATCTGGGGGCAATAGCATAAACTTTCTTTGGAGTCTTGAATATTTTGTTCTATTATATTACATTCTGCTGCTTAGTAGATCTCTGCATGTTTGAATATAAAAATAAGATTTTGCCACAGATCTTGGTATAATATAAGTGGCTCAGGGGTATGCACTGTGCTTTTGTTTTGGTTTTAACAGAGTCACAGCCTATGCAGGGGTTCTCTGGCAATTTCCTCCTCTTTGTGTCATTTAGAACTACTACCACTAGTTTTCCATGGACATGCAACTCTTATGCCTTTTTAAAAAACTCAATTTTAAACCTAAATACATCTTTTAGCCTCATACGAAACCCTAGCATCCATAAAATCATGAATTCCAAGCCACGTTATTCAAGTTCTTGTGTTTGTTAAAATTAACACAGAACAGTAAAACTGGAGGTCCTGAACTTGGACCTGTGTTCTGTAGGAAATGCTTCATTCCCTAGTCTGAGAAAGAGTGATTCTTAAACTTTGTCAGGCATAGGGATCGAGGGAGATTATACAATGCATTTTCCTGAGCCCCCATTTCAGAAGGTCTTATTCAGTAGCCTTCAAAGGGCCTAGAAATATGCATTTTTTTCCTTAGACATACTCCAAATATTTGGGGTGCCAGTGGATCCTTGGCGAAATTTAAAGAACACTGACCTGGGGGAAAAGATGGACCACTTGTCCTTTAAATGACCTTTCATAAATCTCTCCTCTTTTAGCCATTTTAACAAGAGCTAAGTAATAGACAGTTCAACAGAAAATGGCCTAATTAACTTTTTTTGAACAATTTTCAGATACTGAACACTATGTTAATGAGGTAATGTTACCTCATATGTTACCTCACTTCATCCTCAACACGGTCTTGCATGGTGACTGCTATTGTTTGACCCACTGCACAGATGAGAAAACTGAGGCTCAGAGAGGTTCCCACGCCTCACAGTTAACGACAGGATGTGCAGAGCTCTAGCCCAGTCCGCTCCCCTGTGTACCTCCAGGGTTCCTGTCTCTCAGTGCTGGCTCTCCATCTCCTGCGTGAGAGACTACATGCCTCAGAGCCCTGGTCATCTGACAGTGAAGTTGCCATGTGATAATCAAACTTGAGTTGAAAGCAGCAGTTAGCAAACTTTCTCTAAAGGGCTGGATAGTAACTCTTTCTAGCTTTGCAGGCTATTTGGTCTCTATTTCAACTACTCAGCTCAGTCACAATGTGGAAATGGAGGACCGTGTTTCTGTGCCAGGAAAACTGTATTTACTGGAAGGGTAGTTTTTCAATCTTGGATCTAATCAATGCAGGACTCTGAACTTATGTTATTTGAGTTTTCTGGTACCTGGGTTATAGGGGGTAAGGAAGCTTGTGGGAAATACACCTGAGCTTTTTTCTTTCTTCTTTGAGATCACAACTGTGGTCCTGCTAAGGCTGGCTTCCCTCCACCGCATTCTGTGTGACCTTCTCACTCTGTGCCTTTGTTTGAGTCCTCCCAGTTTGCCAATCCACATGCCCAACTCTCACAGCTCAGTTCATCTGACCTCCTCTCCAAAGGGGCCCTCTACGTGGCTTTCATTGTCCTTGAACGCCACCCTCCATACACTGGCACCTAAGACATTTTTCAGAAGCAAATCTGATGTAGCTTTCCCTGAGGAACACCCTTCAGCAACTTCCCACCCTCTGTAGGGTAAAGTCTGAGTTCCTCACCAAACAGAGAGAGATGTGCAAGCCCGCAGGGCCCTCCCCAAGGCTCCCCAACTTGGACCATCATTATTGCCATAGTAACGAAGTGTTTTCAGCACCTAGCTGAAAGAACTCATGCATTCATGAGTTCTTCACCTGAATAGCTCTGATTCGCACCACTCAGATGAGCAAGGATTGGGCACTTCTCCTTTTTCTACATTCTTTATGAGCCTCCTTTTCCTTGTTTCTAACTTTCTCAAAACCTCCTGTTTTTTTGTTTATAGTGTAGAACATTATTTTGCCATTCTATAGCAAACTCAGTCACTTCTCGATTTAAACATGGCTCATTCAGAATGTCAAGTTGGTCAGTTTCAGACTCTAGTTCCTACCCTGTTCTCTAGGGTGATGGGAGTTACCAAGGGGACAGTGGGTGTCCTCAGCATTGTGGGAGGCCTTCTGGTGGACCTTGTGCCTCACCCTCCAAAGCAAAATGCTCCGTCTGCTGCCATCTGTGACCCCATTCTTGTTTTGGGTCCCAGGGTCTACACATAACATGTCTTTGCCCTCTCATTCACCGGTTGGGTTTTTATCTTCTTGAGGGCAGGAGAGCAGTTGTGGTTATTTGGTTTTTCTTACTCTTTGGTGTATGGCATCTAGTCTGTGCTCTGTGACATTCAGTTTTCCTTTAGAGATGCAAAGGCAAGTTTCTGAAATTCACCCAAACACAGCCAGCCAAACACAGCCTGACAGAGTGGCTTTTCCAATCTAAGACTTTGACTCTTGTTCTCAAGAGTTTCTTCCCTACAAGGCTCATGCATGTTGAAGGCCCTTGCTCATGGCTGGGGTCTCTCAGCATTTAGTGTGTTGCCTCCTCCACAAAGCCTTCTCTTATCTCCCAAGTCAGTGGTAGGTACCCTCCTTCTGTGCTCCCACAATGCTTTGTGCATGTTCCTTTCACTGTAGCCCTGTATTCTATGAGATGGTCCATTTCACTTGCCATCTCCCAAGCAACGTATGACCATCTTGAACACTAAGATGATGCTTTTAATGCTTTGTATTTTCAGGGCTTCATACAGTGTCTTGTATGAATAAAAATATATATTATTTATGATGGAATAACCCATAAAGCCTCCCTGTTCACTTCAATGGTCATCTATTTAATATCTACTATATTGTGACTCTGTTTTCAAGGCTGTGTTTTATCTTTTCAACTAATCATAAGTCCTTAAAGTTACCAGGGATGTTATATAATTTTATTATTCTTCTACAATACCATGTATACAGAACTAGGTATACGTAAATACTTTAGTTGATGGCTGAAATGACTTCTCTCTTTTTTGTAGAAAACAAGTCCATGTAATTTATAGCAGCATTCTAATTTGGCTCTGCAGGTAGGTCATGTTCATGGCTGCATCATCTATCCTCATTGGTATTTTAGTGACTAGACATTTGTTAGATCTCTTAGACTTATGACTGCATTTATTTTAAACCCTTCTTTTCAGCATGCAGTGGTTTGTGCTGGAGGGAAACTTAATAAGCATTGAGCCATGATCGGCTATTGGCTGTTTTCCACCAAATGAGCTCCCTAGTCCTCCCCTTGTCTGCCCCCGTGAACTTGCCTAAATTACGGAGAACGTGCTATGCATGTTACAGCATGTCCCCTGCACCTCATATTTGGTCACAGAAATGCAGTGTTAAGAAATTATCCTTGTTTGCTGAGGGAGATTGAGCTAGTTACTTCTTTTATTTGGCAACTAGTTTGTTCATCTGAAAATAAAAGAGGGAAGACAGTGTGATCTCTGAGTTCTCTCCATGCTGCATAAGAGTTCACGTTTTTCCTCGACTCCAGGGGAGGGAGGTAGAGGAGGGTATAGAGGGAATACACAGTGATGGAAGGAGACTGAACTTGGGTGGTGAAAGTACAATACACGGTATAGATGACATGTTGTGGAAATGTACACCTGAAACCTGTATAATTTTGTAAACCCGTTTTACCTCAATAAATGCAGTAGATCAAAAAGACTTGCTTCAAATGTAGGCATATGAGGAAGGGGATGGGGCACCATAGACAACAGAGTATGCTGCCTCAGGGAGCCAGTTGCTCTACTCTGAACACCACCTTGGAGTTCAGCATTGGCAGAGCACCAGCATAGGGGGTGGGTGCAGAGACGCTAAGAGTTCAAGGGAAGTAACACCTCATGCTTGCTCGATGCTGGCCACTGTCACATAAGGAACCCTTACCATAAGCCTAAGAGAGAGAGTTTTAAAATTTACTTTTTTCCTGGCAGGTTTGGCATACACCCAGGTTGCAGGTTCCACCCGCAGTCGGGGCATGTATGGGAAGGCAACCAATCGATGTTTCGCTCTTTCTCATTCTCTCTCTCCCCTCTTGTCTCTCTCTCCTTCTCTTTCTCTACCTCTCTCTTTCTCTCTTCCCCCAAGAGCAATGAAAGAATGTCCTCGGGTGAAGATTTAAAAAAGTTACTTGTATCATCATTATTTAGAAAACAAAGAAACAGGGATTCATTGAGGTTGAATGCTGTGCACAGTCACAGAGCCAGAACACAGCAAATCCAGGATTGGACCTCTCGTCTAACTCTGAATCCATGCACTCTTCCCCCCGTGCTGTGGAATTCCCAGCTCTGGTGACAGCCCTCTCTCTTTATTTAAATAACAGTGTGATTTTTGTGTGTGTCATTAGAAGTGGCTGTGAGCATCATTAACACTTGGACCACAAGAGTACCATTTAGGGCAATGAAGCGGATATCTTTTCATACAAATAATTTATTTGGACCCAAGTTTTCCACTTGAGCACCCAAAGTGAATTGGGTTAATGTATTATTTTATACTAATGAGGTGGTTGGAACTTGGCGTGTTTAGGGTTTATGAAATTTCAGTCTAGATTTTGGACCCTTTATTATTTTTTTTGGTGGATTTCAAATAAAATGTGACCTAGATGATGCTTATTCATGCACAAGTTTTCTCTGGTGAAAGATATTTGGATGAGTTATTTACTGTCCACCACCTATGCTCGTTTCTGAAAGGCCATTTAAAGTGCCTTTTGAAGAAACAGGGTGTGTTGATTTTGATGCCAAGATGAAGTGAATTTGAACCATACACGAGTTTGGAATTTAGGGTGAAGCCTGGAGCTCAACAAGCTCCAGTCTGCTTCTAACCTTGGCAAAAGCATTCTTTAACCTCTAGAGCAGTTGTATGGGAGCAGTCCAGAGAGATAACAGGACTCTAATAGAAATTGTCAACAAAATTGAAAAGAAAACAAGAAAGTATATTTTGAAATCCAGAACTTGAGAGGTCCCTCACTCCAAACAACTGAGGCATAAAACTTGAGAAGGCTTCAAACGGCTTTAATCTGCAGGTGAATCTGTCCTTTGATAGGATGTAAAATCCAGACTGAGAGGAGTGTGTCGAAGGCTTTCAGTGCACTAATTCCAGGATTGATTTTGCTGAAGGACCTGACTTGCATTCAAAAAAGAATCAGCGGGGCAGGAAAGAGAACAGGAAAAAAGAAAGAAAAGAGGGAGATTGTGATAGAAAGAGGGAGGGAGAGAAAGAGAGAGATACAGAGATAAAGGGAGGGAGAGAAGGAGGGAGAGAAGGAAAGAGGGAAGGAGAGAGAGGAGAGAAGGTTGGAGAGAGAGGAGAGAAGGTTGAAGAGAGGAGAGAGAGAGTGAGGGAGGGAGTTGCATTTATAAACCAAAGACTTGGATTTGAATGCTGGTTCTGTTATTAACATCTTATAAGATTCTGCTTTGAAGCAGTCTGAATCTTAATTTCCTTATACGTATAATGGGAATAAGGATTCCAGACTTCAGAGAGTAGGATTAATTGAGGTAGCGGATGTGAACAATTCCGCAGAGGTAAAACGTGATGCAAATATACAGATTAACTCCTACTCCCCTAATGGTAGGCTCATCTCCATCTGTACCCACTCCCTCCCTAAACTGTCCTGTGTTGCTCCTCTGATCACAGGGAATCTTTCCAAGTCTGCTTGGGCTCATATGCCTGTATCTCCTCTCCTTCTGCTGGCTTTCACCCCATTGTTTATTTCTGCTCTTCTCTATTCCTTCAACCTGTTATTATATTTTGGATCCTTCTTGGGAGCCTCGAAATACCCCTTGACCTTTTCATTGCCCTCTAGGTATCACTCCACCTTTTCCATTTCATATCCAGGATTCTTGAAAGATTTATAGGCACAAGCTGCCTTTATTTGTTTGCTTCTGAATCTCTTCTAAGCCCATTCTAACATGTGCCCATCACATCCCACCCCTCCTTCCCCAACTGCTCCCCTGACAATGGCCTTTCCCATGTTCACCAAATGGTCTCTGTGGTGCGGAATCCAAAGGACAGTTTGGTTGGGGTTTCTATGACTTCAGACTCTCCACGTGCTCTTGAGAGTTCTTGAGAAGGAACTGTGGAGCCTTTTTAAAAGTGGCTCGTTTTCTTCCTCCCAATCTCTGCATGTTGAACGATGTTTGAGAGCAGCCCTGGTTCTTTTTTTTTTTTTTGTCCATGCTCTCCACCTTTGCAGGCATTGGAAACCTCCTATATAAAGGAATTACTGCAAGGAGTTAGCTTATGCAATCGTGGTGGCTGGCTAGGCACGCCTGAAATCCACAGGGCAGGCCGTCAGACGGGGCAGGTTGGCACTCTCAGCGGAGAATGTCTTGTTTCTCAGGAAACCTCAGCTCTGCTCTTGAAACCTTCCACCGGATTGGGTCAAGCCCGCCCGGAGGAGCAAGGATCATCTCCTTTAGTTAGAAGCAGGTCATTATGAATTCTAATCACATCTACAAAATATCTTCCCGGTAACATCTAGATCACTGCTGATGAAATAACAGGGACCCTAACCTAGACCAGTGGACACATCAAAGGACAATCACAACTCAAATACTCCTGTTCTTTTTCTCTGTTTTATTTTTGTCACAGCATACATTAGCATCTAAATCACTACTTTACTTACTCTGCCAATTGTCTTTCTTCCCTCCCCCACTTCGGAAATGTGAACTCCACACGGGGAGAGATTTTTGACTGCTTACTGTGTATTCTCTGTGCCTGGTACTTGGTGCTTGGCCCGTAGCCACAGATGGCTAATAAACATTTGTGCAATGGTTGAATGAATGAAGGTGAAGTGCTTAGAACAGGGCGTGACACATGGTCAGTGTGCAGTCAATGCTACCTGTTTATATAATAATAGAACCAAATATAAATACTTTGTATTCATGGGTACCACATTTTTTCACGCTTTTATTCTTTGATCCCAGACACCTTCTCAGAAGTGCTGTCTCCGTCTCTAGCAAAAGCCAGCACTGTTTGTGCAGCATGCCAGGCCCGGTGGGATCGGCCACAGTCTAGAGCCTCACTCAAGGGCCTCTCCAGTGCGTCAGGTGCTTCCTCCTACTCGAGTTTCTTTGGGTCCCTTGGCGCTCCAGGCTGCAAGCTGTTCTCTCAGTCACGACTGCTTTCCCCCACCTTGTATTCACATGGCTTATTTTTATTCCTCTTGTAACACTCAGTTCAGCTGCTGACTTCTGTCCAAGGTTCTTTCTGATCCCCAAGACTGACTTGTTTTGCTTTTAATCTTTCTTGTGTTCCGTCCCCAGCTCTGTTCTACACCTAGCGGACTCCACCATTCCACTGTAACTGTCTGTTTCACCCATTCTGTGGTGAAATCCGTGAGGGTAAGATCCTGTTATTCATCTCTGCATCTCTGCAACACAGCGCAGCTTCTGGCACGGAGAGAGGCGAGATAAATACATTTGGGCCAGATGACTACTGTTGAACAGTGTTCCCAAATGGTACGTGAGCAACTGCTTTACTCAGTATTACCCAAGGGTGGGGCCTTTCAACCCTTATCATGCATGAGAATCACCCTGGGAGAGTTTCAAACACATGATGCCTAGGTCTCAACCCCAGAAATTCTGATGAAGCTAATTTTCTATGAGCCTTCAGATAATTTTGTTGTGCAGCCAGGGCCGAGAACTGCAGCCTTAGGGATAACTCATTGCAAAGTTTCTAGCTCATTTGCTCCAAATCCAGCCAGAGGAGCAGGGCTGCCCTTTTCTCTCTAATTTGAGAGCAGCTGGTTCCCATGGGCGGCTTTGTACCTGGAGTTTTTGCTCCCGCTCAGGCACTACTGAAAGTTAATGGTGCACCTGTGTTTATGGCCTTGAGCGGTCTGGCCAGGAATTTGCATTTTTACTGCATTTTCACTTTTTATTGAAAATAATGTGTCATCTGATCATGGGCAGATGCTTCAAAGATAATAAAAAACAATCCAGGACTTGTTATTCAAACTCACATTGTTCTTTGGGAGTGGGAAAGAAGGTGTCGGTGGGTGGTGGGTTGTGGAGGGTTTGAGTGACATCCACCCGTTAGGACAGCTGACGTTCTTCCCTTCTAACCGTTTTGATCTCCATGTGGTGGTTAAGAGAGAAGACTCTGGAGGCAAATGCCCTTGTTTAAGTCCCAGTTCAGGCACTTAGTAACTTAGTAGTCTTGGAACTTCTTTCTGCTTCAGTTTCCTCTACTATCACATAGGGCCTTAACTCTACTACGAACAATTTCAGGGACTAAATTATGGGATGTGTATAAATTACCTGGCAGAAAGTTGGTGGTCAAAGTCAGAGCCGTCATCCCTGCTGACTTCCCTGCCTTCCTCTTCACCCCCAAGCCCCTGCCTCAGATAGATCCCGCATCATCACTCGTCTGTGCTGTTGCATTAGCCTTGGAGCAGGATTCCATTCCTTCCCTTGCCTCACAGCCGTCTGGGGCACGGCCTGCCGTGTTTTTTTATCATCATTTATCTGTGCAATTGTCTTCAATGGCTCTCTGTTGCCTGATGGATTAGCCCCACCTTCTCTGCTCTCTTTCTCCATCTCCTAAGGTTTAGAGCAGCCTAAGCCCGAGCGGGTGATGGCTGCTCACCACCTCCCACCCACTCCATCCTCACAACCTCCCCGTTTGATCAAACTGACATTCGTTCCTCTTTTCCCTTCCGTAGGTTTTAAACTTTCTGGTCTCCATACCTTAGCTAGTGCTGGCCTCAGACTACAGGATACCGGGCTTCTCCTCTGTAATTATGCAAATCCCCCCTCTCCAAGCCTGGCCTTGTCTACTTGAGTTAACTTCATTGTTTGATGAAGTTCAGCCTACAACAGCGACTTTCCTGTGAACTCCAGACTTATTTAGGGTATTTTAACTTACGCACACAGCAATCCTCCAGCCTCAGATTTAGCCCTCAACATTTTCTTTTTATCTTACTGCTGTTGCAACCCAATGGAGGTCTCTCTTCTATCTATGAGTGTGGGGCCCCTATGCCTCGGAAGTTACTGAGGGTCCAGCTTCTTCCTTGCAGAAGATGTGCTGTCTGCCAGGGCTTTGGTTTTTCCACTGGATTCCCTGCATGGCTGGAAGTGAAAGAGCACGGGAGACCACTTAGGGACTGGGCTTGAAGGAGGCACATATCGCTTCCCCCATGTGTCTTGCTCAAAATCAGTGTCATAGGCCCACCCAGTTGTGCTGGGGGCAGGGGAAGCGAACCTGCCTTTGTGTGCAGGTGGTGAACACTACGGAGATGGCAAACGCACTGGATTACCTCTGCTACAGTCACAGCAGCTTGAGGTGACATTTCCAGTTGATTTGCAAATGAACGTTTGTTCTTTAGGAGGTTTCTTTAGGTTTGCTCTGGTCTGATGGTGCCCCCGTAAAACCAATATGTTGAAATCCCAATGCCCAGTGTGATGGCATTGGGCGATGGGGCCTTGGGGAGGTGCTTGGGATGTAAAGGCACAGCCTTCATGAATATGACCAGTGCTCTTTTAAACAAGACCCCATGGGGCTACCTAGCTCCTCTCACCATGTGAGCACACCACATCCAGACCTGTGGGAAATATACCTATGTTGTTTACAAGCCAGTCAGTGTGTGGCATTTTGTTATTGTAGTCCAACTAACAAAGAGATTTCTTAAAACACAGAATTCACTGTTACTTTCTTCACAGGGAAGCACTGGCAAAAAATGAGATGTGATCAGCTTTCCTTCGCTTTGGTTTCCATAGAGACCTCAGCGGGCACACTCTGGGACACAGAACTGCCTCTCAGCCACAGCAGAATGCACATTTGACATAAGAGAGAGTGTTGAGAGGCAAGTAAGAAAATGGATACGATGCATAAAGACCTTTACATTTTATCAAGATGGGGATAATAGAATCTTTTCAAAATATTTTCACTCAAGAAAAGGGGGTTATATCTGTATGTGTCCTCTTGTGGCTAGTTGGAGAGCACATTATGGGGAGTTTTTTGAGTTGAATTGTATCCCCCCAACCTCTAATACCAGCGTCTGTGACTTTATTTGGAAATAGGGTCTTTATAGACACGACTGAGTTAAGATGAGGTCATACTGGAGTAGGAAGGGCCATAACCCAATGAAGAGTGTCTTTATAAGAGGGAGAAATTTGGATGCACACATGCAGAGACAGGAGAACACAACATGAAGACCCACGCCCAAGGGGAAGCCGACCATGTGAAGACAGTGGCAGAGGCCCCGGTGATGCAACCATAAGCCAAGGCATGCCAAGGTTTGCCAGGAGCACCAGGAGTTGAAGAGACAAGAAGGATTTCCCCCCAGAAGGTCCAGAGGGAACAGGGCCCTGCCCATGCCTGGCTTTCAGACTTCCTAGCCCCCAGAACTGTGAGAATAAATGTTCGTTGTTTGAAGCCCCCCGGTTTGTGGTGGTTTGTGAAGGCAGCCTCAGGAAGTGAGTACAGGGAGGCTGCACATGTTTCGTTACTTCTATCCTCCCAAGCCCCGCATGGTGCCTGCACATGGTCTTCTGAAATGTCACCTGAGCGTGAAGGGACCATGCCTTAGTGACGTGGGCATATCTTTCTCGCTCTTAAGTCCCTCTTCTAAAGACCAGGGGAGGACTTGGTTCGGGGAACTGGGTTTGCCCTGAGAAGCTTCCATCAATCACTGGTTGAGGTGAGCTGCAGATTGGCAGTGAAGATTTGCAATCAATCCTCAGTGGCGCAACTGTTTGAAAGGCACACTCACAGGCCAACTATCTCTTGGAATTTGCAAGCCCTGGGAGGCGTGGTCCCTTCAGGGTCAGAAAAGCATAAAAAAATACAGAATCAATATATGTAATTTTTTTTTAAATGATCTATAGAGCAATCCACATCCTACACCCTGAAGGTCCTCTCTATCAGGTCACTATTCTCTTTCTCTAATCACTCCAGGTCAGGTGCCAGGCTACTGGGGACAGCCATACACCCAGGACCCACTGAGAGTACTCACACTAGCCAACCCCAAACCTGCTTACTCTGCCTCACCGGCTCCTTCCTGTGGAGACCACAGTAAAGCTATTTGCCCGCAGTCCCCTCTCTCCTCTGCCTCCTGACGGACTGGGGCATGGTGTGACAATTGTGAGTAAACTTCCTCCTTCAAGACAGACCCATAGATATGGGTCTGCCCATAGCTGGTCAAAATTAATCCGGGTACGCAAGAAAAAGGAGGGGCTTGGGGAATGGCTTGGAACTCAGGAAGGGTGGGGCCTGAGGGGAGAGGGGGTGGTGGTGAAAAGGGAAGGCTACCAAGGGTTGGGTCCCAGAGGACACGGCAGGGATGAGAGGAGAAAGCCAGGGGTCACTGGGCCCTGGGGCAGCTCCACGGACAGAGCCTGGGACAAGAAACGAGGGCCACCCTATGCAGAGCCCTGACTGCAGCGGGCCCCTGGGTTTGTGCTCGGGAGGCACACAGAGTCCCGGTGTGTGTTGTCTGTGGAGCTGAGGAGCCAGGTTCCTCTCCACAGGCCTGTGTTCCCAGAGATAACTCAGAACTCATGTGGAGGCTAACAGCATGATCTCGGAGAAGAAAACCAGCCAAGTCCCTGCAGGACAGCAGGAAGCCTGTTTGGGCCTTCTAAGCAGCTCTGGCGGCCTTATCTGTCCAAAGAAAGCATGTGCAGGGGACCCTGTGCTGCTAGCGTGGCAGCCTGCCACCCCAGGGCTCCGAGCCCTCCCAGCTGTGATGAGAGGACTGGCTTAATGCCCCCAATCAATTCCCCTTTATCTCTTCTCTTCCCAAGGGAGGACAATCCTCTGTTTTGCAGTCCCTCCCCATCCAGCACGTAGTGTCCATCAATTTTTGTAGTTGTTGTCGCCAATCAATATGGGTCCTGAAGAAGAATGACCTGCAGGTCTGAAGTTCTTAACGTGAGAGAGGATTCAGACCCTTGGAAGTGATGACTTCTATTGTTTTTTTTTTTTAAAGGGCCATGTCCTCTAGGATGGAGTGCACAGGTGCTTTTTGAAGGACATTATTCTGATGTAATTTTTCGACTCCCTTTTTGTTTCATCTCCAAAACAAAACCCTCTTCTTGATTATCGATTCATCAGATCCTGTGGTGGCACAATGTTCCGTCAGACTCTGTAGCTTACTTACAAGCTATTAGGCGAGGAAAGGAACAGACATAACAGCAACAAAAGGTCAAATCATAGCATCTCAGGTTTGGAATAACCATTATTTAGGCCTTTGGGGCCCATAAAGCACTTTCTCCTTTATTATTAAGTTCTGTCTTTACATAAAAGCACAGATTCATGCATTTGGAATTAAAGCCTTCAAGAGGACTCCCTCCCTCCCTCTCTCCCTCCCTCCCTCCCTCCCTCCCTTCCTTCCTTCCTTCCTTCCTTCCTTCCTTCCTTCCTTCCTTCCTTCCTTCTTTCCGTCCTTCTTTCCTTTATTCAGCAAATATCTACCAAGCATTCCCTCTGGGCACCGTACTAGTTTAGGTGCTTGGGATCCAGTGTGACCAAAAGAGATGAACTCCCTGCCTTCTCGGTACCGACTTATTCACAGCTAGAAATGGGCTTGAACCCAAGTCTCCTCCAAAACTGTGTGAGGTGGAGCTTTGCCACTTGCTAGTTGTGTTATTCTGGGAAAATTCTTGAACTTCTTTGGGGATCCATGAATTATTTTGTAAAATAAAGGTAACGATTGTAGTTGCTCAGAAGTTTAGCGATTGTGGAGTTAAACTCCTGGCCCACGGGAAGGGCGCCGCATGGGCCAGCTGTCCCGACTACACACCAACAGCTATGCGGGTCTGGGACTGGGAGAGGTCTCTTCCTTTATTTTTGAGGAAGGGAGCCGACCTGTGTGTTGAAGGACAAGTTCTCATTCTTGGGAAACTTTCCTTCCCGGCTGCTGCCAGGTATGCAATTGAATCCCCTCTGGAAAGTCCTACACAATGATTTGACTTCCTCACTAGAATTTATTTCAAAAAATTGTGAATTTAAGGCAACCCACGGAAAGACTCAGTGAGAATCACAAATAAGAAGATAACCTGAGTAACACAATGCAGAAATGCAAATAAAAATGAAATTGGCTTCGGTGGTTTTATAACCCTCCTTGGCAGTGACAAATAAAGAGGGGCTCTGAGGTCCCGTGGAGAGCAGGGTTCTGTTGTGTATCTGTTGCATGTCTCAAATAAGTACAATTGTCTTGGTCCCAGTACTTACATATGAGTCAAGAAAAACACACCTTCTTTATGATGTGCTCTGTGGGTCTTAAGAGAGATAGAGCTTGTAAAGCACTTAACATGGTGCCTGGCTAACAAAGGTGAGCTGAAAAATAAAACAAAGTCAGTGCACAAAGGCTGCACTTTCCTTGCTCATTCACTTTGGTTATGGGCACGTAGTGGGGAAAGGAGCAGTGCTCTGGGGTCGCTGTCCTGCCCGGGCTTGCTCCGTGCTCAGGGGTTGGCCGCCGGTTAGTCCATGGACCATTCTGGGTTTTCATTTTCTTCTCTGTAAAAAAAGAAATGTCGGCACCAAACCCGGGTTTTGGACCTTTCCCATAGCCCAGAGGTGAGCCTGGAAACTGCTTCAGGTATTTTCAGTGTTTCAGAAAGCCCGCTGGATACCTTATAATTGGGCTAAATAAAGGTGCACAGCCTAGGGAAAGCATTTTTTCTTTATCACACTATTCCTTGGTTTAGAATCCTCCAAGACTCTGTGTTTCCCCTGGGGTAAAGGCAGGGTCCTCCTGATGTCCAACACAGCTCTTCGAGATCTCTCCTCCAACCATCTCTCTGGGTCATCCACCGCTCTCTCCCTGGATCCTGTCCAGCTGCCCTGGGCCTGGCTGCTGCCCTGACACTCCAGGCTTGCTTCCATGCTCCAGCCCTTGTTTAGAACCCTCGCCCCTTGGTATCCACATGGCTCACCCTTACTTCCTTTACAAGGCACTTTCTCCATGAACCCTCTCCTGACCACTCCACTTAAATCACAGCCTGCCCACATTCGCCCCTCCCTCCACATCTCTATGGGCACCTCTCAACTTGCTTTCCTTTTCTCATAGCACTTATCACCTTGTAATGTATAGTATAATTGACCCATTTATTATTTTTGCACAGATTTGTTTTGGTTTTACTTTCCCATTAGAATTTATGCCATTTGAAAACCTGTTTTTTTTTTTTTTAACAGTTTGCCCATTCTCTTCCAAGTAGCCCAAACAATGCCTGGCAAATAGCAGGCTCTCACTCCGTACATTCACCCTGTATCTTCAGGTTGCGGAAAGGCCACGTAAATTTTGGCTGTGATACTACTGGCTCAGTGTGAGCACATAATTTATCTCTTGAAAGGAACTCTTACTGGAAATTTTAAATGCTAAGAGGGAAACTGTTATTTAACAAATATAGTTTGCTTAATAGACACAGTCTTTCAACTAGAACACAGGTGAATGCTAGTACAATCATAGATTCTCGGTGGTGAGCATGGTTGGGGGGGCGTGTCCTGTGGAGGTCAGAGCTCAGGCTTTCTGAGCTGGGTTCATGCCACTGATCTCTGAAGCCTCAGTATTGAACACATTCTCATAGTAGTTGCTCAGTAAATCTCTGTGCATTTGTTTTGAATCAAGTGCAATATAAAAATATTGTCTTGACTATGTTCCTTCTTTCCTTCCTTTCTTTTTAAAAATTATTTTATTAAGCAAAAGAAGCCGAGGAGACACATTAGTTATGCCCTGATTATCTATTTCCACCAACTTGCTATTTATGTCCATGGGGAAGCTAGAGGTAATAATTACAGAATTAAACCTCTCCTCCTGAGTCATGCAGTGCACGTGATCACATGCCACTCAGTATTTATTTCCCAGATGAAGGAGTTTAATTTACTTTTCTTTCTTCCCTTGGGACCCCAGCAGCCCGATTCAGAGCAGCCTCCAGGTTTGGATGAAAGAGGCCTCCATCTTTATTGTCCTATGGGCCTAGCTCACCTTTGAACAGGTAAAGAAATACACCAGAGCCTTTCATGAAATTGAGTCCTTACTGGCCTTGGATAGCCATGGATGGGGAAGCTCCCAGAGGTAGGGGGTGGTTCTCTCTCATCCCTGAGACGCACCTGTGCCTTTCACCTCTCATTATCACTGTGGACACAAAGCTCTCTTCCAAGGCTGTGGCTCCTAGTTTGACACGTGACCAAGGCAGCCGTACATTCACTCCTTCATTCCCCAAAGTACGTCTGAGGCAGGCAAGGTGATTGGCAGGGCTCCCAGATCACAGAAGGGAATCAATCCTGGATGGCAGTGTTCCACTTGACCTTTTGGCTTATGAGATAAGCTGCTACCTGATAGCAGCCTTGGGCTCCCCATGGGCTGTCTCCCAGCTTTGCTACCATCCACACACTTCCCTGAGGCAAGGTCCAGTTCCCTCCCACCTTTTTTCAAGTGTGTTTAGATACATCAACATCTCAGCTAAAGAGACAGAATTCCAAAGAAGATACCCCTTGCCTTCCAAGGCTTGGTTTTCTGTCTCTTCTTTGATGTCTAACACTGCAGAAGGTTGGGTCTTTTGGGGATGATGATGTTTTCCTTTTTCACAGATGGGAACTTATTGTCTAAGCCCAACGAGCAAGCCCTCCTGAGCACAGCATGACAAACCCCAAACTCCATACCAAGGATATCTTTCTGTACCTCCGCTTCTCATGGGCAGGATGGAAATACACTGGTGCCACCTGGGTTGTTCCGAGGACTAAAGGAAGAATACGCAAGAAAGTGCCAAACATACAGTAGATCCCACTGAAATTCTAGCTGTTACTGAGGAACAATTTAGCACTGATAATATTTTACTCAGGCCTTCAAAACGTTGTTAACTACGTGCTTCCCCTCCCTGGCTTTACCCCTGCATGCAGGCAGCCCGAGCCCCGTGCTTGCCCACGTAGCTCTGCCTTGGGGATCTAGGATCTAGCAAGCGCATTGGTTTCTGAGTCACACTCTTCCGCAGCGCTGCTTTTTCTCTCCATCCTCCCAGCTGATGCCTTGCTCGACGTTGGCAGGTGCCCAAGCCTCCCTGTGCTGTGCAGGGAAGCTGAGCATCACTTTGTAAATTATGCATCAGCCCCTTGAAGGTTGGGGAGACTGTATACCCATTTTGTCTACGCGGAAGTGAGTAATTCAGCAAAGGAAGTGTAAATGATCCAGAGGTGATGGTGTGCAACCTGGCTGTGGATCAGCCTGTCTTGGGACATGTGGTTGACCTTGGCCTGCAGTGGACCCAGCACCCAGGCAGCGCTGGGCATGTTTTGTTGTGTTCCTTGGATCCTCTGAGCTCCACGCCTGGCCCATCTTCGGACAATGTCTCACGTTCGTAAGGATTCTAGTTTAAAATTTCGATCTCATGGGGTGCTGGCTTTACTTCTGCAGGTTGGAAGGTTTGAACCAATGCAAGCTGGTGACTCCAGCTGGGTTTAGGCAGTCTTGGAGGTGAGTCTTGCTTTTTTAACTTTTCTGGACCTTGTGTTTTTTTCTCTTGTAAATTAGACATAATAAAAACAAGTTTGAAATTCTTAATATCCAATGGAGGTCCTTGGCCAAGGCAGATTTCTTCCTTTCTTTTAAATTCTCATGGTGATGGTTCATCACTGCCAAAAGATACAGATTAAAATCAGCAAAGGGAAAAGGTGTGGAGGGTGGAGCCTAAGAGAGACCAGGCTTGACCTACCAGTTGTCCTCTCCAGAGATGTTGTGCGGACAGCATTTACTTTTCCCCGTGTGACTACGCCTACAAAGTGCTGGCCGCCAGGGAAGCTCCACCAGCCTCGGTGTCCAGAGTTATCAGGCGTCGGTCGCAGAGGCATGGCAGGCTGCTGTGACTGACCTTAGTTACGGGTCTCCGGCCCCTGCAGAGGTCACACTGACACCATGTGGCCCACGGCCCCGCATGAGTCACGTTGTTGGTGTGAACTGCCTGGCGTGGCCCCAGGTCCCAGGTCGACCGAGACACTCTCTTCACACAGGATAGTCCAAGAGCTTGGAGATTAGCTCCCAGGGGCTGTCCAGGGCCAGCCTTTTCTTTGTCGTTTTTGAATAAGCATTTTATTGTGTATGCTGTTACAATTGTTTCAGTTCCCCCCTCAGCCTCCTTCCACCCGGCCCTCGTGCATCCCCACAGGCAACCCCCACACCGTTGGCCCTGTTCACGGGCAGGACAGATTTATTAATGGCCCACCCCATCCCATGCACTGGAGCGGGTCCCTTGGTGGGAAGTGAGAGCCCCTCCACTCAGTCACTTCGGATGAACCCTGGAGCCTTCTACCTCCAAATGCCAAAAAACTGGATCATTGTCCCAGCTCCTCCGCTGTTCCCCGGCTGAAGCCTCCATCACTTCAGCTGCATTAATGAACAGCCCTCTCACCCCCTCCTGCTGCACCTTCATGGCTCCAGGCCCATGTCATCCCCACTGCACAGTCTGGAGGGTCTTTTAAGACCCAAAGAAGCAAATCCTGTCCTTTGTGACAACATGGGGGGACCTGAAGACATCGCGCTAAGTGAGGTAAGCCAGTCAGGGAGGGACAGTACTGGCTGGTCCCACTGCTACGAGGCCTGTAGAAGAGTCAGACTCATGAAAGCGAAGGATAGAAAGGTGGTTGCTGGGGCTTGGGAAGTCAGGGGAGTTGCTAATTAACAGGTATAAATTGTGAAAGACGGTAAGTGCTAGAAATCAGCTGGACCACATTGTCCCTGTAGATAACAATACTGTATTGCACACTTAAAAAAAGGAAGAAGGCAGATCTTACGTTAGCTGTTCTTACAACAATTAAAGGAAAACAAAATAAAAATAAATATATTGATTTTATTACTCCCCTGTTAATAACCCTCTGATGGCTGTCTATTATTATTATTATTATTTTAAATAAAATCCATTGCTTTTCTATCAGGCTCTATATGAACCAGCTCAGGTTCACTTTCCCCTCCACAATACTAACCAGAACATTTTAAATATGCTCCTACTCGAGGGCTTTGGGCTTCGGCCTCGAGGGCCCCTTTGCCTGGATGTGGCCTTTCCTGCTTGGCTGGCTCCGTGTCTGCAGCCGGATGTCTGGTGAGCCGTCAGCTCCTGGGGCTGGCCTCCTGCCACACTGGGGCTGCTTTGCTTTCTTCAGGTGGCCCATCCCTGCCTCCCGTGGTGATACCGAGCTGCCTCCTGGTTCACTCGCTGTGCCCTCCAGTAGGAAGGGAGCTCTTTGAAGGACTAAACCTCTCACCTTTATTCACCGTGGTAGTCCTGGGTGGGGTCGTCACACACGATACAGGACACCCGGTTACGTTTGTATTTCAGGTAAACAATGAATACCTTTTCCATAGGAAAGTAATTGCCCAGGGCATACTCATTCTTAAAACATTATGGCAGTCCCTGTATTTTTAGTTGCTAAATATGGCAGCCCTAGTCCCAGGACTTGTTCCAGCGCTGGCACCTCTGGATGCTTTGATGCTCTGCAGCTTTTTGATGGAAGAAAGGAATGGTGGGTGAGTTGAAAAGTGGTCATAAAAACAGAACCTGCAGAGAATTCCCTGAATCTTTTAGCCTTGGTATTTCTAGTGCAATGTCAGTGCTTGACCTATGGCAGGTGCTGAGTGCAAGTGTGCTGAGTGAATGGGAAGGGGTGGGGTCTGTAATGTTCTTTTTCCCCTCTATAGCATGTTGTTAGTCTCATCTTGCAATTAGACAAACAAGGTTAGAGAGCAAGAGCCTTTCCAAAAGTCAGGAAGCTAAGGGTAACTTCAGCTGAATACAGCAGGGAGTAGTAACTGGAAGGTATGGAAGCTTATTTGCCTATCCCATAAAAGAAGCTGGTGTAGAGGCAGTCTAGGCCACTTATGGTGCCTTGGAGACCAGGCTTTAATTTTTCTCTTCCACAGTCCTTAGGCCTGGCTTCTAACCTCACATTTACTGCATGGTCCTAAGATGGCTGCCTGAGAGCCAGTCATCACATTCACATTCCAGGCAGGCAACAGCCGTAAGTAGATGAGAACAAACAAAAAAATCACTTACCTCATTTCTTTAAAAATCTTCTTGAAAGTCCCTTATAACACAAACCTCTTGCATCTCATTGGTCAGAACTTTGTCTCATGACCACTCTTAACTATGAGAGAGTTGAGAATGTTGTCTTAATTCTGGTAGTCATATGTGCTTTGCTGAAAATAGGGACCATTTCTTATGAGAAGAGGAAAATGGATGTTGGGGAGCAATGGCCAACCTCTGCTGTAGCTAGAGAGAGGCAGAAAGAGTCCTGGTACATCCTCGGTCCTGCAGCACCATAGCTGCTCAGAGCATCCTGTGATAGCCCTGCAAGTGTGGAGCCTGGGGTAGACCCTGCCTCCAGGCCATGTGACTCAGAGAGCTCCCTATTTGCTTGCTGCTGGGTCTTGTCTTTCATAAACCAGCGATGGCACAGAGTGGGTCAAAGTCTGGGGTGTAGGCCTTTTAACCTGAGATTTTTTCTGTGTCAAAGAGGTTGCAACAAATGCAGCCTAGAGAATATTGGGGAGACCCAGAAGCAGTTAACATTGCTCTAACTAAAAGCACAGATAGAAGTAGGGACAGGATGGTGCTAAGGAGTCAGACAAAGGTTGGGGAGTGAGAGGTTCCATGTGTCTGATCCATTGTACCGGGATCCTAATGGATCTCAACTGGCTGAAGCCACAGTCTGAGCATAATGAGGCAGAGTTGAACAGGAATAAATAGCCTACACTTGTGTCCAAAAGAAAATCAACGAGATAGACTGACGTGACTTAATATCACCAGGCGAAAAAGTCATTGAGGTGCTTTCATTGGCAGTAGGAGCCATAAAGGGGTAGAGAACTATTTTCTGTTTAGCCTGTGTTGGTAGGAGCACAGGATTGAATCAAGGGTGTGGGTCATGCTCTGTTATGCACATTAGGTAGCACCTGGAATGTTGCTTTTAGTCCTGGGCTCTAAACTTTAAAAGGAAAAAAAACAAACCCGAGTTTTCAAAGGAGATCAACCACTTGGAATTGACGAACTCCTCGGCCTGCGTACTTCACGTGGTTATCAATCACTTGGGTCACGCCTGCTTATCAAACTTGTGGACTGCTCTAGTCTGACAGAGGCAGCAAGTACAGTGACTGACCAAATCAGTCAAGAAGAACAGTGGGCTCAAGTCAGCCTATGGAACTGAAAATGGATTAAGGTAAACTCCTGAATTTCTGACAAGTAATTAACTGGGCAAAAAAGGGAGGCAGGAGACAGGGGTACCACTGAGGTACCCCTGTTTCCGTGTGTTCTAGGGCCACTGGGTGGCAGGCTGCCAAGGAGCCTCCATGACTTTGACCTGGCCCAAAAGCTTGACCTTGGCTTTGTGGGTTCACCTACTTGAAGTGTTCTAGAGCCTCCTGGACTTGGGAAGTCTGACGCATGCTAATAATGCTTACAGAAAGCTGAGGAATAATAATACCTGATGCTAAATGCAATTATCTGCAACATGAAATATATTCTTGTTAGGCACTCTGTATTTATTCTCTTTTAGGGAGACAACATGAGAAACTGAATAATACTCCTAAGATTTTTCAAGGGACACGAAATCAAAAAGAGGGATGTGAACTGTGCGATTCGAATGCATGATGACGTCGTGTTAAAGCCCTCATGCATGCTTCTTTCTGGCGTGCTCCCCACACTGGAAACACCTTCTAGGTGACCCCTGAATATGTCAGGTTGCAGGCAACTTTTATAGGCCTGGAAATCATTTCGTGTCTTTGATGACTTGGCGGAGTTCCATTTTGTCTTTTTATTGGTTGGTATACACTATAACTCTTAGGAAACAGCTCATTTCCCTTTTGCTCTTGACCTTGAGGTGTATCAACTTGCCCTTTCCTTAGCTTTGAGGTTCTGGGATAGCATGGGAAGGAGAGACTGGCCTTGAAGGGTTAGCTCATTAAGTCTTCATTGTTGTTTATGCCCAGAAAACTCAAAGTCATTGTCCTTTAGGCGTTTCTTTGGCAGAAAAAGCAACTTTCCTCCGTCCTTGGGATCTGTTATCCTTTGGGGTAGACTCTCTGATGCCCCCAATCAGTGCCCTCCAGCCTCCCGGAATGCAAAAAAATCCCAAAGCATGGCCTTTGACTCTTCCCCATGCCCTGTTTTTGGTGTGTGGCCATACGTATTCATTCATGTGTCCAAAGGGATTCCCCCTTCCATTCTCTGCTTATCACGCTCTTGCCATGTCTTCCGTAGGAGCTTGTTGTATCAGTTGAGGTCCCAGTGAGAAACAGATGGTGCACTCACATTAGGGTAATTTGATAAGAATTTATTAAAAGACTATTAATAAAGCTGGGAGCAGGGCTTAGGGAAACTATAAAAAACACTCCAATACTACAGTGCTGTGAAATCTAACTGGTATTGTAGGTCTGAAGAAGCAAAGATTATCAGAAGACAGTGAGGGCGGTGTGGAATGGTCCTCTTAACCGAACTCCTGACCTTGTACAACACCAGCTCACAGCAGCCCTAAGCAGTGCTAACAAATGCCACACCCTTGCTCATTCCCCTCCTTTATATCTCCTGCCGGCGCCCGGCATTGGCTGAATCCAGTTGGAAGTCAGTGTGCAAGGGAGCTTAAAGGTGTAGTCTGAGGTGTTCAGCCTCCCAGGGTACAGCAGGGTGGATAAAGCTGGGGAGTGGATTTGGAGGGGCAAATGGAAGAATCTACCATAACCACTGAAGACTGGATTTAGTTGTCAACACCTTTATTTTCTTGGTATCCCATCTTACACATAGTAGGCTTACAGCACTTTATTTGACTAGGAGCTTCTCAAGGGTGAGAGCTTGATCTTTGACTTCTATATTCTAGGGCCCAGGACAGTGCCTAAATGGATGCCCCATCAATGTTTTGGGATGACTGGTCAGTGAATGAATGGATAAAGGGATAAAGGAAGTGAACTCAATGAGGATTTGCCCTAATTTTTTGCTCATTGCTGCACCACCTGGAGACAGCCATTTTCCTACCTCACCTGTAGACCCTCACAACCAGTTCTCGTTATTGAATTCTGTATAATCCTCCTGTACCTGGGGCCTGGGATCTCTGCCTCCATCATGGGAGTGTGGACAGGGCGCTCTTTGCACAGACACAGCCTCTACTCTCCTCACCTTTCAGCAGGCTGGCCTTCTTTGCAGATGCTTCATTCAGTTCATGTCCTCTTTACGGAGGTGCCGCGAGGAAACCTTCTCTGCTCCCTCTCTGCACCCTCTCTGCAGATGGGATTGCTTTCTTCCTGCCGTACTCGCATTTAGATGAGCCGTGAAACAAGCATCTATTTCCCCATTGGTCATGTTCTGGGTGCTGTGCTAGGATCTAGAATGTCCAGGTAAACAAGACACAGTTGGGAGTCAGGATGAAGAGCGGCAGTGCAGTGGGAGAGAAGACACAATTATCATGTAGTGTGAAATAAGTGCTCTGTTGCTAGAAGACAAGGCAGTGCAGGAACATCTAACCCAACTTCGAAGTTCACCGAAGTCCTTCTGGAGGGATTGGCACGTGATCTTGGAGGATGGGAAGAGCTACCAATGGAGGGTGAGGAGTATGTTCCAAGGCAAGTAAAGAGTGTGATCAAGATGACAGATGCCTGACCCAGCATGGTGTGAGCTGGGGACCATGAATAAATCTGTATTATTAGTGATGAAAGCTGAGATGCAGGTGGTTGGTAGGGCAGGTAGGAGTGAGGACGGGGAAGGTTTGGGAGTTACCAGCCTGAGACTAGGGAGAAGTGAGTGAGGTGTTTGCCTCAGAGGCTGAATTTGAAAAGACTCCAAAGATTCATGGTGAAAAAAAAATACTAAAATTTTAAATAAAAATGAATCAGTATTCTGATGTTTTTTTCTCTTACTCAGGCTCCCATATGGCTCAGCATGACACTGTTACTGATTCTGTCTTCAGTTCATGAAAATATTACTTATCTTTTCCAAAAATGTTGCTGGGCCAATTGCATATCCACATGCAAAAGGATGAAGTTGGGCCCCTACCTCACATCTTACACAGAAATTAGCTCAAGGCACATCATAGCCACAAATGTAAGAGCTACAACTATAAAAACTATTTGTATTCTGGTTTGTTCTGGGAGGACAAACCAGAATACACTTCAAGATCATGAGTTAGGCAATGCTTTCTTAGAAGAGCATGTAGGAAATAATGGCTTTCCAGTACGTATTTCCATCAGAAGTTGTTCCTTTGTTCATGCACTCAGGGCTCATTAAACACCTATTTACTACCACACACGGTTGCTTTGGGATGTATCAGTGAACAAGACACACGAAAGATGCTACCCTCCCTGACCTTCCAACTTTTGTAGAACTTTAGATAATGTAGATGCCTGGGCCCCACCAGACACTGCAGAAGCCTAGCCACTTTGGTAAAGAATGACTAATCATTAAATGGCAAGGTAGAACCATTTGAACCTATTTTTTTCTACCAATGTGACCATCATTCCAGAGAAAGGTTTTTTTTTTTTTTTTGAAAAGTGCTTCTAACACCATTTGTGGTGAAGGACAAATTGTTTTTTTTTTAAGTTCTAACACATTGTGGACTTATATTTTTGTAAAATACAAAAAGCAAAGATAAATTACTAGAAAAATGAAATGTCCCTTGGTTTTCATGGCAGTTTCAAATATCTGTAAAAGTTTCTAAACATCCTCAATTTCTATACTAACCGCATCATAGGCAGATAACACACATTTCTCGGAGCAGCCCCAGTCCGGGGTCTCTCCTTTATCTCAGTTTTTTCATCTGTAAAATGGGGAATAATTTTACAGAAGGAGGTACAATTGGCTAACATAAACCACTGTCTAATCATTGTCTAATTTAATAAGTGGTAGTTATTGATACTCACAGCTATTTTAACACTTCTTAAAAATATTGTAATATTTAATCTTTGGTGGTGTCGTCAACATCAAATTGGATGTCCTCCAGTTTTTTTAGGAGGAAGCAGCATCTTGCTAGCCGATCATAAAAACAACACAGATTTTGAGTTTCTGTGCTTGGGATTTGTTTTTGCCTATAAACAACAATGCAGAGAAAACATGTCTTTGAATATTGTTGACGAATAATAATCATTGAGAAAGCCCATTTGCTTTTTAAACACCAGCCAGATGTTCCCCTTCTCCACTGTGAACTGCGCCCACCCTCGGGCCCATTAGACAAAATGCTGGCTGTCACCAAGTGACGAGGTCTGGGGATTGGCTCTTTTTAAATAGCCACAAGGTCATGAGGATTAAATGTTCCTCCAGGGAGTCACAGAAAAAGTAGAATGTCAGCATCTCCTTTTTTTCCTCGAAGATGGCCCAGTGACATTTTCAGAAGGGAGGACAGTTGCTACCTGTCAGCACCGAATGGGGAACACAAGGGTAGCTGCAAAGTGAGAAGGTTACTCACCACCTGGAGACCCATGGCTCAGCTGGAATGTCATTCTGAGAAACTGTGCGGAACTCTTTGGAGGGCTGGAGAAAGGAGACGAGGCCTGAACATGAGAGGCAACCTGGCAGAAGGGAGAGAGCAGGAGCTTTGGCAGCTGGCGGCTCTGGATTGGATTCTCAGTCCTAGGTTTTGCTGATCAGCCGCATTACTCAAGAGCATCTTGGACGGTGGTACCTCCCTGATAGGTTCATCCTGGGTGTTAGTGATATCGGGTATAGTGCCTGGCACATTGTGAATAACTCGTGGACTCTAATTAATGTTGATCTTGTCCTACTCACTCAGACAAGGTCCAGAGAAAATTCTTGTAGCCTCTCTGTTTATCACTTCTTTTAAACCTTTGTACACAAATGATTCTGGTTAATGCTTATATATTACAGATGCCAGCTGTTCCCTCGGCCACACACTGTTTTGTCTCTGTGTCTTTCTAGATACAAAAATTATGATTCTTAACAAGAAATTCGAATACTGTATGCTAAGCACTTGAGTGTGTGTGTTTGTGTGGTGTGTTTGGGAGTTTTTTTTTTTTTTTAATCCTCACATGAGGATATGTTTACTGATTTTAGAGACAGAGAAAAAGTATGTGTGGTAAAGAGAGGCAGAGAGAGAAACATCCATAGGTTGCCTCCAGTACATGCCCCAACCAGGGATGGAACCTGCACCCTAGTTATGTTCCCTGACCGGAGATCAAACTTGCAACCTTTTGCTGTATGGGATGATGCTCCAACAAACTGAGCTGCACTAGCTAAAGCTATGTTTGGGAGTTTTTTACTAAAGATCTGCAGCAACATTGAGAAAGGGTCTCAGTGTACCGAGCTCATTCTAATAACCTGGTATTAGACTTTTTTTTTGTCTCCAGTACCTCTTAGGCTAAGATGGAATGAAAAAGTTCAAGTTTTGCTTTGGGAAGAAAAGTGTGGAGTAAATATCATGTGCATTTCCTTAACTAAATGGGAGGAATGGATGAGTCTTGCAGAGAGAGGAAATAATCTAACTGGACTTAAAAATATTTGTTATGGAAGTGCAGTGCTCTGAATTGCCTTTCTTTGTGGTGATAAGGGAGCAAAAAGATTCAACATATTTATGACCCAGTGAGTTAATCAACACACATTGTTAGCTGGCTAATCACCTTATGACACAGATGTCAGGTAAAATTAAATTTGCCTCTGCTCCACCGCGTTTTAGAGATCGGATAAGAACTCTCTGAACTCTAATAGATGTCAATTTAAACAAAAAATTAGCAGAGCTGGTTTTCACTGGCCTGGACTCTAACACTGTAACCCTAAGGACTGCGATAATGCCAGTATTTGTCAAACAGGTTTGGAGAATTGTGGTCCTTGGTACATCCATTGAAGCTACCGCCACACTGAAAACAATCCAAAGTGCCGCGGGTTGGAAGACACACCCTCTCCTCGCCTCCAGGAAAGAGAAAAAAACAAAACTGGGACAATTAATATCAACACATCATCAGTTGTTAGATGAATCCTGACTGCAGAGAGATTAAAGTGTGAAAAAATGTGCATCTCAGAATGGATAAACTATTATAATTTATGGACTGACAACTATAAATTGTTGTTGATCGTTTAAGCTGTGAAAAGACCTCAAAGACTTATTTTAACTTGGCCCCTATACATAGTTTTCAGATTTCATTTTAGTTCCATATGTATGTATATGTATACTCTCCCTCTTTATATCTAAACAGGAGAAGACGTCTCATTCGCTGAATTGCCTTATTCTTTGGAATTCCCTCTTCTCTCTTCTCCATCCAAGGTCAAGCCTCAATCCCTCCTAGGAATCTTCTTTCTGGGTTTTCTTTGAGGGATGCCAACTTCTTAATTTCTTTACTAAACAGAGTAAGTTCCTCCTTCCAAGGTCGTGCCCCTTGATTTCTAGAGCCAAGACAATTAGGAGTTCAACAAAACAAAGTCCCTGCAGCTGGAAACAGCTACCTTCTTTGGAAGGCAACAGAGCCGGCATCTATTTTTAGATGTGTTTGTTCCTTGGGACCACACCCATTTGCTGAAATAGCTCATCTATTATTTCTTCTACAAGAAGAATGCAGTCTTTCACCAGGGAGATCTTTTCTTTTTTTTTTTTTTGAAGATTTTACTTATTTACTTTTAGAGAGGGGAAGGGAGGGAGAAAAACATCAATGTGCGGTTGTTTCTCATGTACCCCACACTGGGGACCTGGCGTGCAACCCAGGCATGTGCCCTAGACTGGGAATCGAATCAGCAGCCCTTTGGTTCACAGGCTGGCACTGAATCCACTGAGCCACACCAGCCAGGGCTCACCAGGGAGATTATTACAATAGCCATTAAGATAACTTGCCACAATGTCATTGTCTTTGCATGTATTTTATGTGTAGTATGTGTGTGATGCCACGACTGACAGAGGCAGTCTCTGATCTACTCAGGGCTGGTGAGGCAGGGCCATGGGGCTGGGTGTAGTAAGAGGATTCTGTCACAGGAGTGAAATGGCTGCTTGTTTCAATCTCCTGTCTTAAACCAGATAGGTGAGGCTTGCCTGGAACATAGCAATTGCATATAGAAGATTTGAGTTTGGGTAATTTTTTTTTGCCTTGAAATACTACTATGATGAATACTACTAGCAGCTAGTAGCCATAGAGCACTTCGTGTGTGTGAGGCCCTGTGTTGTAGAGGTGGGAGCTATTCTAATTCACATGCCACTTACCTGGAAATGGCGGCTCATGGTTACAAGTAAATTGCTCAAGGTCACACAACAAGCTGGAGAAAAATAATGATGGTGAAGATGGTGACAATTTCAGTCTTTGAAGGCACTTTTCTTCACTAGAGTTTGAGTAGCTAAGACCTGGGAATCCTGGTGGTGCTTGTGAGACAAATTTTTAAAAAAAGATTTTATTGCCCTGGCTTGCATAGCTCAGTGGATTGAGCGTGGGCTGTGAACCAAAGCATCACAGGTTCGATTCCCAGTCAGGGCACATGCCTGGGTTGCAGGCTATGGCCTCCAACAACTGCACATTGATGTTTCTCTCTCTCTCTCCTTCTCCCTCCCTTCCCTCTCTAAAAATAAATACATAAAATCTTAAAAAAACTGTCCTTCTATTAAAAAAGATTTTATTTATTTATTTTTAGAGAAAGGGGAATGGAAGAAGAAGGTGAGGGAGTGAGGCATCGATGTGTGAGAAAAACATTGATCGGTTGCCTTTCATGTGCGTCCTGACCAGGGACTGAACCCACCACCCAGACATGTGCCCTGATGGGGTATAGAACTGGCGACCTTTTGCTTTGCAGGATGACGCCCAACCAATGGAGCCACACCAGCCAGGGTTGTGAGACAAACTTTGACCCAATTCTGGAATCATAAACTTCCTTAGAGATCTGAGCCACAAATGAAAGCCTGGTCACAATGGCCGTGGAATGAAACTAGTGTCCTGGCTTTCTCCTTTGTCTAGGGTCTCTTATCTGGGGACCTGGGGACTGTGACGGGGGAGAATAGCATTGGCTTCTTCGTGAACTCCTTTAGTACTTTAAATTTTACTTTCAATTGCACAGGCTGGCATAGAACATACATAAATTTTCCTTTTTGTTCACAACTATAGCATATCTTATAATTTAGCAACTGTAAAAATGAATAAGTACAATTAACAATGCAGAAAGAAAGACAGTGAGCTTAGAACCGGCTATAAGTCAGTTGAATTTTATTATTAAGGAATATAATGATCCTAATTAATATCCTGGTTTCCTGGCCTCTCCATAAATCAGCGGGCCATGACCTAGCTCCTTTGCATTTAGAGTTTTAGTATCAGGTCTGATTCAGAACTAGTTGGATCCCAGGTTGTTCCTTCCTGACCTTTGTCTGTGGGCTGAGGTTAGGCAAGAGATTCTGTGGTGTTGCAGGGTGTGAGCAACGGGGTGTGAGACAGGCCCTCTCCCTTCCTCCTGGGCAAGTCCCTTCTTTAGACATCTATGCAGCTTGGGGGCCAGCACTGGAAATACCTGGTGACCAGGTTGGCTTTGGGAGTAAGAACGAGGAGGGGTGGAGATGAAGTTTGATATGGGAGAATGCGTTTCGATGGGATTTTGGAGGAGGTTTGGGTGCCAACAACTGTAGTTTTGGCCATTAAGACGAAATTTCTTCATGATATTTATGGGAAGTGGATAATTAGCACTGGACTTTGAGACAGAGGTTTGGCAGGGGTCTTGGGGGCAGCTAAAGGAGAAAAGATGAATAGAAAGCAATACCAATAAACACCCCTACTTGAGCTCCCGGAAGGTATCATCCTGAAGCCAAATGCATCACTTAGAAGGCTGAATAGTGCCACCTCCTACATCCACATTTCCTGCCCCAAAAGATTGAAAGACACACTCAGTATAATAGCCCGAGTCTTGTCCCCAAGGATCGACATTTTGTATTACCTCCTTTTCTCCTGCCAGGGAAGATGGCCCATTTACTTAATAAGGTAATCTGTACCATTCTCTTATTTGCCTACAGACATTAAGGTTCAGCTGAGATGTGGATTTTTCTCTTACTTTCTAAATATGCCCAGCTGTTGGAATGTGTCTCGACTGGGGAACTATGTCAGCTACGATGCACTGGTTTCGTAGAGGGCTAGGGCTAGCCTGAAGTCCGTCCGAAATGAGTAAGACAGAGCTGTGGTGGTGGTTGATTTAAGATTTGTCCGAATTGTGTCTTTGAGGATTTAATGCAAATTTCAAATGGCTTAAGGGTGAAAGTGCTTTAGAGAAAAGGCAGGGTCTGCCTGCCCTCCTCCAGAGCTGCCGGGTCTCACAATTGTCATCTACTGACTTCCCTTCCGTTGGTGGAGACTTCCCATCATTATTAAGGCTAATGATTCCTTATGCTTATAAAACACTGTGCATGATTTCCATGATAACATTCCCTGGGAAGGAGACCTAGCAAGTAATTATTAATCTCCTTTTATAGAGGGATAACGTGAGACCCAGAGAGATGAACTGCTTTGCCCCAGCACGGGCACTAAGTGAGGGACAAAGCCGAGGGTAGATGGTCACAGCCCCTCCCTCCACACCCCGCACTGTTGTCCTAGTTTCAGCCTCGTTCTTTCTCGTTTGGACCACGGTAACAGCCAGCTAAATTATGTCCTCGCTTCTAGTCTTCTGCCTCTTTCATTTTTGATTTAAACCGCAGTAGAGTCATTTTTCCATAACAAGACTTAAATCACGTGTGATTCCCATGCTTAAAAATCCTTACTGTCTCCCCACAGCCCACCAACAAAGGCCCCACATCCTTGCAGGATGCTCAAGGCTTTTGATAATCTGGTCCCAGATGATGTGTCCTAGATTGTCTAGGAATGCTGGACCGCTCCTCACTACCCAGACACGCCTTCTCCTTCTCACCTCCCCATGCATTTGCTTGTGCTAGTCCTTCAGTGTGGAGCACTTCTCCTTTTCCCAGTGATTTAAATGCTGCTCACCCTTTAACTTGCACCTCAAATGCCGCCTGTTTTATGGAGTCTTCCCTGAGCGCCCCAGGCAAAAGCAATAGCTTCTCACTTCTCTGTTGCTGTGCTTCCTTACAGAGCTTGTGTCACTCTACTTTGTGTTATGGCTTCTAGTGCCCAGGCCTGAACACCTCTCCACTCTGAATTTTGGTGGGGGAGGTCAGGAATATTGCCATCTTTTTCACTAGTGTTCCTCGTGGATACTCATCAAACACATACTTAATAAATAAACTTGTTTATAGGACCTAGCTATGCTTGTATTCCAGGAAAGTTCACAAGCAGAGAAGCACATTTTGCGTTGGGCCACTTGGGGCCTGGTAGGACAGTGGTTCCACAAATTGCCTGCGTCCTGTAGTTATTTTCCTGCCTGGCTGCATGAAAGTGTTCTGCACTCCCTGTTAAAAATACCGGTGCCTGGGCTGTTTGTCCAGAGCTTTTCGCCTGGGAATATGTGCTTCAATAGGCTCCCCAGGGGACTGCCTGCTAAGCCGTGCTTGAGAGCCACTGGCATAGAGTGTCGTGAATCTTGAAGAATGTTTTGATCCATACAATCCATCAAGCTGGCTGGAGATAGTCTAAATTCATTCACGAGGCAGAGGCTACTGTTTTGGATACTTTTCTTAGTTATGAATCCCTGAGGCTTACCCATGAATCCCTGAGAGTCTGGTGTCTCAGCAGGAATAATGTAAGTGGCTCTTTGACAGGGCAGGATAATGCTTTGATTTCAGCCTTCTTGCTGCTTTGGCTGTTCTGTTTTCTGATAGGCACTTCATCCTTTTGATTCCCTGTGTCATGTTGATTTTTCTCTGCCTGTCATATTTGCACATACCTCTTTTTTATCCTTAAAATGCCACCAAACTGCTTGTTTGATGAACACGTCTCCTTCTGCCTCTACAAAGGACTTTTTTTTTGCTCTGGTTTCATATTCCTGTCTTCTCTCTTTGATCCCTTGTTATCAAGGTCCTGGCATTTTCCCCAACATCCAAATATAGTGTAGCGGACTGCATAGAGTCTCATCTGAATGCATCCACAGCAAGATCTGCTGAGGTTGTTGATGCATAAGAGCAACTATTGTGCCTCAAAGGTAGATAAAACAATACATCAGAGTGGGTATCTATGGGTGATTTTGAGCACTCATCAAGTTACCAGAATCATCAATTAGGTTTTCTTGCTACTGTTCAACGAATATTTCCCTTACTTTTATGTACTCCGTGTGATTGACCGTAGAGGATAATTTGCATTATTGAAAGCTCAATAATATTATTAAGATCCACGACTGCCATTATTAGCATTGCCACCAGTGTTAGTACTAGTATTGCCACTTTTATTACTCCTGTCATCACTGAAATTTATTGAGTGGTGACTAGGTTGGGAATATTCACAAAACATTAAGAAGCAGCTGTTGCTACACAATGTTTATATTTCCTGGAATGGCAGCTCAGGGAGCTTGAGCACCTTGCCCAGGATCACCCAAGTGGTCAGCAGGGGAGCTAAGACTCAAACCTGGTCTGATTCTAGAACCTATATATTACCTCTTTTTCTTAACTTTTATGGACATGAACATAGACTTGTGTTTTTAGAGGTTTTTGAATGAGAAAGTTGAAGCCAATTCAACTTACAAGACAACTGAAGAGAGTTTAATGGAGAGATGAGTTACAGAATTGTGGACAAAATTAAGAAAACATGAAATATTGAGGCACTTGGAGACCTTAGTATTACCTCCAAGACTTCAGGGAGCTAAATACATAGCATTTAAATCAGCCAATTTTTTAAAAAAGCTATTTTCTTGGGTGCAGATATGTTCATGACTTTCAGAGCTGTTTGGTTCATTGTTTCTCTTACTAGCTAGCATTCCTCTTTGCTTCTCCTGGTTATTTTTGGCCTTCCATTCTAATTTGTATGGTATTAAAATTATTATTCTCGCTTTCTCTTGGTTTATATTAGCTTGATATAACTTATGTATTTATTTACCTTCAACTTTTTAATAGTCTTTTAAATGGATCTCTTATATATACCAAATTACAAGATTTTGTTGTTTAATTCAATTAATGAGTCTGCTTTTTGAAAAGTGAATTTAAAGTCTTAATATGCAATGTAGATTATACATTTTCAAACATCTTTCAGCCATACTTTATTTTTCAAAATAATTTAAAGTACTTTCCATATCTTATAAAATTTTGTTTGATCTATTTCTTTTCTTCTAGAAGTACTTCTTGAGGTATATAACAAAGAGAATCATTGTGCAGCAATCTCCAAGTGAAGTCTTACATATCTGAAAATACTTTTGCGCTTAAATAATAGGTTTTGGATGGATCTGGAGAGCATTATGCTAAGTGAAATAAGCCAGGCAGTGAGAGACAAATACCATAACAGATATGGTATTTGGTGAGACAGATCTCACCTTTAACTGGAATCTAATCAACAAAACAAATAAGCAAGCAAAATATAACCAGAGTCATTGAAATTAAGAACAATCTGACAGTAACCGGAGGGGAGGTGGGAAGGAATAATGGGGGGAGGGGGGAAGGTTTTCAGGAACGACTAGAAAGGACACATGGACAAAACCAAGGAGGGGTGGAAGCAGGGGAGGGAGGTGGGGATGGCTGTGGTGGGGGGGATAGGTGGGGGGTAAATGCAGACCACTGTAATTGAACAACAATAAAATAATTAAAAAATAAATAATAGGTTTAGTGGGTGTAAAATTTTAGCTCCAAAGTTTTGTGTGTGTGTTCTTTTTGCTGCTGAGATACCAGATATTAATCAGATCCTTGTTTCACTGTAGGTGACCTTTTTGTTTGTAAGATTTAAAATATTTTTCAACTATATATTGAGGTTACTTTCTCTTTGTTTCTAATGTTCATAAACATCTCTAAAGTGGGTTAAGGTATGGGTAGTTTCTTCTTCTTTTAACGATTTTATTTTTTATTTTTAGAGAGAGGAAGGGAGGGAGAAAGAGAGGGAGAAAACATCAATGTGTGGTTGCCTCTTTCATGACCCCCCACTGGGGACCTGGCCCGCAACCCAGACATGTGCTCTGACTGGGAATCAAACTGGCGACCCTTTGGTTCACAGGCCGGTACTCAGTCCCCTGAACCACACCAGCCAGGGCAGTATGGGTAGTTTTGTATATCTATGTTTGTATGTTAGAAACTTTTTCAACCATGCTTCTCTAATTTGAGAATGTTATTAGTCATTTATTTTTTTCTAAAGATTTTATTTATTTATTTTTGGAGAGGGAAGGGAGGGAGGGAGAGAGAGAGAGAGAGAGAGAGAGAGAGAGAGAGAGAGAGAGACAAACATCAATGTGCAGTTGCTGGGGGTCATGGCCTGTAACCCAGGCATGTGCCCTGACTGGGAATCGAACCTGCGACACTTTGGTTCACAGCCCGAGCTCAATCCACTGAGCTACGCCAGCCAGGGCTTTAGTTATTTATTTAAAAATATTTTCCCCTCATATTTTTTTCTTTCAACTGCAAGTATCATGTTTTCATACATTGTTTAGTTAGTGACCTCATGCCCCAGCTTATGTTTCTGATATCCTCTTTATTTCTTTGGGGATATTTAATGGGATTTGTGTTTAAATGTTATGTGTTCTATTAACTTTCTTTATCTGGTACAGATAATTTAATTTGTTATATTTCTGTCAGACAGGCAGTAGAGTATAGTGGTAGCAGCATAGGCTTTGGAGCCAGACTGCCTTACTTTCAGAGTCCATCTCTGCCAGTGCATAGCTGTATGATTTGGGGCAAATAACAACCTTCCTGTGCTTTTTCTTTTTCATATTCAAAATTGGGATAACAGGGCAGTAGTGAGGATTGAATAGATTGACGTTTGTAGCACATAGAGCCACGCTTTGCATATGATTAGTGTCGGGTAAGTTTTGCTATCGTTATTAGAGTCATTTTCTTCCTCAGATGTATTATTTCCTGCTCTGAGTTGACATTTCCCCATTTTTCTCAGCATTAAAGGATAAATTCCAGGTCTCAGCTCCCACTTCTCTTGATGCACTTAGGGAAGAAGGTAAGGAGCACCGCATCTCATGACAGAGAACATTTGCAGTCACAAGCCCTACTTCTAACATGGAATTGATTTTCTTTAAGATTTCCTTTTCTCTCAGTTGAAAATATCTGGTTTGGGGTATGGAGGTGTGGGAGAAGGGAGACTTCCGTCAGCCTGCACATGTTATTGAAGTCTCCCACTTCCGCTGGTCGAGGGCCGTTCTGATGCGGTGGTCTGCCCTGGACATCTCCTCTGGGCTGTGGTCTCGCTTTCTCCTCCACGCCACCCCCGGAGTACCTGATCACTGCCTCTTGCCCCTTGGAGATCCACTGTTCCTATACTAGTTTGGGAGCTCTGTCTACCTCCTTTCCCTTACTTTGGGAGTTTCCAGTGTTGGATGATGTGTAGGGAGCCAGAAATCTTTGCTACTTTCCTATCTTGTCCTGATCGGAAAGTCATGGTTCATGCTTTGGTTTATAAAGGAGGAAACAGAAGCTCAGTATAGGAGGGGACCTGATGCTTGTTGCATTTTTGCTTCTTGCAAGGGGTAGGTTCTAACATCATGAAGAGGATGATGATGATAACAATATCCCCCTCCCCTATCTGGCATGAAACGTGGTATATGCTTGATTTCAAATGCTCACAGCAGTTCCTTCAAGGAAGGTAACACTATCTTTTTCCTGCCCAAGAGGCTGCTGAAACGGAGAGGTTAGGCAATGGCTTAAGGGTACAGAGCAGAAGCTACATGGGGTCCTCTTCTGTGAAAACCGGATCCTCTCTTTCTCCCTCTCTGTTTGGAGTGTTTTGGGTGTGAAATGCCGTGCCCAACGCAGAGCATGCACAGGTGACAAGTGACAGCCCTGCACCAGATCCCAGGGTAATGACTCCTGACCCTCTGTGCTCTCTGCCACACACTGCACCCTTGTTGCCTTCCTTCCCTCTGCCCGTGAATGGGGGCCAGTCCTTGGAATACAGTCTACAAGCTTCTGAGTGGAGGAAAATCACCACCGGAAAACAAGGCAGAGGAGAGTCAAACACTGTATGTATCACTCTACTTCATTATGGAAGATCTGTGAAGCTCACCAAAAAAGTCAATCTGCAAATCATGTTGTGGTTAATAAAACAGTCATTTAAGTCCCTGGTCCCCCACCAACACTGTCCTGAGGTACTCACCGTGGCCTTTCTGTGTTTTGTTTGAGGGCTCGGTACAAAAGGTTGTCACCTTAGTGTAATTAACTTTTTATCATTAAGATACTAAAAAACTGAATTGGGTTGGACACAGGTCACCATAATGAGAATTTAATGGCAACGCATTACAATGCAAGCTAAGCTTTGAATACGTGCCGAAGGTATCACATTGCTACTGACCTATGCAAATTTCCATCTCAGTGGCCCCATTCTTCCCCACTGTGGCATCTGGGGACCCCCTCCCTGCTTCCCTCTCATCTCCTTAAACAATGATTCCCTCATTTTCATATTAATTGCATCACTTAACTGAGATAATGCTCCCTCTGAAATGAGCAAAGGGATGAATCACCGAAACGGGCCATTATTCTTTTTGCTTAACCAATTTCACAGGCCCCGCACAAAAGCACAGCCTTCATTTGGCTTCCTATAATTGCTTATCATTAGGCCCAGCCGCCCCATGAAGTATCTTTTTATTTATTTAAGTCTCATCTCTGATGGATGGAAGATGAGTCACTTGCATATCTGAGGAGACCAGGCTGTTCCAGGCAAGGGGAGGGGGGATGCACAAGGGAACTCTGAAGGCAGAAACCAAGGAGAAGCCGCTGAGGTGGGTGGCCCCACCCCTTCTTCTTTCCTACGCAGACTGGGGTAGGGGACAGCCACAGCCACCAGGTGACTTAGGGGCATCCCGAGAGCAGCCCCTCAGCACCCCACTACTGAGAGGAAGGAGGGCTTTACCCACGTGATGATGGCAGATCAGTGCCCACGGCAGGGTGTGTGAGGCCGCCCAGGTGCCCGTTTTATCAGGGGATGCTGTGCCCACATTCATGACAGGGCAGGTGAGAGCATGCAGCCTGGACTTGACCTTCATGTTCTGGACGCACCACTAGCATGACATTGCGAAAGGAGCATTGTGGAACATTGCTATTTATTCTCTCTCTCTCTGTCTCTCCCCTTTAGGCAGCACAGAATGGTGAATGAGAGGGAGGGAAGGAAAGGACGTTTTCCAAAGGAAATTAGGCCGTTATCAGCCAGAGACACACTCAGAAAGGCCTCGGGGAGAGAGTGGCTCCCTCGCCACGAGAAGGAAAAACTATTAGGCTGTCAGGAGAGCCGAGCTGCAGCAGTCCCTGGAGGCTTACTGGGAGCACACCGTGCACTCCGTTTCTGTGGACAGGAGGGCCTGTCTCCGAGCTAGAGTTCGCCGTCAGTGGCCTTGCTCTCCGCTCTGTCGTGTTGTCTCTCAGGTGTCGCTGCTGTGACTCACGGCCCCTGCGTGTTTGGTGGCTGCTGTGATTTCACCTGTAGGTCTCAGACACCTTTGTGCTCAGCCCTCACCAGGCTCCTCAGCTGGCTCCACATCGCCCTCACGCTAACCCATGGAGAGTCTGGCGGGGAACAAATAACTTCTCTGAGAAAGAAAGGACAGTTTCCTGACTAGTGTCTTTTGTTTGTTTGTTTGTGATGCCCCTGGGATGACGGACAGGGACTGCAACCCGGCCCCTACTGTCACCCTCCTTACCGTGGAAGGGAGCTGATTGTAGGAGTACACCTGGGCAGGGCCTCGGTTAGCGTCAGAGTTAGCACGGGACCCTCCTGCTCAGGAGGCGGTCCTTGAACCGGCAGCGCGGCATCGCCTGCGAACCCTTTAGACGTGGTCATTCTGAGGCCCACCCCAGATCACGGAGTCGGACAACCTGAGCCCCACTGATCCTGGTTTTGCGAGCCCTCCTATCCCCCCAACGTTCTCTAGATGGAGGCCACCGTGGCTTGGTGTGCCTGTTCTGTGTTTTTATAGTGCTCCCAACCGCAGTGCCTCATGGGAGTCTCACCACGGTTCTGCAGGGCTGGCTGGGAAAAGCAAAGCTGGTGGAATTATGACCGCACCGCTGATGAAAATGTAAAAGTGATAAAGGTTGTATGACTTGTTCAGGGTCCCCCAACCTGTTGGAGCTCAAAATTGTCTTCCCACTGCCAGGCTATGCTAACTCTAAAGTAAATGTTCCGGGGGGGAGGGGGGAATCTACCATGTTTTAATGGTGAAACATGAAAAGAGGGGTTTTCCATACCTCTCCAGGTACGATTACAAGCACATTAGAAATTCACATCATTGCCTTAGGAAAGAGGAAGACCCGAGGGTAAGACTCAGTGTCACCATTAGGCATTAGGGGTTCTGGCTTAAAGTGGAAAGATAGAAAGATGTGGAGGTCAGTTCTGCCTGTGTTGTCTCTTACCAGTTGTGGGAGCTTGGCCAAGGGCACCATCTCTCAGAGCCCTGACTTCCCGATTCTGTAACAGAGCTAATAATAGAAGCATTCACCTTCGAGGTTGTTTTGAGAATCAAAGAACTTAATGCATGAATTCATGAACACATGCTTGAATTATAGCCAGAAGCTAATAAACGGTTATGTTATTATTATAAGAATTAAAATAAGAGGGGGGGGGGGTAAAGACGGACATATATCCCAACTGTTCACTGTTCAAGATGATGAGACCAGCAGACATTTACTGACCTCTTTCTACACGCCTGTGTGTTTACATCTTGAGGTCCCCTCACAGACATGGGGCAGGGTGATGGGTGATTACTGTTGGAAAAGCTGAGAGGTATGGGACCAGGACAGGAGCGTTTTCTGGGGTGTCTGGAGGCGGCAGAGCTGAGGAGACTGAACTGTGCTTTGGAAGAGGCCTTAGGCCTGGAGTTAGGAACAATGAACCCAGCAGGATAACATTGCAGGTTGGACGAGGGCTGATGAATGAATCAGGAGGGTATAGACAGAGTTTGCAGGGGAGTTTCCTGTAAGTCCTTTGGGGCTAACCAGTGAGTTATGGATGGGAATGGAGGTCCATTTATATGTGGGGCAGTCATTCTGGCTTGGAGATGTATGGTTTAAAGGGCTCACGAGGGCTTTCTGCTGTGCTAGGTGCTACAACAGGTGAAAGCTTATTTTTGAAAGGATATTGAGAATCACTATACCAGAGCCCTCTCCCTGTCTTCTGCAACCACAGGGCAAAGGAACCTGAGGAACAATTGTGGTGCCCCCTCCTCCTTTCCTGGAGGGAAGGCAGTGGCTTCACTGGGATGGTGGTTCCTTCCTTGGGCTATGCTTGGGGAGCCCACTCCACAAACAGGCCACACATGTTCCCGTCTGTCTCCCAGTTCTGCCTCTGCTATATGGACAAGATGAGCCCTGGGCCTCATTCATGCAGCTGGTTGGGAGAAGCCATTCATTTTCTGTTCTCCAGGGTCATTCCTCACTCTGCTCCTCACCCCACCAATCTCCCTTAAGATATGTTTTCTGGGGTGAGGGGTGGCTTTAGGACTGGCTACATCCTCTAGTTTTATCAGAACTCTGATAAATTAATAGCATGGCTACTAATTTCTGCATTTATATTTCATTACTACAAATGTAATCAAATAGGTTCAGAACAAGTACCACTTTGGCATGAAGACCATTTTGAGCTGAAGGCAATTAAGACCCAAAAGACTTACATCTTCCTTAACCCTCTAAAAGAATTTGGATAAAGGACCTGGTTCAAGAGGAAAGCTATCACCCTGGCTGGTGTAGCTCAGTGGATTGAGCGCGGGCTGCGAACCAGGCATTGCAGGTTCGATTCCCAGTCAGGGCCCATGCCTGGGTTGCAGGCCACAGCCCCCAGCAACCACACATTAATGTTTCTCTCTCTTTCTCTCTCTCTCCCCCTTCCGTCTCTAAAAATAAATAAATAAAATCTTAAAAAAAGAGAGGAAAGCTATCACAGAAAATAACTACGAAGAGTGCGGGCCAGGATGCCTCCCTCCCCTTTGAAGTCCCAGAGCCCTAACCCCTTCCCCTTTGCTCAGGACGGCATATAATTTTCAGTTGCCTGACTGCCTGTGAGTCTCATATTTTTGTGAGCTCCCACACATGTGTAACTAAACTTGTTTCTCTTCTGCTAATTTATGTTATATTCAATTATTTATTAGAGCAGCCAAAGAACCTGGAAGGATAGAGGATAAATAATTTCCCCAACATAATTAATAAATACATTAATATAAATGTAATTATTTTGTATAAATTAATATATTTTACCAACAGAATATTTATATTGCTCCAAATTCATATGTTGAAGGCCTAATCCATAATGTGATAATGTTTGGAGGCGGGGCCTTTGGAAGATAATTAAGTTTAGATGAGGTGTGGGAGTGAGCCCCCAGGATGAGAACAGTGACCTCGTGTGAACAGAAATAGACCAGAGTTTGCTCTTTCTCTCTGACAGCTCAGGGTACAGCAAGTACATGGCTGTTCTCGTGCAAGGAATTGGGCATACACTAGGACCGGCACCTTTACCTTGGACTTCCAGCTTCTATCACTGTGTTTAAGCCACCCAGTTTATGATATTTTACTATAGCATCATGAGCTGACCAGTTAATACATGAATCAATGGTTTGCCTCCCGTTTGATAACTGACCCTTTTAGTTGTATCTTATTGTCAGCACTACAGATGACACCCCTTATTCCCCTAACAGGACTGTCTATTCAAGCTTCTCCTGGCCATAAGGAGTCATCGCTACCACCCACAGTATTTTCAACAAACACTTCTTTAGTTCTGCTTGCATGGCATTAATACTAAGAAACTTACTACTGTTCATAGCAATCTCCTTCATTTAGACTGTGGAACATTCTTGGGGAAGAAGATAAATGATTGAATCCTCAGTCTAAAATTGTGTGTCATTTAGCAGAGACCCAATGAATCTTTGTTGAATTAGTGATAGGTGGAGGCAAAGCACATTTACTCAATGCTAGAGCTAAATAGTTTATTATGACTCATTTACAATGATGTAGAAATGGAGGGATAGATGTTTTAAATTACTTTTCCAAATTCAGTAAGTAAAAGATCTAGGAGTAGAATCTCACTCCTTTGATATGTTGATTTTTCCACTGTGGCGTTGTTTAGAGTGAAAACTTTTTTTCCCTGTAGGATTTCAAATCTACAATAGACAACAAAAGGAAAGCAGATGAAACCAAGCACAGAAGAATGAAGGGTCCATTGTCTGTTCCTGCGCTGGAGGGCCAAGGATTTCAGAAATCAAGTAATTGATGTGGGGTAGAGTTTTAGCCTGAGCTTTCATCATGGTGTAGGTGGAATGAACTTAGCCTAGAAGGAGGAGCAAGGCTGAGATGGGTAGACATGCGGAGATGCGTGAGTGTCAGGCATTAGCCAAGGCACTAAGAGTACAGTGAGATTCGTGAGTGTGAGGCACAGCAGGGACTGGACCGAGAGTGGTGGGAAGTAAGCTTGAGGACAAAGCAGGGTCAGATCATGGAGAGGAGTCTTCAAAGCCAAGATAAAAGACAATGAGCCATGACAAGTGCTTGAGTTTAAGCAACATAGAATAGCAGCACACTGCTTTATAAAGAATAAGTTGAAAGTGATATTTGAGATGGATTCAAATAAGAGAAGTTAGAAACCTTTATTGTACCTACAGACAGTTCAGTTCTCCTTTGCTCCTCCTTCTCCTCCTCCTCATTATTTTATTTCAGTAGTGCTTTTTTTCCCTAGTAATGTCCTAAATGGCAAGAATGCTAAAGGAAAGGACTTCCCTGGTGCCCCTATATCATAGCATATTACCTCTTTGGGTCTCAGTTCACCTCTCTGTAAATGAGAATCACTCTAGTCCATAAACTGCCTCTCACTACAGGGTGTGACTGGTTTGTGTCTTGCATCAGATCATGCCAAAACTAAAATAATTGGTATCAGGAACCACTGATTTTTCTTGATACAGAAGTATCATGATAAAGCTACAGCTTAAGAGAAATTAGAGAGTGGTAGCACGGAGATATTTTTGTGAACGTATTATTAAAACGAACAAGTTGACTTTAAAGTTGATGTATGTCACAAAAATTAAACTGGGAGACAGCTGAGCTTACAATAATGATCCTGAAGGAAAATCTTCTTTTACCTTTTCAGAGTACAGGACCATTTGTACTAATGCGTGTGGGCTAAGCTGCCACAAGTAAGAAACTAAAAATGTAGTAGCTAAAACATGGTGAAGGCTTGCTTTCTTCTCACCTGAGATTGAAGCAGCAATAATGTTCCAGGTCAGCAGATGTGGTTGGTGGTAGGAAGACAGTTGCTGCTTCACGCCGTCTTTCCGGGACACGGGCCGGGAGTGGCTCTGCTGTCTCCGATACCTGGCGCTTAAGGCTATCCAACCATCATTATTGATCTCCGGCCACAGAAAGGACAGGAACGTGGCCGAGTCAGGAGACTTTTATGGCCCAGGTCTTGACATGGCGCACATTGCTTTCACTCACATCCACTGGCTGGCACGGAACTGCAAGGAAGGCTGCAGGCGCCTAGGGAGCCCTGCACCTAGGAAGACAGGGAGACTAGATCTTAGGGGACAGCTGGGATTCTTCTCATAGCCAATCTAACCGGCACTCTGGTCTTTATGTTCCTGACGAAGACAGTGAAATGGTGGTTAAGTGAATTCCTTGGGAAAACCTTGGCTATCCATGCATGAACCATGGAAACATTTAAGGTTATTCCATCATGTCTGTATTTACACTCTAGCCAAAAAAGGAATTATTTATAAAGTCAATAATTTAGAGGGCATCTGCAATGTGCCTCGCGCTGCATCTGTGTTATACGCTTGGAACCTAGTGGGGGTCACACCCTACTGGCCTTCCGACTGGAGAGGTTGATTTCTGCACATGTTGAGTAGAAATGAAGCTCTGTCTGCCTTTGACCATTACACAGTGCGTGAAACCCATAGTTACACCCTTTACTTCCAATATGGGTTAAACTTTCTAGATAACACATGTCATATATTGAGTAGCTCTCTGTGTGTTCATGAGGCTATAAATTTGTCAAGGAGAGAGGGAGTAACATTTCTTGCTGGTTTATAAAATTCTTGCAGCATCTATCACAGGGTTTTATAATCAGACAAGAAATTCTACTCTAAGTTCCTTACCTTTAGTTAATTCATTTAACCTCTTACAGTATACTTACTGCCTTGAAAAGAAAAAGTCCACCCAGTCAATTTTGAAACGTGGTTGGGGTAAATAGGAAGTGATAATGAGTGTGGAAAGGATATGATATTATAAAATTTGGTGGAAATATATAGAATCATTATTATGATAACTCCTTGGTACTCTGATACTTATCAGAGTATTGAATACACATTTGCTACCATGAAACATTCACAATGTTGTTTGTGATATAGGACTTACTGCCAATCTGCAAAAAAGAGAACCGACACGCAGAGAGGTTAGTGGCTACTTGCTAGTCCACAGCTGGTGAGAATGAGATAGACATGGTGCGTGATATAAAGGAAAAACGTCTTGATAGGCCAAAGACTTGTATTTTAGGCCCACTTCCGGTAAAGGTTAGCTGTGTGAGTTTATAAAAGTCATCTTTCCTTTCTGGATCTATTTCCTAATCGGAGGGAACATTATTTTTTTCTCCTTATAATCTCACAAGGTTATTATGAGCATCAATATATCAAAATTATCTCAGGTTTTTTAAAGTGGCTTTAGTAAGAATCAATGATTCTTGGTTCTGTCTCTCCAGTTACTCTGCAGTGGCAGGAGAAACACAAGGTGAGCCGTATGTTGTTGAAAGTTGCTTATCATTTAACTGATGACTTGAGTGCAAGAGACTCAAGCTTTCAAAGACAGGCCGTTATGTTACAGAATATTAACATTGGAAGCCCTCAGAGTTTGATCCAGTGCCACCTGCCATCAAACACGAAACTCCGCTGGATGGTATCTTCCAGCTTCTGTTGCACTAATCCCAGCCATAGGAGCTAGCTTACTCAAAAGAAGGAACATTCCATCTGGGTATTTGTTTTAACCAGCCTGTACTGAGGCAGGTTCTGTGTTAGTGAGCTAACGCAGAGGATTGGATTGTCAAATTAGACTTACAGAAATCAAAGCTCTTACTCAGAAGCAAGATTTATTAATAACTTCAAGGACACAAGCAACGAAGCGGCACAGGGGAAGCAGGGAGAGGTCTGGGACAGTCTGCACATCTCCCCAGGTCTTTGCGTCCAGCATCAGACACAGAATCCCCGGCCTAGCGTAACAGGTGAAGTCTCTATGTGAGCCCTGCAGGTCACTGCTCACAGAAGAGAGTGTTTAGGTTAAGAAACATTTCCATGTATACCCCAGATAATTATGTGACTGATGTGAGGGGCTCCATGAAACCATGCCTCATAAGATTCTAGGTTTGTTTACCACAGTGATTCTAAACCAGGCACATCATGCTCAGAAAATTCCGTAAATAATTACTGTCTTCTAGGAAAGATCAAGCTTTGATTTTCCAGGTGGTCTAGTTATCAGCATGTTTACAGGAGGTTAGATGGGTTATTTTTTCTTTTTTTCCTTTCCCTAGAATGTTTTCTGGTAACTACGAGGGAAATGAACCAAAGACCAATTATTTTAATTTCTTTCTCTCCAGCTCAGTAGGAGAAATGTCATGGTGAACACAATATACAAGGTCTTTGACTTTGATCAATTCATTGGCTAAGAGAGAAAGGGAAATAATCAAATTCATTTCATAGGAATAGCTAGTCTACTCGTGCTGATCAGGAACATTTGCACTGTGATGAGGCGTTATACCCATGAAAAGCAGTCCAATTTCAGGTCACAGTTGCAATTTCAAGTGACTTCTGACTTGGGATTCATGGTTGAAGCCACAGCTAGAGATGCCATACACATGGCAGGCCAGCCTCAAGTGACAGTTCTAGTTGCCTCTCTTGTCCCTCAGCTTCAGCTGCTCCAGAAGGTGCCACCAAGGCTCACGTAAGGGTATTTTATGTTTGCAGAATAGTCTGTATTTTAACATAGAGTGTTCCACAAAGAGCCCAACTTAGATGAGAATCCATTTCGGCATTTTCAATCATCACATTAACAGATACACTCACAGAAATTTGTTTTAAATGTATGTGTGCAGAAGGCCAATGGTACAAATGTACATAGGCTGTTACAGGAGCCCAGCTAGAGACACATGGGCTGAGTCCTGAGGCACAGGCAGAGCATAGCCAACTCAAGAACAGGTGACAGGGAATTTCAGGCAGAAGCCAGCCACTGAGAAAACACACGACTTGGCATGTGCCAAGACACAAGTAGTTTGGTCCTTGCTAAACATTAATGCGAAGCAGGAGTGGAAGGCGTTGGAGCTGGTGAGGTGAGCAGGAATCAGACACAGCCACTCCAGCTGCTATTTTGAAGAGAACTTGGATTGTGCCTTGTTGCCATGGCAGAGTAGCATTGAGATATGGTCTTTCCAGTGCCAGTCAGTGCTAGAAAGTTTTTATTCCTTTTGACATTCAGTTGGCCACTCTGTTTGCTTATTGTTTTCACTCTGGCCCTTACACCTACTGAGGAAACATCCCCTTTCCCTCCAACCTAACAGCCTTCAGACACCTGAGGACAGATCTCACGTTCTCCCTGAGCTGCTCCTGGGCGACGTTGTCATGGCACAAGACCTCCAGACTCCCTGGCACCCTGGCACTCCCCTGAGCCCGTGTCTCCCACATGCTAGGACTCAGGGGCTGGTGAGGGGTGCTGCTTTCAGGGCTGGGGGAGGGGAAGCAGTTCAGTCTCAGGCACCAGGACATCAGATGTTTCATCCTAAGTAGGCCTCGGCTAAATTTCGATTTCCCACGTGAAACTCAGTTTCTTTCTCCTTTGACATCTGATTATGATTTGATTGGAGACTCACTGATTCCAAGGAAATGTTCCAAAACCTCCATGGAATTTCTACTTATTATCTGGAGTTTACTTTCCGTTGCTTCTCCTTTGTATCCTGTTTCTGTGAGCCTGTGCTTTGTCTTTGAATGGTGGTGAAGACTGAGTGCCTAGAACAACGTTTGGCACCTGGCAGGTGCTCAGGAAATTTTGTTGAGTGAATGGAGAGACCAACCTTCAGGCAAAACGCAGCATCTTCATTGGATACTCCCTTGCTCCAAGTACTTTTGAAGGTGGATGGTCACAACAGAGTGTTTGAAAATGGTCAAAGAAGACAATTTAGGTGACACAAACAAAGTTTATTTAGCCCTTCATGAAGCTCATAGTCTCTTTTGAGAAAGCTTCAGAATGGGGAGGTAAGCAGGAAGCTTTATAGGGTAAAGAGTAAAGAACAAAGAAGAAACAAAGAGAAAAATATCTGAGGCTGGGGCCACTTAGCCAACCCTGTTTGAGGGAGAAGGCCCAGAGTTGGTCTGGCTTTGGGCAGACTGATTATATTGTGTTTCTGGTCAAGCATGGCATTTACATGGACACAGAGTCATCGAAGTTTCGGTTTATTGATGCGGCACCCTGGGCCAAAGCAGCTCCATTTTGAAGCTAGAAATTTATTTTGACAAGAGTAAGGCTGCAATGTTCTGCCCTTTGTTTCTTTTCTCTAAGTGTGTTCTTGAAACAGGGCACAGAGCACGGGTCCTTTGATAATAGGGGAACACCCCCACAGTCCTCCTTCAGGTAGGATTGGGGGGCAGAAAGAGGGGTGCCCACAGAGTGGAAAGCACAGCATTTAAGACACGTCACATAACAAAGACAGGTGAACAGCCCGTGCCTTCCTGAAAGGGGATCTCAGAGGCTGCAGCATTGTGTACGTGACTGTGAGAACATGCAGTGACTCGTGACACAGCCGGGGGTGGGGGGACGCTTGTACAGGGCCTGCGTGAGCTACGGGGTGGGGTGCAGATGTCCACCCCCGATGCCTGTGCGTCATCACTGGGAACTTCTGCCCTGACTAAAGATGGCAGGGGACAGAGGGACAAAGGCACCGAGGCGCTGACAAGAATGGAGGACACTGATGCACCACAGGAAGAGCCGGATGTGAGGTCACACAAGAAGTTCTGAGCTGAGCATTTAACGTTGGAGGGGGAGGTCTGGAGGGTGGGCTGCCACCAAGTCAGGGGGTCTGCCTGGACGTCTGCCCGCAGGAGACTACGGCAGAGCTGACAGAGGTGTGGGGACCCACCTGGCCACCCGGACTCGTGAGAGGTGTTTGAAGCTGAACTGTGACTGAGACACTGAGCTGCAGACTTCTACTCTTCTGAAAGGTGGTACCTCTGAGTGGCACACTCTGAAATTGGCCTAGTTGGGCAGAGGAAGGCAGGACTATTTGTTTTGGGGTGTTTTAAAGGGAGTGGGACTTAATGGCAGAAATCTGCCATTATTCTAAATCTGAATAACCCTTCAATAAACAACCCCTTTCCTTTTTCACCAGATTCTTGCCTTGGGAGTCATGCTTCTTAGTGGTGGGCAACCGAACACCACAGCTATTTCAGACCACCATTGGCTGGCTCTGTAGCATTCTGAAGTCCTTCTTTCTCCTTTGTCCCCTTGGAGCCACACATTGTTTTTTTTTTTTTTTGATTTAGAACAATGGTGTACTAGTGAGTGTTTAACAACTGGCTCTCCCAAAATTCCTACCATGGATGATTTCAAAGGACCAATGGGAGGTCACCAATTCAAGAAGAGATGTGTTGATCTGTTCTATAAAAAAAATTTTTTTACCTTTATGTTTTACTGTTGTTCCATTATTTCCCTCTTTGCCACCCCCCCACCAAGCCCACCCCACTTCCATAGTCAGCCCCCGTCTCATTGTCCGTGTCTGTAGGTCCTTCATACATGCTCCTTGGCTGATCCTGCCACATTATTTCAGTCAGTCCTCCTTCCCACTTCCCCTCTCAGGCTGTCAGCCTATTGATTCCATGTTTCTATGCCTCAGGTTCTGTTTTGCTGATTCCACTTATAGCTGAGATCACATGGTATTTGTCTTTCACCAACTGGCTTATTTCACTTAGCATCATGCTCTCCAGTTCCATCCATGCTATAACATAAGGTAGGAATTTTCTGTTTTTCTTTCTTTCTTTTCTTCCTTCCTTCCTTCCTTCCTTCCTTCCTTCCCTCCCTCCCTCCCTCCCTCCCTCCTTCCTTCCTTCCTTCCTTCCTTCCTTCCTTCCTTCCTTCCTTCTTTCTTTCTTTCTTTCTTTCTCTCTTTCTTTCTTCCTCTCTCTCTCTCTCTCTCTCTCTCTCCCCCCACCTCTCCCTCTCCCCCTCTCTCCCTTCCTTCCTTCCTTCCTTCCTTCCTTCCTTCCTTCCTTCCTTCCTTCCTTCCTTCCTTCCTTCCTCGCCCCCCCTTTCTTTCTGCTGCACAGTATTCCATTGTATAAATGTACCACAGTTTCTTGATCCACTTATTTACTGGTGGGCACTTAGGCTATTTCTAACTCTTGGCTATTTTAAATAGCACTACTATGAACATAGGGGTGCATACATTCTTTGAGTTGGTGTTTCAGGCTTCTTAGGGTATAATCCCAGCTGTGGAGTCACTGGTCATAAGTCAGTTCCATTTTTAGTTTTTTGAGGACCTCCACACTCTTTTCCACAGTGACTGCACCAGTCTGCATTCCCACCAACAGTGCACTAGCTCTCGAGCATTGGTTGAACCTGGTTGAGCATTGGTTGAACCTGAGGGTCACTTACAGAGAGTTTGCAAAACAAAGGAGCCACATCCTTAGAGGATGTTTGCTATCACAGTTACTTTTTTTCTCTTATTACATTAAAAAAACCCTGTTTCACAAAAATTAGATTTTCAAAACTAGACTTTCTAGACTTGCAAACAAGTGCTCCACCATTTAAATCAGAGGGACTACACGAACAGAGGTGCTGCCCCCCCAGAAGGTACTTGGAAACTCGTGGACTGCTTTGGGCAGTGGCGGTAACTGAGACGCGAAAGGCAAACTCAGCGAGCAAAGACCAGGCATGCGGAATACTCTCCGTGTGAAAGACGGTCCTGCACAACCAAGGTTGTCCTGCCCCCAGGGTCTACGGCAGGATCTTTGGAAAATCCTGCTCTGCCCCAGGCCTCCCACAGCTTGGCTTTCTGCCAGACCACAGTCCTTTACATTCTGCTAAACTTTTGTGAGAAACATAATCATGCCCTGATGCTTACCGAAAGGGAAGTCCCGTGTTTAATGACAGATGCTTATTTTATCCCTAAAGGACTGAAATGAAATGCACTGAAATGAAACTTTTTTTCTCTATTAACCTTTTGCAGCATTTATAATGACCATGTTAAATCAAACCTCATTACCACGTAATGGGGCCTGACTAAAATACTGCAGGTATGATGCTGAGTAATTTCATAAATTATTAAATGGTAATTGAAAGTAATATAGTAGAATACATTGCGCTTCTGAGGGGGGAAATACAGAAGACTTTGGAGGGAAATAAAATCGGTTAAAATATAGCATATAGGAAAGTCTTCAAAGCAGGGCAGAGAAGGGCGGCAGAAGATCTGAACTTTTAACCATCCTTGAACTTGTAACCATCCTTTAACTTTTGGCATTGGGTTAAAACATGTAATTTTGAAACCAAGATTATGGCTCCTCCTTGAGACATTGCAAGACTTCTAGACTCCTGTCTCACTTTTTGGGCTCAGACATTCTTTAGGGCAAAAGGATCACATTCAAATTACTTTTTTATGCTAAATGTCTCTCGCTACTACTGCTGAGTTTTGCAGTAAGAGAGAGAGGTTGGGCCCAGATCAAAACACAACAAAGAAAAATGGGGATTTGTAGCCAAGGAACAGAATGGTGTTGGTGGATAAAAAACTACTACAATGATAGGGTAATTCTTTGTTGAGCTGACCTAATAGGATTCTTGGTGAAGGCATACAGGGTGATTGAATATTACTTGGGAGCTGGTGGGAGTTGAGAAATTTGGTCAAACATGGAAGGTGATCAGATATTGAAGATAGGGGATTTTGGCTAACCTAACTTAGGAGAATTCTTGTTAAACCTGAAATCCTTGGACAACAGCGTGGTGATTGCTGTGGGGAGGAGGGTATAAGGAGACTAAATGGTAATGGGAAAAAATACAATAAAGATTAAGTAAAAAAACAAACAAATTCAACACCTAACAAACAAGTGATCCAATTAAAAAGGGGCAGAGGTTCCTGAGCAGACATCTCTTCAAAGAAAATATACAAATGGCCATAAAATGTATGAAAAGATGTTCAACTTCACTAGCTATTAGGGAAATGGAAATTGAAACCACAATGAGGTACCACCTCACGCCTGCTAAAATGGCTGTTGTCGACAAGACTGGCATTAACAAGTATTGGAGGAAAAGGAACTCGCAGCTGCTGCTGGTTGGAATGTACACTGGATCAATCGCTACGAAAAGCAGTGTGGCAGTTGCTCAAAATACTAAAAATAGAGTTACCATATGATCCAGCTATTTCTCTCCTAGGAATCTACTGAAAAAAACTTGAAAACATTTATTCACAAAGATATACGCATCCTATGTTTATTACAGCACTATTCATGGCGGCCAAGACATGGAGACAGCCCAGGTGTCTTCCCGTAGGGGACTGGATAAAGAAGATGTGGTACCTATACGAGAAAAGAGGAAACATTGCTATTTGCAACGACATGGCTGGACCTTGAGAATATTGTGCTAAGTGAAGTAATTCAGCCAGAGAAAACCAAGAACTATATGATTTCACTCATATGTGGCATATAAAACTAAAAGTCAGAGGCACAGACAGACACCACTAGGGTGGTTACCAGAGGGAAGGGGGTGCGGTGTGGAAGGGGGTAAATGGACCAAAATATGGGGATGGAAGATGGTCTGACTGTGGGTGATGGGTACACAGTACAATATACAGACCACACATCACAGTAACATACACTTACAACCTACATGACCCTATTAACCAGTGTCACTCCAATACATTTAATAAAAATTTGAAAAGAAAAAAAGTGGACTCCGTAAAGATGAAAATGAAAGCCCAAGGTTTGTGCTACTTGAGCAGAGGGCTCATGGGAGCTTGACCAAACTGTGGCCAAGGAGAGAATCTTGGTCAGCAGGCTCTTGTTTCATTCCCAGCCTCAGGGAGAAGGCTTCTGATATTCCACCGTTAACATAATGCTTACTGGAGCTTTTTTTGCCCTTCTTTTTATAGATATCAACTTACAGATGGTAAAACTCTCCATCTTATCCTATGTTGTATTGAATCCATTAATTACAGTTGCTTTGAATTCTGCCTGAAAACCCAATTGTATGATCACCTTTGGGTAACTTGACACTGTTTGTTTTTTTCCCTTTTGGTTTTTGATCATTTGTTATATTGTCCTGGAATGACTTAATTTTTTTTAAATTTTATTTATTTATTTTTAGAGAGGGAAGGGAGGGAGTAAGAGAGAGAGAGAGAAACATCCATGTGCAGTTGCTGGGGGTCATGGCCTGCAACCCAGGCATGTACCCTGGCTGGGAATCGAACCTGCGACCCTTTGGTTCGCAGCCCGCGCTCAATCCACTGAGCTACGCCAGCCAGGGGAATGACTTAATTTTTTATTAAATGTCCAACATGGTGTAGGGAAAGTTTCGGAAGCTCTGGCTGACACTACTTTCCTGGAGAGACTTACTTTTCTCCTGGCAGCTATGTAAAGTAGGGGACTTGATCTAATGAATCCTGAGCTTCTGGCTTTATTAGGGCTTGTCTTTTTATGTGTTCCTTTGCTTCCTTGGCATCACTCCATAATGGTCTCACCTGAAAACCTGAGTTTTCTATCATAGCTTTCCCCTATGATCATGCGGGACTCCAATTTATCTTTTCTCACCTCCGTACGACTGCCTCAGTCTCTGCTCAGATTTTCAACCTCTCAGCAGCTATTTTCTGCTTGATTTTTCATTATTTAGCATCACGGATGCGCAGTTTACAGTCAGGGAGTAATTTGGGGAAATTGCACGAGTAATTTTGGGCTCACTTTTCCGTGGTTCCCTTTTCTCTGGGACACAGGCCCCTCTAGTCTTGGCTGCCTTAATCACACTTAATTCTAATGTGTGCCTTCCTTTTTCAGTGATGCTGCTGCAAACTCTATTTGCTTTCAATTTGTCCTCTGTGCCCCTCGCTGAAGCTTGAAAAAGCCCCTAGGAACCAAGTGGCAATGGAGTGAGGCTCATCTTAGAACTCTTCCTTTGTGTCTGAAATTCGAACCTCAATTATTATCTCCCTTGTCTGCTTTCTGATGCCTTCAGAAAATTGTCTTTTTAAAATGTATTTAATCTAGCTTTTGGGTTGATCTCCATAGAAGGATTAGTGGGACATAAACTACTCCTAATAACTGGGACTATTTTATTCATTTTGAAGGCTTTGCACAATTTCAAGTTTCGAATATACCATGTGTTTATTTAGTATATGTTGGGCTTCTGGTGTCTTTCTAAGTTTTCACTATCATGAACAATGCTGCATGAACATTTTTGTAATATAATTTCATGCAACTGTACAAGTCGCCCTTTAGGGTGGATTGCTAGTAGAGCAATGGCTGAAAAGGCCCATCTTCTATTGGCCAGAGTCAGTGTCGTGGCCTCAAACTAATTGCAGGGTGGGTGAAAAATTTCATAGTTTTTGTATGTTCAGGAAAAGGAAATGGCGTGGCAGACAGAGAATTGTCTTTCCTACTATTTTCTAACTAGTCTGTCTAAGTCTAGACATTTCATCTGTAATTTATGTATTACATTGCCACTTGACTTAATATCCTTAAAGCAAGAGTCACCAGTAGCTCAAAGTCATCTAGGGTCTTCCTTTTGCCCAGAGAGTGAACTCTTGACTCCTTACAAATGTATTAGGTGACAGGACCTCAGAGGAGGAGAGTTTTGTTTTGTATTCCTGAATCTAGTAGTCTTAGCGCCTTCTTGATACCTCCCCTTTCCTTTGTTTTCATTGGCGGAGGAGAGACGAGGGAATATTCGGAGGGGGCTCTGCTTCACAGCTGGGTAGAGATGACTGCACTTACCGAGCAAGCTCTTCCCCAGCGTATCGTAGCTGCAAGGGCAGAGGCATGGAGATAGAAACAAACAAACTGTGGGATGGACATGGCTTCTGCTACCTCCGGCAATATGACCTTGGGTGAGCTAGTCAGTCATTCTGTGCTTCTGTCGCCCCAGAGGTATTAGTGGTTCTGATCATGGGATGAAGCTGAAGCTGTTACGTTTCTGTGGCTCACGCCCAAGGTGTCAAGCTTGGAAGCTGAGGACACCTTTATCTCCAGCTCATTTTTATTTATTTTAAACCACTTATCTTGATTTTTACAGTTTATTTTTTATACAGTGTATTTTTTCCTCCTTACCATTTATCCTCCCTATACCCTCTTCCACCCCCACCCACCTCCCCTCGCCCTCGAAGTCACCATGCTGTTGTCGGTGTCTGTGAATTCTTTTTCTTTTTTTGCTCGAGATCAATTGTCCTAGAAGTAGCAAATACTTCAGGGACATGACTTGAAGTGTGAAGTGCCCCCTCAGCTTCCTTTCCAGGAGCTCTTGTTTAGAGCTTCACAAGTGGGTCCCTTGAGAGCTGTTTGTTTTTGATCTGCAGGGAAAGGAGCAGCCGGGGCTGCCACCCCGTAGCCCTGGTGTTTCAGCTTTCCTCTTCAGGAAGTGGGAGTCCTCAAGGCTTGCTCCCTGGTTCTGTGAGGGCCATCAGGTGGTCCCTTTGCAGACAGGGGTTTATGAGCGACAGAACCTTGGCTTGGGCATTGTCCTGAGTACCTTCTCCGAAATAACGCAACATCAACCACGATAAAAAATCGCTGCTGTTGTCAGACCCTGCTTGATTTGAAAGTTGTCATCAAGAAACAAATTGCCCAGTTAGGATTCCCCTTTTCGCATTTACTACCTCTGTGACCTGAAGGAAGTTGCTTAAAACTTTTCATTTCTCAGTCTCTTTGGTTATAAATTGAGAAGAGTATTAGTACTATACCTACAAGTTCCTGTGGGATTAGATGATGTAATTTATGAAAAGTAGTTTGAATAGTGCCTGGCACATAGCAACCCTATATAATTGTTGATAGCCTTGTTATAAATAATTATTACTTATTCCATGATTTAATTTATATAATGCCCTTCTAAGGTAGATATTTTAATTTAATACCCTTTTACAGATGAGGAAAGTGAGACAGAAATGGTTGCATGACTTGTCTAATCTAACCACATTTAATTAGTTATACAATTAAAATTTAAATCCAGGCAGTCTGGATAAATAGGACCAAATAAGGAGGGAAGGCATCCTGCCCAGAGCAGAGTTACAGACACATAAATATGTAAATATGTAGATGTACATAAATGTATATAAATATATATAACAGCATATAGCAGTTGGGCACCTCAGTGTCCTGTGATTGTGGTTTCTGCTTACATCTCCAACTTTACCAAACTGTAGGGGATTGATAAAAAGTGACCTGGAGATAGATAGTTTTGGGTTGAAACTCTAACTTTGCCTCTCAGTAGCTGTGTGATTTTTAGCAAGTTTCTTAAGCTCTGTAAACCTAAGTTTCTTGGTCTGAAAAATCCTGGTGACACTGTTAAATGCTAACGCATATGAATTAACTAGCAAATATCCCGGAAAGTTGTGGCCATTGTGGTAGATTTCAAAATTTTGTCTTCCAATTTGTCTTCCTTCCTGTGTTGACACCCTTGTTCCATGTGACTTTTTAATGCCTTAACTTTGCATCTGGATTCAGCCATATGACTTGCTTTGACCAATAGAATGGGATGGGTGGAAATGAGAGTTCCAAATCCCTTGTATGTCAATCATCAAAATGAGAACCTGTGCATGCTGGGAGATAAGAGCCATGTGGAGCCAAGTTGAGCCACACAGTTTGATGCAGAACTGGGGTTTGAACTCAAATCAGTTGAACTTAATAATTAGAAATCTCCATTCTCTCATCTTCATGGGACCTGCATTGTCACAGTGGAAAGCTGGGGGCAGATTTAAGGCAACAATTTTTTTTTGCATTAGATTACATTACCAAAAAGACTGCAGAATCAACTTACATGTAATCAAACTGAACGTGCAACAGTGAGTAATAACGAGAGAGAAAGAAAAAGAAAATTTGTAGTTCACAAGAGAAACACTGATTTTCTAACATGTACACAGACAATGCAGAGCAGCCGCTCTGTAGTCCTGTCAAAATGTAACTTCCTCTTGTGATGGATGAGCCCAAATTTCAGGTTATAGCTCCTTGACAGGACTGACACTTTGTAAGTTCCCCAGTCTGAAAGAAGTTAGGGGCAGTTCTGCTTGTTACCAGAGGGCTGGTATCCTGCGATAAAGGATGTGACTGGCCTTTGTCCTAGTTTCTGGGAAGGAGACTCTAAAGCCTTGGAAGTTTCTTAGAAATGGGAGTGTCCTTATTTTTCTTGAGCCACTCAGCCCCTACCTGAGTTTATATTAACGAGGTGGCTCAGGATGGGGTCTGGTTCTGTTGGAAAGACAAGCCATGTGATTAGAAGGTGGGGCTTTGAGCCGGACCCCTCCACTTCTGGAAAAGTGGAAAGCGGGGGAGTGCTGAAGGTGGAGTTCAAACATGAGCCCAAGGAGTCAATCAGTCATACCGATGCAACAAGCCCCCAGTAAAATCTCTGACCATTGAAGTTCGGTGGAGCGCTCTGGTTGGCGGAAACACCCCTGCACCTGAGCAGTGACCTGTCCTGGTTCCTCAGGGAGAAAGCAGGGGAGATGCGCACTCAGGACTGTCCCAGACTATGCCTTGTGTCTCCTTATTTGCCTGGTCCTGACTGCTGTCTTTTATAACGAAGCTGTCATCGTAAGAGTAGCTCATTCCCGAGTTCTGCGAGTTGTAGCAAATTATCAGACCTGAGGGGTATCATGTGAACCCCTGGAATTGTAGCCATTTGGTAAATAAAATGCAAGTGGCCTGGGGACCTCTGAATATTTGGGGATGGTATCCAAAGTGAGGGCAGTTTTGTTGGTGACTGTGCCTTTAACCTGTGGAGTCTGACGTCCCTCCGGGCGGTTAACATCTGAGTTGTAGGGCAGTACTGCCAGTGGCCCAAGTGACCTCACATATTTTTTTTAGTTAGTATTTTAATTATATAATAATAATACACAGGCATACTTTGTTTTATGGAGCTTAGCTTTATTGTGCTTTGCAGAGCCTTTGTTTTCATCAACATCGAGGCGAGACCCAATGCCAGCAAAGGAATTATGACTTGATGAAGGCTCAGGTGATAGTTAGCATTTTGAGCAATGTGGTGTTTTTAAATTAAGGTATGCACACTGTTTTTTTTTAAGACATGGCTGCTCTACCCTTAATAGATGACGGTATAGTATAAACACAACTTTTATATGCACTAGGAAACCAAAAATATTGTGTGACTCACTTTATTGAGACATTGGCCTTATTGCAGTGGTCAGGCACCGAGCCTGAAGTGTCCATGAGGCATGCCCGCACACATCCGGGAACTACATAGGTGTGGAGACCTCCTTTGTCTCTCTCGTGCCCAGTCCCATTTTTCACCCCCTGAAAGTGGACCACTTTGCTATGCAGTAATCTAGTTCCTTTTATGCATTCACACACACATATCTCTTAGAGGCAATCCAAAGTGTTATTGTTAGGATTTCATGTGACATGAAAAACATGATATTTGTGCTTCTAGCTAACGTTTCTTTTTCAGTCAACAATCCTTCTTTTTTAGGGTCTAATATTTATTTATTTTTTATCAAAACAAACCAGACAAAACATTTCTGCCTTTCTATCCCCCTGTTGATGGGCATGTAGGTTGCTTCCTAACGTTAGCTATTGTTTCAGATGATGATGCAGTGCGCATCCTCCCGCATGTCCCCCCGGACTCATGCGGGACTGATGTCTCCCTGGACCCATGCAGGACTGTTTCTCTAGGGAGGGTATCCTCGGACAGGACGGCAAGGTGCCTTTGGAAATTCTGGTGCCCCTTCAGTGATGGGATTTGGCCCTTTTAAACATAGCTTATTTAGTGATGGTTTGCTGACTTGGAACCAATGGCCAAAAGCTATAGTAATTATGCACTAGGTGATACGTGGAAGGATTTGATGGCAGATGGGCTATTAAATAACCACCAGGGAAACAGAGGTTTTATTTTTGGTGGAGAAAAACATCCCAATTTTTGTTTACCCTAAGTTGTAAGGTAATTCAGAAAGTAAACGTTTGGGGGAGGTGGGATGAATAGTTCATGTAGTTTTGCAACTTGTGGTCAAATTTGCAGGTTTTATGTATGAGGATGTGTATGTGCCTGCCTGTATACACACATGGGTGTGTCTGCATGGTGGGCACTTACACACATAAGGCAAAGATTCCAATCGAAAGATAATTTGTGATTTTGAATTTCTTTCCCAACTCTGGCAAGTGCTGATCACAAAATAAAGTGTATCAGGCAGCCCACGCTGCTACATGTAAGACACCACAGACTGCTGGCTTCAACAGCAGGCACGTGCGCCTCCCAGTTTTGGTGGCTGGGCAGTCCAAGTTCAAGTTGTTGGCTGATTCAGCTGCTGGTGAGAGCTGAATTCCTGGCTTCCAGACAGCCACCTCCTTGCTGTGTCCCCACATGGGGCAGAAACAACTCTGATAGACACTTCTTATAATGGCACTTACAGTTTTTTCTCCTCTCATAAAGGTGCTAATCCCATCATAAGGTCTTCATCCTCATGACTGCACCTAAACCTAATTACCTCCCAAAGACCCCGTCTCCAAATACCATAACACTGGGGGTGGGAGGCTGCTGGCTGTTATTTCAAAATATGAATTTTGGGGAGCCACAAACATTCAGTCCATAAAAAGTGGTCACCTCATCCCCTCCCTAACCCTGGGAAGAAAGATCCCAGTACCTCCTTCTGTAACATGTGCACATGGATCTCCTTGTCGCAGGCTTGAACATGATGATGATTTCTTGCCACAGTTATTTCTTTCCCCATTCTTCTCTTCCACCCGTGATACTTATGGAGCAGCATTCTACAACCACCTCGGAATTTCCTTCTTAAGGTGGCAAAATTATTTCATTGGCCAGATGGGAAAGAAATTCTGATTGGATGCCAGAACATCGGCACTTTTATTTAAAAAACAGTTACAAGTAAGAAACAGCCTAGGACAGCAGGGCAACTCTGCTTACCTGATCTTTAGGCTCATCCCGGACCGTGGGGACCATCCTCAGGTGGGGGAGCCCAGAACAATCCTGAGCCCTTACTCTTTGTCTTACAAAGTAATGCTGTTTCTTACCTTCAGATGATCACCTCTGCAGGCAGTTTTTAAACCTTGTACATATGAAAAAAAAAACAAATAAACAAAGGTCAGATTAAGTGTGAGGCTTAGCAGGGAAGAAGCTGTAGGTGGTTAGCAAAGCCTTCCTTGCGTGAAGGAGAGGAGTATGGGTCTGGATACCATACATTTGCCCCCCCTCCCCACAGGTATTCTCTTGCTCCTCTTCTAGATTCGCTGGCCACACGGTCTCTCTTCCATGAGTACATCTATCCCAGTTTCCCCTATCTCTCCTTCTTTCTCCTTAAGCTGGTGTTACAGTATCATTACCCAGGAATTATGGTGACATCAGTGACAATCAATTACACTAATAGCTAACATTTGCCCAGGGCCTCCTAGGTACAGGACCTTCGTGCTCACATTTGATTTTCTCACTGATGGTGAAGAGATTGGCCCTGATGCTATTTCCATTCTACAAATGAGAAAACCAAGGCTCAGAAAAATGAAGTTCCCCAGAATCTCCAGCAGCAGTCTGACTGATTCTGTTAATTACTACCCTGTCCTTTATGAACTTGGTTTTTTACTTTACATTCCATATTATTTAATGCCCATAACAGTCCTTTAAAGTGGGAACGGTAAAGCTCATTCTTAAGATGAAACCAGCAGCCTCAGCAAAGCTAGTTTGCCCAAAATCACCCGCAAGAAACTGGAGGAGGAATTAGCTGGAATCTCTCCTTTTCATCAAGCCGCCTTAATTTAATTCCTTCTCGTTGCCTTGGGTTGAATGGATGTCTCTAGGTCTTCTGCCCCAAGCCAGAAAATCAACTGTGGAATGCAGAATGTGCCTGTTTCATTGACTTTCTCTTGCTCTTCTCTTACTTTTGTGACCTTGCAAGGTTGTTACTATCTCTCTTTTATAGGACCTGGTTCGACGTTGCCCTCTGGTCTCCCCGCCCCTTGCTTCTGCCTTGAAGCTACAGCCAGACCAACCTACATTTTAAAGTTGTCTCCAGTTATGCTCAAATCCCCAGGGGCCTTGCAGCCTTCAGCAGCACTGGGTCTCATTTTAAAATGATTTATCGTTGCAATTTGTGCTAATATCATTATAAATCATCAACTTACATAGACTGAAGATCTGATTAATTCAAATGTATTCATTTATTTTAGATTAATATGCACCCCCTGACTAACCTCTGTATTCATTTACACACAAGATTAAAAACAGATTATTGCATCCAAACAACTACCTAGGGCTGCAACTTCCATAGAATCGCCCATTTCCGGTTGTGCCGGGGTAGTCAGAGGACGGTCTTGTGATCTGGAAGGGCTCAGGGAAGAAGCGTTCCATTGGCATGTCAGCACAGCAATGTGCTTTCGGCTTCTGACTCTGTCAAGGTCACTGTTGCCTATGCTGCCTTTGGGCCCACGGGCACTTTGTCAGCCTTAGTCTCCCAATATGTGGGGACATGCTCAATGCTCGTCAAGTGCTTACTACATACGCAACCGTGGACATACTGCTTCATGCAGGCTGACTTGTTTAATCTTTACAACAACCCTATGAGGCATGTACTAGTATCATTCCATCTTACAGCAGGGAGGTTCAGGGGTGGAGCTGAGGCTTAGAGATAGTTAGTAGCTTTCTCAGGGCCAAGCTAGTGAGTGTCGCAGACAGGATGTGAACCCCAAAAGGCCGGCTCATGAGTCCATGCTCTCGGCTGCCCTGCTCTGTGGCTTTTGGATCAAGCAAAATCATGCAGGAATTGAAAGGATCTTTAGAGATTTCTGGAAAACGTTTGAATGTTAATCACTGATTCACATTTAGCTAGGGCTTAAATCATGTCAAACACTTCCCACAAAATCCCAAGATACCCAGTCTAGACCGAGACGAAAGGCAGTGGCTCAAGAGATGTGAGTTTTAATTAGCGATTGTTTTCCTTCCGTAGCGAAGTTCTCTCTTTAGGGCGAAGATATTGGGTGAATGCTGCAGAATCTTGGGGGTTGTAACATAGGAGTCTGGTTCCCACTTCCATCAGTTTTTGGTCTGGGCTGTGTGCCCACAGCTGCCGGGCAGCTGCCGTTTTCTGCTCTACAAAGTCGTCATCTTGTTTTCCGGACTGGCTTCTTCCATCTGAGCTATGGGCCTCTGGGATGCACCGTCCCTCTCCTCAGTGGGGTTTCCCAGGCAGCCCAGGCCCTCATTAGTCTGGGCCTGAGTTGCTAACCTGAACTACAGGTTCTTTCCCGAGTGTTCCCCTACGGAAGGACAGTGCAGGGAGCCAGGCACCTGTGGTCACTCTGTTAAAAGTTTAGCAGTCAAGGCACTGGGTTGACGTGAAACACAACACGTGACTTATGATTTGAAGTATGAGGAGCATGTTGGTCCTGCAAGAACGCCTTTCATACGTAATTCCAAAAAGGCTTTTCTCACCTAAGACCTTGAATGTTAAATGACAGTCCTGGGCCCACTTTTTATAGCCCAAACATGTCTGTCGGCCACCCATTGGGTGAAAGTTGTTGTGCCCGGTGGGAGAGAACCATGTGAACAATAATAAATGTATCATAACCTTGTAGAGCAGATTTCTTTTCTGGTACCGCATTGTATCATTGAAATAGCAGTGAAATGAGAGGCCCACGTTTGAATCCAGGCTTATGTCTGGATGAGGTGACCTTAGGTAAGTCCTTCCTTAGTAGTAGTAAGGACAGTAAGTACTGTCCTTCCTTAGGCATTTATTTCCCTCTGATTTTGGACATGGATTAGTTAATCTGAACCCTGAATTTTTTATACCCTGATACTTTGTTTTATTTAAAGTAGAAGGTTGAGAGGCACATATTCAGGGCTCAATAGAGAGTTGATGGACTGAACTAAAAATATACTAATGGCTTTAAGCCACAGACTCTGGTGTTGGCTGCTGGGGTTCAAATTCTGGCTGGACCATTTACTACTTGCCCAGGTTCTTGATCTGTTTCCCCATCTGTAAAATGGAGATGATAATAGCTCCTATCCAACCCACAGAGTCAGGCAAGGAGTACATTTTAGTTACCAAGTACATTGTGCAAGAGCAGTGCCTGGCTCATAGTAGGTGCTCAATAAATGCCAGTTACGTCTGGCTGCTTGAGAAATGTAGAACATACTTATGCACAGAATGCAGAACTCTGGTACAATGTATACCTCATTTTCAGTCCATCCAAACTGTTCACTGAGGCCTGAAGTAAAACTCAGCAGAGGTCAGGCTCAGCTTTGGGCATCAAAAAAGGAGGTCTCCGGACACCGGAACGGGATGTAGCTTTAGCTGGGAGATGAGCATGTTTACAGGGCAGAGGGAAAGCTGTCAGGGGAAAAATGGCCAAAGATGATAAAGCTTGAGAGCCAGGTTTCGGGGAAGAATGTTCTCCACACCACTCATTCTAATGACCCCAGTGGGCAAATTTATTTTTATAAAGTTGATTGTCTTTTTTTTAAAGATTTTATTTATTTATTTTTAGAGAGGAAAGGGAGGGAGAAAGAGAGAGAGAGAGAGAAACATTAATGTGTGGTTGCTGGGGGTCATGGCCTGCAACCCAGGCATGTACCCTGACTGGGAATCGAACCTGTGACACTTTGGTTCGCAGCCCGTGCTCAATCCACTGAGCTACGCCAGCCAGGCGATTGTCTTTTGTTTTTAAATTTTTGAGACTATTTTTTAGAGTAGTTTTAGATTTACAACAAAATCGAGAGGAAGAGGAAGGTAGAGATTTCACTCATCACCCTGACACGTGCATAGCTCACCCTGTTTCCAACATCAGCCACCAGAGTGGTGCTTTCTCCCCCCTGAGGATAAAGCTACATTGTCACATCCTAATTACCCAAGTCCATGGTTTACCTGAGGGCTCACTGTTGGTGTTACACATTTTATGGGTCTGGGCAAGTGTGTAGTGACACATTCATTATCATAACATCATACAGAGTCTTTTCACTGCCCCAGACATTTCTGTGTACTTCCCAATTATCTCTTCCTCCACTCCCTGCCCCTCCCCAGTAGCTACTGATCTTTCTGTCTTCACAGTTTTGCCTTTTCTGGACTATCCTACAGTTGGAATCAAACAATATGCATTCTTTTCGGTAATAGGCTTTTAACGGTCACTTAGTAATGTACATTTAAGGTTTCTCGTTTCCATAGCTTGTTAGCTCATCTCCTTTCATCTTGGAATAATAATCCAGCATCTGAATGTACTGCAGTTTATTTATCCATTCACCTACTGAAGGGCATCGTGGTTACTTCCAGGTTTTACCAATTACGCACGAAGCTGCTATAAACCCCCACATCAGCTTCGTGTGAGCAAAGGTTTTCAGTGTTTACAAAGGGGTGAATAATGAGGAGCATGACTACTGGATTGCATGGTAAGAGTGTGCTTAGTTCTGAATTTTTTATTGTTACCACTGTTTGAGTTCTCTTGCCCAATGGCTTGATTTGCTAGGGTTCTGCAAATGTGCAAGGACTTTTGGGGACCTCCGATGGGCACTGGCCTTACTTTCCCCCTCCATTTCCTCCCTTAGGGAAAGGTTGCACCATCTCTGTCCGGTTAACCACTCCCCCCGCCCCGCATTCTGTGAGTCCTGTGTTTCCAAGGTATTTTCATCCACCTGGTCCTCTCAGTCTCTTCATTCAGGTCCAGGTCCCTTGGTCCCTTGCTGGGGCTGTGACTGTATAATAGTCCCTTGCCAGGCTCCCTGCCCTGGGACGGGTGCCCCTCCTGGCTGTCTTCAGAGCTTGCCCTCTCAACGCCCCCGGTGTGCAGTGGGGAGGAGCACAGAGCTCTTAATCAATCTGGTTTGTCCAGATTAATTTTCAGCTTCACCCATACATTCTGGAGGAAGTTACTTATTTTGTCTTGTTGTTTTCTCATCTGTAGATAACAATAACCATGTCTACCTCATGAGATTGTTGTGAGGATTAAATGCAATGATCTATGCTAAGTACTTAACATAGTTGCCTGACTCACGGTCATCCTCAAAAATCAGCATGATGACATTTCTTGTAATATGATCACCATAGCCACCAGCACCACCAGCACCACCACCTTCACAACCACCACCACCACCACCATCACCACCACCATCACCACTGCTACTACCACCATCACCACTACTACTACTACCACCACCAACATCACCACCACCATCACCACTACTACTAGCATCATCACCACCGTCACTGCTACCACCACCACCTATTAACCACCACCTTCACCACCACTACCACCATCAATATCACCACCACCAACATCAGTATCACCACCACTGCCACCATCACTACCACCTTCACCACCACCATCACCACCACCACCATCACCACCCTCACCACCATCATCATCACCATCACCATCATCCTGGAAACTGAGGCTGGGGTACGGGACACGATTTAGAGATCACTCATGTTGCAGTTCTGGTTGTCCGCCCATCACCGACACACCAATCCACACCCGTTGAACTATTACGGCCATGGGGTGTTTGAGCCTCTAACAGAGAGATTCCAAAGGAAGTGAGGTGGTTGAGGCTGGTGAAGGGAAATGTCCTATGTTCATGTATTTTCAAATCTGTGGAAGGTGAATGAGAAATGTTAACAAACATAATGCGACAACCATGGTTGTGCAACTACTTTTCTTGCTGCTGCTGTGCGGACAGGCACGTGGAAAGTCGACAGTCTTCAGCTTCCCTCTAGCACTGAAGAAGCGCGGCCAGTGGAAGGGAACGGCATGGACACACTGCACTGCAATCTATGTAACTTATTCTTCTCAACAGCGCCCCCTTCCACACTACAACGTTACTACCCTCTCCTGTCTGTGTCTGAAGATTCCGAGGCTGACAGTGTTGAAAATGGCAGAGGTCAGAACTCCTCTCGGGCTTGCTGCTCCTCCGTGGATGTGTGGTCCACACAGGAAGCTCTTTCTGCATCACGTGTCCCACAACACAAGGGTTGCCTTGGGACGCGGGCAGACCCCCGCCCCTGGAGCTGTCCCAGCTGCTGCAAGTGTGTCCGGAGAACTTTGGCCTTTGAGGAAGGCTAGGATGACACCTTTCAGGTTCCTCTGAGGCCCGGAGTCTAAGCCCCTGTGAAATGCTGTTTCGTGGCTGCCGGTGACCGTGGAGTGTCATAGTCATTTTTATTCCGAACTGTAGTAAAAGAGCTCTCCTTTGCTCACTAGGAGCCCAGTGCCACACCTAGAGTAGAACTCCTAGTTTGCCAGTGCATGTTTAAAAATGCATTTACGTAGTTAGTTAGTAACCTTTATCTTATAACCCCCCTCAATGAAATTCCAGAGCCCTAATTGGCTGTGAAACTTCACAGAGGGGCATTTTCCCGAACTACAGTCTGTCAGCACTTTCTAACTTCCTCTAAATATTCGCTCTCATGAAGCAATGAATAGATTTCCTCATGCAGAACATTCTTGGCCACCAATGGAAAATTCTCTGAAAGATGGATTGCTTTTCTGTGGCCTCAGGACAACTGTGCTGGTCAGAGTTTTTGTGCTGCCTCCAAAACCCCCAGTTAATGCCCAGTCTGAAAGTACGGATTCTAGGGCTAAATGAAGACAGATCCACGAGGAGTCCCGTGTTCCTGTTTCAGCAAGCCTGACTCCATGCTGCGCATAGGGCTCGGGGCTTTCCAAGCATTGTAACGTGTTATCCTTAAAGCAACCTTGCTCAGCGTGTGCTCACGGATGCCGTGTTTACAGGTGAAGGGGCTGAGGCCCCAGCAGGCTAATCTGAGCTGTGGCTTTTAAGGTTTATATTTACATTCATTTAAAAAAAAGTTAAAAAATCAGTTTCCCAGCCTCTGCAGTCACATTTCAAGAGCTCCTTTACCACCTGTAGGGAGAGGCTGCCGTAGTGGACAGGGCATAATAGAATGTTCCCATCATCTCGGGAGGTTCTCCTGCACAGTGCTGGCCAGAAAGGTCATTTAAACAGGAGAGCTGGGATTGGGCAGCCGACATGGGATGCTCCTTGGGCAGCACTGTGCTCCAGAGAAAGCGGTGCATCATGCACAGCAGCTGCTCTCAAACTCCAGGTCAGGGGAATGAGATTAACAGCAGCTTTGAAGGTGGGTACGTGAGTGTGTGGCAGGGTAGGGGGCGGAGCACTGAAGGTAGTCTTTCTGGGTGTGCCCTGATGTCAACCAGGTTCACACATTCACCTGGCTCAGCCCTGGGCTGACGCTAGGGTCTCTCCCTTCAGAAGGCTGCTCTTCTTCCCTGTGGGACTTGAACACCCAGTGCATGTCAAAGTCATCTCAGCCGAATCACTGCAGGTCACTTGCCCGTTGACTGATGGGTTTTCTCAAGTGACACCCGTGGTGCTGTAAACTGTGCAGTGGTCATGTGGAGCCCCAGCAGGGGGCATTTCCTGGGGTCAGTCCTCAGAGCCTCTTTCTACCCGGTGCCTCCTGCTGAGCCAGCAGCTCATGACTCTGCAGGAATCTTCCCCCGCAACACTCCCCAAGCTCGGAGCCGGCTCCAAACTGCGCAAGAAAAGCAGAGGGAATATTTAGTGCAGTTTCTGGAGCCATAAAAGAAAAAAAATTAACCAAGCTTATTAGGCTCCCTGTTTCTTTTCTCCCATAAAGGGAGCAATTGGCAATAAATGCCATTCTGCTTCTTAACAGATGAATGGCCCAGTTGTGATAAATCCACCAGCGTTTTCTGGGAGAAATATATTTTCTTCAGACAGTTTTAGTGGTGGGACCGTATTTCCCAAAGGAGTGGCGAGGACACTTTCGTGAGGGTTAAACTTTTCAGCCCAGTGTGAAGGCCGGGCCAGGAGACACCCAGCACCCTTGGGGTTCGATTCCAAAATCAGGGGACAGACCCATTTGTCCACGGTTCTTAGGAGGTTCTTGCCAGCTGAAACGCCATCCTCCACCACCTATGTGTGTTTATTTGATTAATATCCCCGGCCCCCCCTCCCCCCGGGATTCCGCATATGTATATGTCTCCTCCACCCCCCCTCCCCTTTGATTTAAAAAGGTGAGGTAAGCAGGCTCAAAATGCATACAAATAGTGAGCCAGGAATCAGGTACTTAGGACCCCAGCCCTGGGTTTTCCTATTCATCCCTTGCAATTCAGCTTTTGTCCAGCAGAGGGTGCAGAAAGTGGTTGGGAGTTAAGAGGTCTGTGTTTCAGCCACCGTTTTGCACCCAAATGGAGACGCGAGCCTGGGCAAAGCATCTCCCTTAATGCCATTTCTTTATCCTACACAGTGGATTTAACGTGCTGGGACTGAGGAGTTTTCTTCGGCGTGAGACTTTTAGTTCCAAAACACGAAAAGATCCCAAGCAAACTGGGAGAAAGGGGCCACCCCGGTCCTGGCGCCGATCCATTTTTATTACGTGCCATCACTTCTTGGGCAGTCTCGTGTATTCCACTGACTTCACACACCGGCACCTGCTTAGTCACGGTTCTGTGCGTCTCTCCCGGCATCTCCTGTTAGCCTCAGTCCATCTGCCCGGCGGACCCACTCACTGAGGTGTACCACAGTTAACGCCACCTCAGTGGGTCCAAGACATCCGCCCCCTCCTTCTGCCATCCACCTCCAATGGCATTCCTATTGCCATCGGTGGCCACCCCATTACACAAATAGCAACCAGCGAGGGCTCTTCGAGTACTCTGCTGCCCCATCTCTATCTTAGAAATCTGCAGGTACTGCCAATGTGTCCTTTTTTTAAAGATTTTATTTATTTACTTTTAGAGAGGGAATGGAGAGAGAGACAGAGAGAGACAGAGAGAGACAGAGAGAGAGAGAGAGAGACATCAATGTGGGGTTGCTGGGGGCCGTGGCCTGCAACCCAGGCATGTGCCCTGACTGGGAATCGAACCTGCAATCCAATGTGTCCTTTCAACGGCTCCTTAAATCTGCCTGCTCACTCCATCTCCACAATCCCCGCCTTAGTGCAGACTCGCATCATCTCTTCCTTGGACTCTCACACCTGGCCCTCAGGCTTCTGGGACTGTTCCCCACTCCGTGGGTTCCACCCTGCACCCTAGTCAATCAGGTAACTCCAGGTTTCCTTAGGAGTCTACACTTTGGTGTATAGCTGTGTAGCTCTAAGCTTGGTTCTTCAGCACCCCCTAAAATTCTGCTGGCTGTTATCCTGTGTTCATGTACCCCCTTTCTGTCTAAAGTGGCCAGAGTCTGTGTCTGTCGCTGGCACCTAAGAACTCTGATGAACACAGTGCATAAGGGCAGGCAATAAGGTCAGTTCAAAGAGGCCATAACGAAGGATAAAGCTTGATGTGGGAGAATGAGGTGGGGGTTCGTCCCCTGAATGAACCTATTAAGATCAGAAGAAGACATTTACCTGGCACGGCCAGTTTTCCCAAAACTCTGAGAGCACTCTGTTGAGCTGGAAAGTGTCCTGTAAACATTTCCAAGCATTCACACCTGGAGTTGTGCTCAGTCATTAGGCCCCATCCAGGTGAGCCACTTACTTGACCTTTGCTCCAGGTAGGTTGCCATTTTATGCTTGTTCAGTTGAGGGGCTCTTTTGCAAATCCACCAATCTCTTTATCTTTGTTTCCCAATTTGTGCATCAGAAACTGATATGTATGTTGTATGAAAGAAGAATTCTTTTTTTTAAGATTTTATTTATTTATTTTTAGAGAGGGAAGGGAGAGAGAGAGAGAGAGAGAGAGAGAGAGAGAGACATCAATGTGCAGTTGCTGGGGGTTATGGCCTGCAACCCAGGCATGTACCCTGGCTGGGAATCGAACCTGGGACACTTTGGTTCCCAGCCCGAGCTCAATCCACTGAGCTATACCAGCCAGGGCGGAAGAATTCTTATATAAAAGAGGCTGCAGTTCTTCTGTATTTTCGAGATACAGGGGACAGTGGTAGAATTCATGCTTTTTGTTACTGAATGGATATTTGACTATAAAATGGGCCTCTTGACTACTTTGGGATCTAAAATAATTGTGCTATATAATACAATAAGGAGATTTGCAAGTTCTTCTTGGGGATCTTAGGGACGTGGAGGGTAGGAACCAGTGAGCTAAGTGAGGTGATGGTTGGCACCTGGTTACAAAGGTGGGGGGTAGGTGACTGGGGAGATCCTCTGTTGGGAGAATGCAGGTCCCCCCCCGAGAAGGCAGGAGGTGCACACTCAGGGGAGAGGCAGCCTGGCAGAGCTGGACTGATGGACTGTAGCCGCAGCAACGATTGAGAGCTTCCGTTTCTTCCCATGCTCCCGAGGCTCTCAGGAAAATCCATCTCACAGAGAAGCACCGTGCTGGGGTGTTTTAAGGGGCCAAGGGGGGTGGCTCCGTTGGTGCTTGGGGTGAGGAGATGTAGAGAGAGAGTGGCAGGTGGCCGGCAGGGCCACACGTACGATGCCCACACAGGTGGAGGCATTTGGACAGATTACATGTGAGGAGATGGTGGATAGACCATGTCTCCGGGCCAGACCTCAGCACTCGGAAACACTCAGTGCTGGAGGTGTATTGTGAGTAACACCAAGACAGGCAGCGCTGCACCGTGGGCTCCTCCCAGAGGGGCGGGGCTCGCACCTCGGCTTCTCCAACTTTCCTCATTGTCTCTCTAGAGTGGCCCTTCTCTGGTCTCCCCTCAGTGCTCTATCGGTTTTCCATTTATCTTCTTCACGGCTCTTGGCAGTCTGAAATGTTCTGATTTATTTGTGTGTTTAGAGCAGGCCATCTCAACCTCGGCACTATCGACATGTTGGGCCCGATCGTTCGTGGCTGCCGGGCCGTCCTGTGAGTTGCAGGATCAGTGTCCCTGGACTCCACCCACTAGGTGCCCGTGGCACCGTCGCGGGTATGACAACACGGTAGGTTTGCAGACACTGCCAGGTGTTCCCTGCGGGGAAATCGCCCCCAGTGGAGAAGCACTGATTTCAGGCCTGTCTTGCAGGGCAGCAGGAACCTCACCTGGCTGGCTCCGTATCCCACCTCTAGCGCCTAGAATAGCGTGCTTATGCAGTGTGTACGCGCTAAGGAAATGCAGGTAGACAAGCTGTCTGGAGCGCTGCCACAGAGTTGAGTTTTGCTTTTGTGGGAAGTCACAGGGAAAGTGCCCAATCTCTGGTGGAAAATGCCCCAGGAGAGGTAGCCCCGAGGGGCTGGAAAGGGAGACAAAGCCTCATGTAGCATAAGCAAGCTGGATCCCGGCCAAGGGAAGGCGGTGGGCATTCTTGGCAGAGCGGGGGGACCTGGGCGAAAGGAAGAGGTGGGATGGGTGTTGGGTGTGGGTGTAACACTGGTGGGGGGGCTGGGGAATCGAGTGACGAGCTAAGAGAGGCTACTGGGACATAAGGGCAAAATCCTAGGAGCCTGGACTCGGGCAATGGCAACTGGGTCGAGTTCCACTTTAAGACGCGTGATTAGCAAGAGAAGGTTATTCTGAAATCATTAATATACCTGATTAGTCCCTTGATTTGTGCTCCTGGCTGATAGATTCAGGCTTGATGAAACGCTCTTACCCTCACAGCTCATATTTCTCTATTTTTACTTTTACTCAGCAACTATCACTTCTGATCATTTTTACATTAATTGTACATAACACTGCTTTGCTTTCGACATATTATTTTAAAGCATTTTGTCTTACAGTTCACTTCACAGCTTGAAATTCTGTGGACAGTGGTCATAAATCTCCCTTGAAAGAAAATGGGAGTTGTCTCTTTTAATTCCATGTCAGTTCCCCGCTGCCCGCGAAGAGGAACGGGAAACACACACGCACACTTGTCCAAGCACTTGCGATGATAGTCCGTGTGTTACTAGTGGCCTTGCTATGTTCAAGCAGAATAGATTACTTTCAAAGTGTATGGGTTTGGGGTGAGAGTTCACAGACATGTTTTGAGATAATGTGCCAGATTTTGAATAGAAAGAACAACCTAATTTTGGGATGTGACCAAAAAGGCGCCAGCAGTGAGATTTAAGAAATAGCACATGTCCTGGGGCAGAGAGATTTTGCTTGGATTTGGTGCCTGGACCCATGAACTCTGTGATCCTGGGCGCGTTACATTAAGCTCTGCCCGTCTTCGTTTCTTCGTCCGCACCGTGGTGGGGGAGTGGAACAAATGACCCTAAAACATCCTGCCATAAAAGATCAACCGCAATTGGCTGTTTCACTCAATCTGTTATTTTTTCTTTGGTAGGGATGGCTAGTTTCTACACCCGTGGCAATGGCCACAGTGACCAGAGTGGAGTTGGAGGAGAATGTCCGAGGCGGCCCACTTACCTGGCTGGTGAGTTGGCATCAGCTGCCGCCCAGGAGCTCGGCTGGGTCTGACAACTGGAGTGTCTACACGTGGCCGCCTGGTTTGGTGGTCTCAGGAGAGGAGGACCACTCACATGGTCTGGCTTCCCGCAGAATGAGCATTGTCAGGGGCATTGTCAGGAGCTGTAGGGCTTTTTAGGACAGCTTCAGAAATGCGATGCTGTCCCTTGTGAGATGTTCTATTGGTTGAAGTAGTTAAAAGGCTGTCCACATTCAAGGGGGGGCGCGGAGGACAGGGACACCACTTCTTCGTGGGAGCAGGGGCCAGGTGACATTGTGGAACCTGAGACATGGCTGTGGTGCTCTTGGGGAAGCATGTTCTCCTGCGGTGATGACTGTGAAGTGACTCTGTCACATAATAGATGCTGAGTAAACAGCAATGGTTTTTATTTCTATTCCTTGTCACAGAGGGCTACCCAAACGCAGTGTAATTTAGGTATTCATTTTGTCCTTGCAGTTCAAGATCTTTCTCCCCCAAACTGGTTCTTTTTCAGTGTCCCTCTCTGTACCAAAAGGCTTACCATTCACCCTATTACATCTGCACACCTATCCCTGACACCCCGTCTTATCCACAACATATGTCTGATAGAGCACCAGGTTCCACTGATACTGCCTTTCAAAACCTCACAAATCTTTTCACTCCCCCCGCCCCATATCCACAGCCACTGCCAAAGCCTAAATTACCATCACCTTTTGCCTGAAATACCATTTCTCTGGTTCCCTCCATCTCTCACCCCCATCTTGGCACGTGGTCTACCTCTCGCGCCCTCCCTCCGAGCTTCTGCCGGGCTGGACTTCTCTCACTTCCTGGGACTCCTGGGCGGGGACTCCCTTCTGCTGCAGGGCCTTTGCGTGTGCTGCTGCCTCTGGCCTGGAGGCTGCCTATTCTGAGCTCTACAGCAAGGGCAGTCACACCTATGCATTGTTTCTTTGATTCATGGCTTTGGGTAGGACGACTTGAGTCGAATTATGAGAAACCCAGCTTAAGCTGGCTTGTGTAATGAGGATATGCACTGTCTCACATAAGTACGTCCAGCAGTAAGAAAGTTTACAAAGTTGGTTGTTTTGAGTACTCAGCAATGGCCATGACTTTTCCGTGTGATGAGTTTCTTTGAGGTTTCCCACGATTTGTTCCCCGCATCACCTTCAGCCTGAAGCGTGTTCACAAAGTAGCTGCAGTGGAGGGAGGGTCTTCCTAGTTTCCATCTCCTCCAACGACGGAATACACATGCTTTACTTCCGTACGATGGCACCAACATAGTTCACGTGCCAAGGCCCTCCCCCGACCAGTGATAGTGGTCAGAGTGGTGCCGTGATGTGATTGGCTCGGACTGATTCAGATCCACCAACAGAGGCAGGAAAGGTGTTAGTATCTCTGAGTCCCGTGACGACGTGAGGGAGACATGGGCCCCTAAACAAATGTGAGTCATACTAGAGAGAGCGGGGAATAGACCCTGGGAGGCAGCCAACGGTGTCCCCTTCAACAGCTGTTTTATTACCCTGGGTTGGTAATAAAAATTAAAATAAAATTATGGTAAAAGACACATAACGTAACATTGACCACTTTAACTGTTTAAGCGCTCACATCAGTGGCACTGAGTACATTCACGTTGTTGTGCTGTCCTCACCACCACCACCCTGCGAACACTTTGTGTCTTGCAAAACTGAAACTCTGTGCTGTGAAACCCTGAGTCTGCAAACCCTGCCCCTTCTCCCCCTAGCCTCTGGCAACCACTGTGCTTTCTCTCCTAGGCACTTGGCTGTTCTAGATGCCTTGTATAAGTGGGCTCATGTGTCATTTGTCCTTTTGTGACTGGTCTGTTTCACTTAGCGTAGTGTCCTCTAGGTTCATCCATGGTGTAGCCTGTGCCTGAACGTCCTTGTCATTTTTCAGGCCCAATGTATGTTCCATCGCATGCATTTACCACCTTTTGTTTCTGCATTCCCCTGTTGATGAACAGTTGGGTCGCTTTCACCTTTTGGCTAGTGAGCATGATGCTGATATACAGTTAGTTTGTCATTTCCAGTTACTCACGGGCATCTTCGGTGTGTGCTCTTTCTCCCCCTGTCCCCCATGCTGTGGGCTCCCTCAGCATGTTGATTAAATTAATGAAAAATTTCAACTTTGGATAGCTTGAAAATAATCTTGGTTCTCCATGGTTACATTTTCTTTTCTTTAAAACTTCATCCTTATGTAAAAATACATATGAATGCATAACTGGGAGCATATCTAAGGAGAGAAAAAAGAAGCTTTGCTTCAAAAATAGTCTACTAAAGGGCTATTTACCTGCTTTTGTTCCTTTGGGTCAATCATACATTGATTTTAATGGTAAAATGGGGTTATACAGTTCAGGTATTCATAATAAAATCTGAAGAGTTTTTTTAAACTCAGAAATGTGTTAAGATGATACAAAGACTTGCATGAAAGTTATGCATGTTGTTATACTAGCTTCTTCTACACTTTGGGCTAAATTCCATGGTAGTTTAGTCTAATGCTATTCATTCTGAGGTGTGTTAGTATTTAAAAAATTATGGAAAAGTTCAAACATGTAAAAGAGAGCAGAGTTTAATAAAGTACTCCATGTACCCATGATGCAATTATAACAATGATCAACTCATGGCCAATGTTATTTTTATCTGTGCTTCCATCCACTTACCCTGACTCCTGAATTATTTTGGATCAAATCTCAGACATCAAGTAATTTAATCCACACAGAGTTTTTGCATGTATTTAATAGGTGAGTACTTTTTAAGGAAATACAATGACAATACTATTTTTTACATCTTTATCATTCAAAAGTAGTATTCATACTTGTAAGAGTGAAATTGTCAGTGTTCAAATTTTTTCAACTATTTTATATATTTTTTGTAGTTTTTTTTTTTTTAATCAGGAGACCAGTCAGTTTCACACATTGTATTTGCCGGATATGCCTCCAGGTTTTCGAAATCTCTTTTCTTTCCTCCCCTAGGCTTTTCCCCCTTGTGATTTATTTGTTGAGAAACTACCTGTTTGGTCTATAACCTTTCCTGTGTTCTGGGTTTTGCTGATTGAATCCCGGTGGCATCATTTAACATGTTCTTCTGTTCCTCTATTTCCTGTAGATTGGTAGTTAAATCCGGAAGCCTGATACATTCAGCGCGGAGTTTCTGGCAAGCGTGCCTCAACCTTCAGATGATGGTGTAACTTTCCGCAACAATAGGCCCTCTTTCTGTGGTGTTAGCAGCCACGGTCACTGCCTAGACCCACTGTTCCGTGAAGGTTAACAAAATAGGAGTTTCCAATTTTATCATTCTTCAGTTTTCTTTTTAGCTGGAATGCTGCTATAAAAGAAAACCTTGATGAAGCCTCAGATACGCTTTGCACAAAAAAGTCAGGCTACGTGATCGATTACTTTTACATTCTAGTTTTTTTAAAGATTTTATTTATTTATTTTTAGAGAGCGAAGGGAGGGAGATAGAGAGAGGGAGAGAAACATCAATGTGCGGTTGCTGGGGGTCATTGCCTGCAATCCAGGCATGTACCCTGGCTGGGAATTGAACTTGCGACACCTTGGTTCACAGCCTGAGCTCAATCCACTGAGCTATGCCAGCCAGGGTACATTCTAATTTTTAAAACAGCAAAAGTGATCTTCTTATTACCCTTCTCCCTTTCTTCCTTCTCCCCACCCCCTCCTAACCTCTCTCCTCCCCTTCTTTTCCTTTCTCTTCCCTTCCCTTCCTTCCCTGTTACTCACTCACTTGTACATTTCATTAACTATCTTTGTCGCCAAAACATCTTAACTAATTTTTACCTGTTTGATAGCTTGCAACACAATGTGTTACTTTTCAATTTTAGAATATTTCTAATTGAAGATAATGTTTATATTTATATTGTTTTTCTAAATGTCAATTCTTCGTTGAATGATTGTTGTCCAGACTTTCTCTGCAAATGACAATGGAGATACACGAGCGGAAATCTACTGAATGAGACTTCCAAAGAAGCTAATGTGTTCCTGATAAAAATAGACAGATTCAGTTGGTGCATACTTTGTGCCCTCTTCTCTCTACCCGGAGTATGGCTGCAATGGCTGGAGGGCTAACAGTGATCATACCGCAAAGAGGGACTCTCAGATATACACAGGAGCAGAGCTTGAATTGGAATCCGGCTTCCTCACGATGCCCTGAAGGAACTGCCCCACCCTGAGATGACTGGAACTAACTTGTTGTTATACAAGAAAAACAATCTCCCGTTTTGTAAGCCACTGTTTACCGGAGTTGTTGAATATCTGCAGCTCTTATGTCTCCGGTGATACATTTGTCCAAGGTCGTGAACATAATAAGAGGGAGAGCTGGGATTCAAAACCAGGACTGCTAATATCTAAAGCTCGTGTTCTCCTATTAAATGAGGTGAAGGACTATGGGCAAGGAATAGAGCTGAATACTTGTATGAATAGGCCCCCTCATTAACTCTTGGATGACTCTCACATAAGCTTTGTGAAGGTAGGGTATATGCTTCCCTTACCAACCGGTTCCTCCTGCTTAAGGGCGTGCGGTTCTCTGAAGAATTGAAACACGTTTTCAGCCTCTCCTCAGGCGGGTAACAGAGGCTTGTGCCCCTGCAGGGAGCTGATGAAATACATAAGCTTTTTCCTGCCTCTTGTCCAATGATTTCCTACCTTTCCACACCAAAGAGGCCTCTTTTATTAACTCGCTGCGGAGTACAACATGTTTTGAAAGGCTTTGTCAAGAAAACTGTACTTAATAATAAATATCTGATTCACTTCCCCATTTAAATGTAATCAAAAGCACATATAACCTCTAATCACCGTCTCCAATGTGCATGGCCGGTATTAACACACTGAGTTGGCTCTAATTTCAGTAAAAATAAGGGTACTTAAGTCAGCCTGTACGGCCTCAAATTCTGTTAAGATTTTAAGGATAATAAATGTCCTGTGAATGCCCTGGTCACTTTCAAAGACTTCTTTTGTGGGTCCGGGGACTCTGGTGGGGACCCTGATGAGGGTCCCGGATCCAGGGTGTGGCGGTCCCTATCCCAGTAAGCTGCTTGGTTCTCACCGTGACTGAAGGTGTGGGAGCAGCTTCAGTTGGAAGATGAATTTATTTCAGCTTCAGGTTCCTCTGGGTGCCGCATGGTACTGCTTCTGAGCTGGGCTGACCCCGGGTTACCCCTGAGTGTCCTGTGCCCATCCGCCCCCTGATGTTACCACCTCCATCTGGTCCAGGTGGTCCGGGAACACCAATCACAGGGTATTTTAGGAGCTCCATCCTCCAGGGGAAGGGGGATCTAGAATGGGTTTGCTTAGGTATCCAGACTGCCTGTGTGGTTGCCTGTAGATTGTTCTGTAGCTTTTTTCCTCCAGCCCTTACCATGCTTATGATATTCATCCTGGATCAGTTTTGTCTGAAAAACATGTACTGAGCACCTTCCATGAACTAGCCTAGTATGAGATGCCAGGTTATGAGGAGGCATGAGATCTTGTGTTTACGATTGCTTTCCTGCCTTGATTTCTGGTTGGTAATCCGTTCTTTCCCCCTTATTTGAAACTTAGCCTAAACTTCAACAAAGTTTGTGAGACACGATGTGCAACAGTTGATGCAAATCTCCCCCTATCTTCTCCTGGTGCTGTACCTCTCTGACGGGGTCCATGGGTGGGGTCCTGCTGTAGCCCCTGTCCTGCCTTTCTGCTGAGAGAGGATTTGCTGCTGAGTCCTTCCTACCAGCCTGAGATGCCATGTGTCTTTCTTTCATGTGGTTCTCTCCCATCAGTCTATCAACTCCTTGAGAGCAGGGACTGGGTTTACTTAGCTATCCCCGGCTTCACGCCAGTGCCAGGCAAACATGGATTCCGGTTGCTATTTGCTGAATGGCGAATGGAGGTGAGCGCTGCAGGGAGAGGGGAAGAGAGACAATGAGATGGAGGAACCAGGGGCCTGAGAAGTCTGGCGATTGCAGAGGCTGGCCATTGTCAATGTCAAGGTCACCTGGGGTGACGGAAGATGAAGGGGAGGCTATGGGCCAGATACTACCCTCACCATGAAACTGTCATGTAGACCAGTGGCAGAATGAATAATGGCCAAGTCGTCGGTGGTGGGGGCAGAGGCTGGAGTGGCTGGGGGACGTGGGCCTCAGGAGCAGAGGACTTTGACGCCGGAGCACAGAGAGCACCAGCTGGCCTAAAGCCAGCACGCTGACCACAACTCTACGGAATGCGGAGGAGGACGTGCTGAGAACGGGCCCATTCCGTCCGAGATGACCAGGGGAAAGCTGATCCTAATTTAGGCCAAGACTCCCAGGGAAGAGGCGCGGATGTGTGGCGGTTGCGCAGCCACTTTGCAAACACTGCACAGATGAGTGCCTTAGCTAGTCACCTCCCCAGGTTGGCTGCCTGTCCTCTCCTCCCTCCACCACCGAGGTCTCCGCACGCTTCCAGCGAGCGCTGAAGGCTTTGGCTCTGCCCCAACTCCCTGCATCTTCTCAGACGGTCTTCTGCCTTTGGCCATGAGCTCTGTCCTTGAAAACTGCCTCATCGCTCCGGCCCTGGCCTTCTGCCTGTCCTCCCTCCCCTGGGGAAACCAGATCCAAAGAGGCAGCGTCTGCAGCAATGCACCGGAGTTATCTCCCCAGCCAGGACTTTCGCTTAATTTGCTTACTGACATTTCACACTGATATGCAGAGAATCATCAGTCAAGTTTGAATGACTCACATGTTTTTGAAGACTATGTGGACGAGGGAGGAAAAAACATAAGCCGAGCAAAAATGAGGGAGAGAGAATTGTCGTCCTGTAAGCCAGGAAAGAGCCTGCGAGGCTTGCTTTGATTTTGTTTGTTTTAGAAAATGAGTGGAGGCCCTACTGTTTGAACTTTTCCATTGTCAAGTCTGCTGAGAATTCAAGCAGGGCCGGCACCAGGAGACTTCTCTTTCTTCGGTTCCTCAGAAGGAAGGAATGAAAGCCTGAATCTGATTAAGCAGATCCGCAGGACTCGGACTGAAAGAAATGTGAAAACACAATTTCGCATTCAATCCTGTGAAGGAAAAATAACTTCAGAGTGAGCCAGACATACTTTGTGACTCTTCCAGCAACTACTCAACATCTGTGTGTGTGTGCATGTGTGTGTGTGTGACCTTCTGTCTCACAGGACTGGTTCCAAAATTTGCATAAGAAGGCATTTTTTTTTTTTGCTACCATGTTGGCTAGAACATCACATTTCCAGAGGAGCTTACTTTTTGCGGAATGGGTCACTCTGTGACACATTGGCTCACACGCACCTGTGTCAGAAGGCCCTCTATCCCCTCAGGACCCCCCTCCAGCACAGGTCAGGGTGCACCAGGGCACCTCTCCTGGTCCCTCCGTCACACGGCTTTCTCCCCCTTTTCAGACCCACCGCCCCCCACCCCCACCCAGTCCTTGTTGTCTGTGCCCTTGAATCAAACACACGCTGCCCTACCTGCCCGGGCTTCTGAGCATTTTCAGGTTGCTCTGGTGACTCCCTGAATTGTTTTTCCTTAGGCATCAGCCAGGTCTGTCCTTTAATTCTCTGCCACACTGCTTTAAAAATGTCGCTGAAGGCTTGTGACATGAGGAGGGGATAACCACACAGGTGCATTATTGCCCGGTGTGGTTGCTCCGGAGGCTTTAACCCGAGTCCCTCCATAGAAGGGCCCTACTGCCTCTGCGTTCTCCTCAGCACTCGCCCATCTCCACGTTGCCACTCCCGGCTCAGTGCCAGGAAGAAGTGCCCTGAATTCTTCCTAAGCCAGGCCCAGCCCAGGCCTAGCCCTCAGCCCTTCGGAGGAGAGTCACCAAGGCTCGCTCTAATCCCTTGTCCCAGTAACGTGTCTCACAGATGTGACTGGTTTCATGTTTTGGGTGTTTTCACTATAGTAGAGGATCTTCCTTCACTTTTGTCTGCTTAAAATGCTCCGGAAGTGTTTTGTCCCTAAACCAAGGTGCTGCTTCCCTCACAGAGAAATTTGAGCCTCCACCTCTAAAGAAGCAGCTTTTGAATGTCAGAGACATGATTCCAGCTGTCAAGGTTTCCAAACACGTGCCCAGGTGATTTCAACAAGAGCACCCGGAGTGTATGAGCCCTCTCCTCCCTCCCCTGCCTCCGCACAGCCCCCTGCTTTAACCCCCTGCTTTAGCACAGTACATTCGTTAACGCTAATGACACAATATTGGTACATTTCTAATAACTGAAGTTCATAGTTTTTATTTGGGTCTACTCTCAGTATTGTATACTTTATGGGTTTTGACCAATGCATATTGCCATGTATCCACCACTAGAGTATTATATCATATAGGATATCATCTCCACTATGAAAGTATCACCATTCTAAAAGCCCCTATGGTCCACCTATTTATGCCTCTCCCCCTCACCCTGAATCTCTGGCAACCACTGATCTTCCTACTGTCTCCGTAGTTTTGCCTTTTCCAGAATGTCACGGAATAGAAATTATATGACAGATAGCCTTTCCTGACTGGCTTCTATTACTTAGCAATATGCATTTGAGTTTCCTCCATATCTTTCCTTTCTGGAGAGACAGATGATTTCTTTTTAGTGCTGAGTAATACTTTATCGTGTGTCCGCACCACACTTTATCCATTTCCCCCTGGAAGACACCTTGGTTGCTTCCATTTTTGGTGATTGTTCATAAAGCTGCTGTGAACATTTGCATGCAGTTTTCTTTTCTTGCAGGAGTTTTCAACTTACTGAGTGACTTTCTAAGATCACTGGTGATTAGCTTTACAAAACCTTCTAAACTCTCTTCCGAAGTGGCTGTATCATTTTTCACTCCTGCCAGCAGCGGATGAGGGCTCCTGTTGCTGCACATTCTTGCCCGCATTTGTGTGGTCGGTATTTTAGATTATCTAGACATTCTGATGGGTGTGCAGTAGTGTCTTATATGGCTGCTCCTTGCGCTTTCCTTTGTGAGTGGCTAAAGACATGTGATGGTTCGCTGTATGTCTGTCTTTTGTGGTGAGGTTTCTGTTCAGATCTTTTGTCCACTTTTAAATTGGGTAGTTTATTTCCTCATTTTTGAGTTTTGAGTATTCTTTACACATTTTGGCTACCAGTTCTTTATCACACATGGATTTTGTAAACATTTTCTCTCAGTGTATAGCTAGTTTTTTAAAAAAATTGTCTTTATGATGTCTTGCACAGAGCAGAATTTTTAAATTGTAATGAAGTCCAACTTGTCCACTTGTTCTTTCATGGATTGTGCTGTTGATGGTGATTCTTAAAAGTCATCACCAAACCTAACGTCATCTAGATATTCTTTTATGATATCGCCTATAGTTTAACACTTTACACTCAGATCTATGACCTATTTTGAGTTTAATTTTTAAAAAAATGTATGAGGTCTGTATCTATAACTTATTTATTTATTTTTGCTTCAGCATCATTTGTTGAAAAGACTGTCTTTTCTCCTCTGAATTGCCTTTGCTCCTTTGTTAGTTAAGTATATTTTTTTGGTTCTGTTTCTGGGCTGTCTATTCTGTTTTGTTCATCTTTTTGTCAGTTCTTTTGCTAACCTCTCACTTCTTGGTTACCGTAGCTTTATACTAAGCCATGAAGTCATTTCTCTAACTTTGTTATTCTTCAATATTTAGTTAGCTATTATGGGTCTTTTGGCTTTCCACATGAAGTTTAGAACCAGCTTGTTGATACCATAAAATTACTTGCTGAAATATTGATTGTATTCAATTTATACATCAAGTTGGGAAAAACTGACATCTTAACAATATTGATTTGTCCTATCCATGAACATGAAATATCTCTTCATTTATTTAGATTTTTTATTTTTATGAGAGTTTTATCATTGTTCTTATATGGATCTTGTATATACTTTGTTAGATTTGTACTTAAGAATTTCATATTCCTAATGTTACTATAAATGTTATTATGTTTTTAACTTTAAATTCCCATTCGTCATGGATGATTTATGAAATTTTTTTTAAATTAAAGATTTTATTTATTTATTTTTAGAGAGGGAAGGTAGGGAGAGAGAGAGAGAGAGAGAGAGAGAGAGAAACATCAATGTGCGGTTGCTGGGGACCCTGGCCTGCAACCCAGGCATGTACCCTGACTGGGAATTGAACCTGCGACACTTTGGTTCGCAGCCCATGCTCAATCCACTGAGCTGTGCCAACCAAGGCTCAATTTTTTTTTATAAAAAAATCTAACCAAGTCCCAAACAAGTCTCCAAATAGTCTTAGGGCAAATCACATCTCACAGGAGGTGGAATGCAAGATATCATCCAGAGCCCGATTTCTGTAGTCCCATCAGATGTGCATGCATCCTCTGCCTGAGCATTGTCTACAATAGGCAGCTCACTCTCTCTCCGAGGAACTCATTGTCTCTTAAGACAACTTTGCTTTTAGACAGTTTTTCTTTCTATTGTATTTCTTGTGGATGAGTTATCGTTTAGTTCTAAAATAACAAAAGCATGTGTGATCCACATTAACCATCTTTATCTACACTCTTTCATCTCCTTAGGGTAAATATTAAGTCAGGGATCTCCTAGCTGTGGTGAAGCGGCGGGGGGTTCTGTATGCTGTGAGACTGTGTGCGCTGAGCAGTCAGACCCTGGGGAACGAACTGAAAGCGAAACACCTGACTTCAAGTCTGGATTTGGAACTTGTTGGCTGAGTAACTTTGGGAGCCCCATCAGTGTTCCATTTCTTGATTTTTAAAAATGGGAAAATTAGTACTCTCACAGGGCTGTCATAAGAAAGAATCAAGATAATGAGCGTGAAAGCAGTTTTAAACCAAACTGTTCGGTGGAAGCATTATTTTAACTTACTCTTCTTCATATCACTGTCACCAACCAGCTCCATAAATTAACAAATGGAACAGGAGGAGAGGCAGAGAGAAGCAATGCTGGAATGCTTATGGTGAACTTCAGGAGACATAATTTCCCAGTTTTGAATCTCATGGCGGAAGGAAACTGAATCGTAATCTCGTTTAATGCCTTCATTTCATAAGTGAGAAAACGGAGCCCCTCAAAGGGAAGGGACTTGTCCGAGTGTATGAGCCAGGCCCTTTAGCTGCTAAACTAAGAAAAGAGTCAGTCTGAGTCTAAGACCAGTGTTCTTTTCCTAACTCACCTGACAGAAGAAGCTTCGTCTCCAGGCTCTTGTCCTTGCCCTGCTTTCCTGCCTCTCCCCAGATCACAGAACTCAGGGCTGTCCAGTCCAAGCTGTCATGGGAATTCAGAGGATCAGATTACATGCTGGGCATTTCTTCTCCAAGAAAAACAACTGGCTGTTCATCTTGGAGGCGGGGGGGCATTTCTTACGCTCAAGGAAGCCATGGGGAGCAAAGGGCCATGGCTTATATGTTAATTTCTACTGATCAAAAGAACCAAGTTCCATTTAGGTGTGCCAAGAAGGACTTCTTAGTCACGACGGTGGACCTGATAAAAGAGAAATGAATGCTTTGCAGAAATTAAACTTCAAATCTCCTCTTGAAGATTGACAAAGAATCTTCCAAGAGGCAGGGGCTAGTATCTTCACATAGCAAGCATTTACCAGATATTTTTTCTATACCTGGGATGATACTGGGTGATGGGTTCACAAAAATGAGTTCGAGATGGTTTTGGAACTTGAGCTGCTCACAGTGTGGGGCTAGACACTACATTGCATAAATATCTACGTCCAAGAGCTGTACAACCTTGGCCTTGATGACTCAGTTCATCATCTTTATGGTAGGAGCTAAATGAGACAATATCTATAAAGTCTACAGCACAGAATGTTGCACAGTATGAGGAAATAAGAAATGGTGCCAGAGCAGATGTTCAAATGGAGGTTTGATGGGTCCTAGACCTCGGGTTCTGGGATCAGACACTGTGTGGGACCATGGGCACGTATAACGGGCACCATTGGTTGGTCTTCCCACAGACATCAATTTCATCAAATTTTCCTTCCCGTTTCCTTAATGATGCTGATATATATACAATCCTTTTCTAGACACAGAGTGCTTTGGGGGAGATTGTTTCTGTCCCAGGCTCTAGGGTGGGTCCTGATTGGTCTAAGCTGATCATGTGCTCCTCATTACCCTAGGCAGGGTTTGCTTTAGGCTTGGATACAATCCTGAACAAGACATACCATGTTCATTAGGGGTCTTTCAGGAAAAGTCTGTAGCTTTTAAGATAAGGCACTGCTGCAGTTTAAATTCTGTCCTCTAACATCCTAACCCCGTACCTGTGCATGTGACCTTATTCAGTAATAGGGACTTTGCAGATGTAATCAAGTTAAGATGAGGTCATATTGAGCAGGGTGGTCCATAAAGCCAACTTGACTGGTGTCCTTGGGATAAAAGGAGACCCGGGGGCAGACAGGGAAAACAGTCACGCAGAGGCAGAGACTGGAGTGATGCAGCTACAAGCCAAGAATTGCTGGCAACCACCGGAAGCTAGGGAGAGGTGGGAAAAATATTTTTTTTCCAGAGCTTTCAGAGAGAGAATGGTCCTGCTGACACCTTGACTTCCGATATTTAGGCTTCAGAACAAGGAGAGAATGTATTTGTTTCTGTGGTTTGAAGTCACTCAATTTGTTAAAGCGGACCCGGGGAACTAACATAGACACAAAGAAAAGATGTAAGTGGTGGCAGGAACATGGAGACAACTGTACTTGAACAACAATTTAAAAAAATCACCAAAACAAAAAGAGCTGTAGAAAGCATACAAATAACCATTATATTATGTACACTTAGGTACATACTTTTGTTTTTATATATGGTCCTTAAATTTGACAATATGTGATATTAAAAAAATGTGTTCTCAGTTTCTCCCTGTGGAATACTGGGTCTGGGTGAATCTGTTGGAACTTCTTTAATCTTGTTGGAGCTCCAGGGAGACCCTACTTGAGGACTAAGGGGCTGGCAGAGTGAGAAGCTGGGAGTAACCCAAGTATGAAGTTTCTGAATTTGCCAACCCTGGAGCTTCCTCCCCCTGTTTTTCCTGTTGGGTTAGATCATGTGTTTCTCCCATTGGTTAAGCAACAGAGTTGATTTTTTTCTTCACTTACAGATGAAACCACCCTAAACTGATGTAGCAACTCACTCACACCCTCATTTCTGAAGTGGTGTTTCTAAAATCCTGCTTCATAGGATTTTTTGTGAGAATTAAATGAGCTATAGAATGATTCATATTTTTCCCCTTTATTTAATTTTTGTTACCATGAAGACAAATTTCAATACATGTCAGCTGCTACTATTATTATCCTACATCTTCAGCCCTAACATGTAATAAATATTCAATAGCTATCTACTTTTGAATGAATGAGTGAATGAATGAATGAATGAGGTTACTCTAATGCAAGACAGAACAGGGGCTTACTAGAAGGGATGAAGAGAGTCCCTGGATCCTGGCTCCAAATCAGGAACTGGAGACCGCATATGGCCTGGGTGCTTTTGGCAAGGGCTTGAGTCTGCGAAGTCTGGAGATGTTATGCAGGGAGCTTTGAATTAAAGAATCCCTGCAGGAGTTTGCAGATGAGCTGGGGTGCAGGAGGGGCACTAAGATGAGAGACTCGGAGCCTGCCTTCCAGAGTCCCCAAAGTGCAGCCTCACACCGTGTGCACAAGGATTAAGGCAGGAGTTGGGGGCTTGGTGAGGCCTCAGAGTTGAAGAAAAGGGCTTTCGTTTTGCCTGAGGGAGAGCGACTGACTGTTTCTCCCAAAGACCTTGTTGGAAATTAAGGTCTTGGAACACTGGGTTCAATTAACTACCAGTTTAGGAACCTTGGGGAATCTAACTTGCTGTGTGCTTCATTTTCCCTTACAAATTACTTCCTGTGCGCTTGCCTTCATATTTTTTCCACCTGCAGACAGTTCTGTACTTGGGACTGGTACCAGCTTTATTTGTACTGGATTCAAGGTGGGGTCTCCAGGACGGACTTTGCCTTCAAAGTCAATTTGCTGTCAACGTGGCCTAGAATGAAGACCTTTGAGGGTGTACATGTGTACATACACACACATATGTATATACTCATGTATGTATGCATTTATCTAAGTAGCAGTTGGAAGACTTTAAGTGTTGAGTTTAATATACCAAACATTTTTTTTTAAAAAACTCTGTTTTAGCCCCTATGCTGAGAACATGCAGAGTTACAGGTGAATTAGACAAACTCTTTTTCCTGGTAGCTCACAGCTTAGTGGAAGTAGACTGGTAGAAAAGTTGATCAATGCCTCAATATTTGGATACAATAATCATAGCACTGAAGTCTGCATGAAGTTTGGAGAACATTCAAGGGAGGCTGGAGGGTGGTTAGCGATGGGTAGAGTCAAGGGAGGCTTCATCAGCTACATTTTGTAGTTTGAGCAGGGGTTTGCTGGGCACAGCTCTGGATGAAGACACAGAGCAGCCTATCAGGGCCCTGCTCGGGGGGGCGGGCACAGAATATCTCCAGAATAAACTGGAGGAAGGTGCTGGTTGACTTAGGTTTCTACCTGTGGTTCCTACTGTGTCTGGAGGAAGGTAACTCCCTCTTATTTGGTGTGCACAATGAAACACTCATTTTGAATGTAATGTAGTATAAAAACTAGGACTTCTTTTTGCTAGTTGTAAACACAACTTTTATTCTTAATATAGTAGCTTTTGACCCTTGAAAATTAGTATTAAGAAGTAGGGGGTAAGCATACTTGGGGAGTAGATGATGGGCAGGATTTATTGTTCTGAAGAGAGAGAGAGAGAGAGATAGATTGACGAGGAGAGATTGCGGAGAGGGAGAGAGAGATGAGAGAGGAGAGAGGGGAGAGAGGAGAGAGAGAGAGAGAGAGAGAGGATTGAGAGGAGAGAGGGGAGAGAGAGAGAGAGAGAGAGAGAGAATGAACCAGAGTCCTGTTGTAGTGGGAATGGAGACCAGAAGAAGAAGTTGGAGAAGATCCTGAATGGCTGAGAAAAGACACCTATAAGAAAAGATTTGTAGAATGGTGCTATTTTCTCCAAATGTCCCCAGTACATTCTTCTGAACCTCTCATACGTAAAGCACTTACATGTCTTAACTCGCCTCAAATCTAAACTTCTTGAGGTCAAGATTTGCATGTTAACATCTGGGTATCTTATACCTTTGAGAGGCAATATAACATGAGATCAAAAGCAAAGGTTCTAGATTGGGCTGCTGGATACATACTGGGCTCTAGAGGTTGCCAGTTGTGTGATCTCAGTCAATTCCTGGCATATAATAATCACTCAACAAATGTCAGCATTTACTATTTATATTCTTCATAACACACAGGTGGTACATGGTATCCATCTGTGCTCAGTAAATATTTATTGAATGAATAAATAAAAAAGCAAATGAAAAGTAGTTTGTTGTTGAGTGTTTGTTGAATGAATGAATAATTTAATGGATTTGGAAGAAAATTTGTCAAGTGGCCTGCTTTCCACTGAACCAGAAGCTGTTCTACAAAGGTTATGCTCAAACTTCTGGGTTTCTCATCAACGAGTTGTTCCTTAAGCACACCTCCCTTAGAACCACCTACTGATAAGATGATACAACATGTACAATATTTTATATTTATTTAAAAAATATATTTATATTTGTTTTTATATCTTTTAAATATTTATTTTTAAAATAAATATTTCTTTTTAAGATTTGTTTTCACAGCAGCTAAAGAGTTGCTTCAAGGTTTCGCAGATTGAAGGAGGAGGATTTCTTTGCTCGCCTGTGGATAAGGCTAGTTTTTCTGTAAGAACTGAGCTAAAACTCTTTGGCACCATCATCACCAAGGATTTTCTGAGCACAGGAGATGCAGATGAAGTTCAGTAAGGTGCCCCGTCTTCATGGCTCTCTTTTCAAAAAGAACCTTGAGACTGCTTACCTCACATTGGATTGGACACTCCACTTTCTCCCTGTTCTCACCAAACAAGAGAAGTTCCACAAGCTGGTGGGGCAGCTGGATCACGGGTTATGCTGCCCCTAGGACACATCTTTCATCTTCGCTGTGCTTATTCAGCTGTGTGGCCCCATTGGTATCTAGCTGATTTCTGGAGAAGTGCAAAAGCCCATTTAAAAACACCACCACAACCTCCTTTTGAGATAGGGGCCTGGTGTGGGGGTAGGGAGAGAGAAGAGGAGGAAACTTTCCATCTCATTGTCTGATATTCTTTGCTTTGTGTGCAGTTTCCGAAAACCTCTTTCTGATCAATGATGATAAAGCTCTTCTCCTATGTAAGAAGAATGTTCTCTCTTTTTTTTTGACTAGCTTGTTAATTTGTGTTTTCTTATGGAAAACCCAAATGCGTTATGGAGACAAGTCATCTAAAATCATATAGACACAAGTCCTTTTCTTCTAGGGTCTGCTGTCATCACCAGAGGTATCTATTAATCCAACAAACATGCCTTAAGTGATTCCTATGTGCCAGGAACTCAGGTAGTTGCAGCTCTGATATAAGGTTAATAGGAAAAACAGAAAAACCAACAAAAATAATTACCATTAATGCATATTTTTATTGGGTGCCTACTATTTGCCAGGCACTTGACATAGATACTTTTGTGTAATAGTAATGAGCAAAATGAAGGGAAAAATTATTATTTCCATTTTATAGAAATGTGGAAACTAACACTCAAAGAAGTGAAATTATTTACCTTAGATCACTCAGTCTGGTATAAAGTACATGGGCTGAGCTTTCTGATACTGGCTGCCAGAGAGTTGTGGTGTAAAGGAGGAAAGTTATACTGGGAAGAGGAATCGGTGTGATGCAAACAGGGGAGAGGAAGGCCGGGTCAAGTTCTGCAGAGTTGTGTATCATTGTCTTGCAGAATGAGAGAGAAGTTTGGATTGAAAAGTAGGATTGATAAGAAGCAAGAAGCCTTGGAATACCAAGCTATGCCAGTGGGATTCATTATTTTTTAAATTTTATTTTTCAATTGCAGTTGACATTCAGTGTTGGTTTACATTAGCTTCAGATGTGCAGCATAGTGACTAGACAGACAGTCATATAATGTACAAAGCAATCCCCCGCATGTACGGTTCATTCTTAAACACTTGGATTATTGCTGTCACCAATTGTATATGAATCCCTAACACTGACAACAGATCCTAGGAGTTTTTTTCCTAGTTTTAAGTGTCTTTCAGGACATTAACAAGAGACTTCCTCATAGCACTCTGGAGATCACCAGACCTGGGTACGTAAGCCTGGTCCCAGAAACTTGAACAGGCACAGTTAGCAGCTAAAGAACACTGCAGTGACCTCCAGAGCACAGCAGGACCTAGATGCACGGAACCCAAGTTACAGTGATGCTACTTTTACACCCCTCGTCCATTAAGAAACAGGAGTCCATCAATAAAATGATCTGGTGTGGGACCAAATTTGGACACATATAGGATTGACAAATCAAACTCTACCAGGTTGGCATTTTTTTTTTTTGTTCTTACCCTGTCTATATTCCTAACTTTAGAAGACCTACTGCCAAGACTAGCTGGTCAGACCCTGGAATTAGAATTAATAAATACGTATAACCTCTCCTTATCCTCACGTGTTAAAAATGGGTCCCAAGTTTTTGTTTGGGGAGACCAATTTGAGATTTACCTGTGGTATTCTTACTTGACTGGCTGGATGAGTAAATCTGTGTTTCTCTACAACAACCTGTCGGCTCAGACTTTTGGCTTCTCTGTGCACGGTGGGCCGTGAACTCCCTGCCTTTGTTGTGTGGGTTATTGTAGGTAGAACTGAGTTAATAAGGACAATCGAATAACCCACCTGTGATTTTTATTGTTTTTCTCCATTGTAAGAGCAATATGTGCTCTTTATAAACTTGCTGGAAAATGAAAAAAAAAAAAAGAACTGACCTTTAACTCATTTCCCAAAGCAACTACTATGTAGTTGGGTTTACTTCCTTGTAGTTTTTTCCCCTTTCCTTCAAAGAATTGGTGTAATCATCATTATATTGTACATAAAATTTGGTACTATTATCCAATTAATATCATGAGGTAGCTTTTTAATATGTTAGAAAGCCTTTCAAACCATACAGTTTAATGATTATAACCCACTCTCTGAATGTATCACACTTTACATAAGCCGGGCCTTGGAATTGGATGTGTGGGCGTTTGTGCTTTGAACCTGATTAGTAATGTTTTGATGAGCATCTTTGTATTAAAGATTTTATGCGAGTTAAACGGCTTCTGGAGGATGAATTTTCAGAAGCGATGCAAAAATGAAAGTCACACGTCCTTTTCAGCTCTTCCATCATGAAGCCAACTTCAGTGCTTTTTTGGGTATCCTTATCCATTTATATGCCGGCTGTATTTTCCTCTCATATCTCTTTCACAAGTATAGCGTCTCTCATAAATGTCAAGTAAACATAATGGAGATGAAACTCCTGTGCCCTGAGGGAGACTTAAAACTGCTTGGAGTATCTTGTCTTGCTGGAAAAGTAATTTTTTTGGAAGCAGGAGAGGGACTCCTGCTTATTCTGCTGGATGACTTCTGAATACTATTATCCGAAAGGTTTCTCTCTGTTAATAAGAACAATGCACAGCTCCTGCAGAGTGTGCCTGGAGGTACCCCAGCTCCATAGAATCCGAGATGGTGGGGGTTGTTGAAGCATTCTGTAGGTGTCTCGAGGCTCTACCTAGAGGCTTAGGAACGCGTGATCTATAATACTAATTGAATGACTAAGCTATCAGCATCACAGGCTCAAATATGACTAATAACTCTTCTCATTCTACAGCGTGTGGTTTTTCAAAAAAAAGTAAACAAAGCCTCTGCCCTTTTGTTCTGTGATTCACTCCTGTGAAATATTCAGCGGTAAGGCCGAGGGAGCACCAGAAATACCAGTTGGTGCTCCTCACTCTCCTCCCACTGCTTACTCGATTCGCTTCCCTCTCCCACCAGGTCCAAGGACCACAGGGGCTGCATTTCACAGACCTGAGGAGAGGCTGTGCTGTGTGCTGTTTAAGAATCAGACTTTGGGTTTAAAATGGCAGCAGCACGCCCAGGCTCTCTGGTTCCCCGGATGTGTGTGGCCTTGGGCAAATGACTTGGCTTACCTGAGCTCCAGTGGGTTTCGTATCTTAGGCAGAGATGAACAAAGAGGCTATAGAATTTTTAGGGGGAGTAATGGATGTGAAGATCTTACTGCAATGCCTATCTTCAGAATGGGAGCTCAAGACATGGTCATTGTTCTTAAGATTAGCTACAGGTTGTCACCAGGCCATCTCTGAAGAGCGAAATAGTTGCATAATTTGGGGACATCTTTAAAACATTTGTGTTTTTTTGTTTATTTATCTTAAAAACCAATGACAATTTCTTCCTTGCAATTTGGTAAGGGATACAGAACACCATATGACAAATTGGCACAGTGCCATGTTTGTCCATTTTTCCCCTTTCTCTACCCATGGCTGACTGAAGAGGGCCTTGGTGTGTTCAACTTCTTGAAGCAGATCTTTGAGATCTTCAGGGTGGAAAGTACTGGCTCTTAAGAACCGAACCCAGAAGAATGATTTCCAAACCCTGGCTTGTCTTGTCCTCTGCTGCTGGGTGTTTCTCCGACTTGGAGGTGAAAAGAGTTTCAGTGCTTTCGGAAATGGCAGAGGCCTGGGCACCGTCTCACACACAGCCCTGGGTAGGGTGTGACCAGTGACAAACCTAGGAAGGCTAGACTCCGAGTGGCACAGTTCAGGGGAGACATAGACAGAGTGGGGACTAGAGGGCCCACCCCCAAATGTTTTAGACCAAGAAGTACAATGGGACACTTGCACAACATTAAAGAAGAGGGCCCCACTGGAGTGACTGAGGTTGAACTTCTGGGTGCTCTGTTGATCAAGGCCTCGCAGGGAGACTTTGATTTAGAAAATGCAATGAGATGGCATTTCTTGTAAGTTAGTGTGGAATAAACTCACATTGCATACATGTAGATGCACAAAACACCAGGCAAGGTAGATCATAATCGGCAGGGCTTTATGCACAAAAGCAGATACTGCTTTTATTCTCTCTGATGGCGAGATGGGTTTTGAAGCATAAAACTGAGTTAGGAGCATGACCCCTGGAGCTGGCAAGAGCAGGCTACATCAGTTACCATCGGGAGACTCTTGGGCAAGTCATTAAACCCTTCTAATCCTATTTTTTCATTTGTGAGGTACAGATGTTAAGAATACCTCTCATAAAATACAGTCGGTCATAAGAACTAAATGTTAGATAAGAACGTTACACAAGATTAAATGCCAGAACCATGTCTGATTTGCATAAATGATCAATCATTGGAGCTGTTATTGGCATTAATCATGATTGTGTACTAGTTGCTGGAGAAAGTTTTGTGCCTCCCTGATCTTCCTTCTTAAATATCAAGGTATAAAGGTAAATGTTTGAGGTCATCAATTCTACAAACATTATCCTAATTAATGTTTATTCCAGAGGGTTCTGAGATGCTTTATGGCCAATTATATGGAGGCTTGGAAAAAGTCCTTTGGGAATAAGGACTTTCTTGTAGATACTCCTGAACCTGAAGAATTGTGCCAGATCAGAGAAAGCTAGAAACAAAGATAGGAAAATAGGACATTTAGGGAAAACTCTAAAGCAAGTGTTTTTCTTTGGTGGATTTGATAGAATGAAAATTTTGGAGAGATGGAAATGTAAAAACTTCATTTATAATGCCCTTCCAAGATCTAAATTTACTTTAATCTTCTAGCAAAATAAATGAATTGCTATATAACCTGTTTAGTTTTTATCCCTTTTGAAGATCTAAAGGCCTGGTCTGGAGCTACAGAGGTAAACTTCTAATTCTTGGAAGACATTTTCCTTTATTGCTTTTGTTATTTGGTTGAGAGCCAAACAAATAGTCACTTAAAAACATCTGTTCTCAGTGGTGCTGTTACATGTCTCTTACCCTCAGGTAGCAGATTCCATAATTTTTTATTTGCTTTAATTGCAAAAAGTTCTTTCAGTTTAAAAGACCATCCTCATTTTCTCTTCTCCAGTGCTATCCAGGCTTGAGGCTTGGGGCATGCGAGTGGGAAGAACCTAGTGTGCTCATTACTCTCCCTCCCCCTTTGTTTGTCTGGTCACAGTCCTCTTTGTTCCCTCCTATAGGTGACAGGGCCTCTGGTATGTCAAGGAGAGGAGGAGGAAGAGGGCAGGGACCAACACTACTTATTGAGCTGGCTCCTGCTGTGGTTCCCTCTGTTGGTTGTTATCGTCTCTTTGGTTCATACCTATGGGACCTCAGGGCCCCCTCCGTGGCTCTTTCCTATTGGCTGCGTTGTCAATTTTCTTAGATTTCTCTTAAGGGACCTTCCATCTGCAGAAGACTTAACCATGGTTGACAGCTACCAGCGCACCTTTAATCCTGTCAGAAGTCTACCCATGGCTCCTGCTTTTCAGGGCCTCCTCTCTGGCAACCCACCCTCTTATGTGGAGGGTAAGAAAGATGGGTCAAGGGGGTCATCCTTGTGTCCTCTTGACCTCCAGGAGGTTGATGCACTTTTGCCACGACATCTGAAGGAACAGGTTGCTCCGTAGACCCCCTCTGCCTGCCCTGTACTCTCTCTGAAGCTCTGTTTTCCTACTTAGGTAGGAATAGGACAAATCAACAAGGCTGCTACCTCATCAGGTGGCCACCAGGGAATGTGGAGCCAGTGTTCCCTGCTTTCAAGGGTTCCCAATATTTGTATTTTCTTGGAAAGCGCCTTCTGTCTTTCATAGATGCTCTATTTGGCCCTTGGGTGTGCCATAGCCCAGCATCCCCAAGCAGTAATCGTGGATTGCCCTTGCCCTTCCCCTCAGTCTTCTCTCATAGATAAGGGAGGTGCTGGTGGTGCTGGGCATGGGTTGAAGGCAGCAGTGCCAGTTCAGCCACTTCTTAGAAAGGTCTGAGAACAGTGTTCAACTCTGGTTAGAGTGTGTGGCACTTGATGCCTCTGTTCCCATTTTTATCTGCTAATTCTGGAGCCATAGGAAAAGTTCACTTATTTTTGTGTGTGTATATTTACAGAACATACACACATGGAGGTACCCACAAACACACATGCACCTGTACCCCGCAGGTGAGAGAATGAGGGAGAGGAGTCGATTCTCCACTGCAATGCTAACAGCAGCTCTCATTGGGTGGTGATTAAGACTAGCCTTTATTTTTGTTTTCTTTTCTGGCCTTCACTGCATGCGCCACGTTTTCTCTGATGAAAGCGTATCGCTCTTAAAATAAGGTAAAGTACAATAAACATATTTTAAAAAATATTTCTAAGCTGCCACGTCTTTGAACAGATGGGCCAGATGTGAGGGGCAGGGGCCTGGGCTTTCTGACCTCCTGGGGTGCTCTGCGGGCTTATGATTTGCTGAAGCATCAGCTGCTCTGAATTCCTCCAGCACCTGCCACAACAAAGGGAGGCCCTTTGCCGAGCATACTAATGTGGCCATACGTGCCTTTACAGAACAAAGAGACCAAAATGAGGAGGTCATTAAGTCTCTGTTGGACAGCATCCACCCTGCCCTAGCCTGGGCCCTCTGAGGGAGACAGCAGTCCACCTGCGGGGGAAGGCAGCCACGTCCAGAGTGAGTTCCTGGCACCTCCCTTCTGTCCTCTCTGGCGGTCTCCTCCCTCCTTTTTGTGGTCCCCCACCTCCCATTTGGCTCACTTCTCAGCTCCAGCTCATGCTCAGAAACATTTAGCATCTGTTCCTTCGATGTGCCTCCATCCTCTCGTGGACCCGCCTCTGTCCCACACATCACAGCTGAGCCTAAGAGATGGGATGGTTCCCAGGAGGGAAAGGGTACCACAAATGGGCTGCCCCTCAACCCTTTTAGCTTTTTTCTGCTCACGGTCTCACACCTCCTGCTGTTTTTTTTGACTAGTCTTCAAAGTTAGCTACCATCCCCTTGGCCTCACTGAGAAAAAACAAGCTGACATCCATTTCTCCGTATTATGTAGTATCCTTTCAGAGATTAGGTGACCTCTGCCCACATTCCCCATGTGGGGAATGCTAAGGAATGAGAGTCCCTTATCCCTCACCCATTCTTTCCCAAGGTGACGCGAGTGGCCCGTATGATTGGGCCACGCTTAACACTCAGGGGCATGCTTACTAGTATATGAGGTTACTGTGCCTTAAAGACAGGGTTCTCATGTCTTTAAGAAGAAGAAGAGGAAGAAGAAGAAGAACTGAATCTATGGTCTCATTTTCAGTCACTCTGCCTGGGCTATTCTGGTGGGAGCTGGTGGAAATGAAACAGGATGGAAAGTTTAATAACCTGCTCCTCGCATCCCTCAACTCCTTGTCCCTTGTTCCTTGTGTTTGGGCACAGTAGTCTCTCTTCCACCTTTTCTTTACTGTGGTGACTGCCCCTGGTCTATCTTTTCTCCCACGTGAAAACTGATGCCCACTGAATTCTCCTTTGAGCAATGGAGTGAAACAGCCTGCCATTCTCCCCCACACAACTGGCTGGCTACATGAACAAGAGTCTTGTTGACCAGTTATATGTCTCTTTCTTCTCCAGCATCTCTGAGCATGCTCATCTCAGGGCATCAAACCTAGGACATGGTCCTGAATCCAGCTTTCACTAGGGTTCTACATCGGAACTGTCACAAGACTGGAAACCTATGGATCAAGTGGTAGGTTTCCATTTTTCCATTGTTTTTAGGGTGCAAATGTTAAGTGGTGTTGAGGAAGGAGGCTGAACACACCCTGCAGAGGGTGAGGATTGGATAGATAGTCCATATAAGGAGAACTCAGAACCCTCCCACAGTGCAACATGGGGGTGAGCTGCCGCATATTCCCCGGGTCACACTCTCCCACTTGTTTACATCTCGGTGCTTCTGTAACACTGCAATGCTTTTGAAATAATGTAGATGGGATTCTCATACTTTCTTTCTGGTCCAGACTCAGCCTCCTTCCCGACCAACAACAGGAAATTACACAAAGAATTATCGGTGCTTGCGTGGGTGAGCAAATTACACCATGCATTATGTTAATTCCAACTGGCCTGAAGAAGAACTGGATCTATGGTCTCATTTTCAGTCACTCTGCCTGGGCTATTTTGGTGGGAGCTGGTGGAAATGAAACAGGATGGAAAGTTTAATAACCTGCTCCTCGCATCCCTCAACTCCTTGTGCCTAGGGGAAAGTGTTCCAAAATGTTGTGTGAACTCGATTCCTTCCCACCCACTGACTGATAGGAGGGGACAGGGCAGAAGATTGTGGTGTTTTTGTTTTAAGACAGTGGCAATTCTTTACCAAGATGTGTGTCCTGGTGTTAGTGAAGGAGACTGTCTGTGTTCAGGGCAGGGGGAACACAGCATAGTGGTTAGGGACGTGGGCTCTGATCCAGGCAGGCCAGGCTCGAAACCTGGTTCAATTACTAACTAGCTGTAAAACCTTAGACGAGTGACTTAATCTTTCTCCTCCTCCTCCTCCTTCTTCTCCTCCTCCTCCTTCTCCTTCTTTTTCTCCTCCTCCTCCTCCTCCTTCTTCTTCTCCTTCAAAAGATCACTGTAAACATTAAACGAGGTAACATGCAAAGTCCTTTAGCACAGGGCCTGGGGCATGGTGAGTTCTCAATATGTCATAGCTAAAACTATGCCTCATTATTTAACCGTAAACACATCCTATCTCCTAAGGTTACGGGATAAGAAGGGAGAGAAAAGATCTAGCAAGAAATAGGAGAGGGGGTCAGAGGCAGGTGCCAACCCTAGGTGGGGCCCAGGTAAGGATCAGGGACAAGGGCAGGAGGACACTCAAGACACACTGAACGATTTTCAGACACATGCACCCTTTCTCCCTAACCTCCCCAGGGAGCCTGGGGGGTGGGAATGTGCCTGCTTGCTCCTGGAAAGGCCAGTACGCTTTACTGAAGAGGTTGGCTCCAGGCACAGGTTTTTGCTGATGCGCCGGGTACCTGTGAAATATTGCAATGGTGGCTTCGATTCGTCATCCCCTTTAGCCTTGTCCTTTACTCTGTGACTTTGTAGATCCTCTCCCTAAAGACGATATCTTGTACCGTCTGAGTGTGGCTCACCTTCTGATTTCCTTCAGCCGATGAAATCCCTGGGAAGTGATGGCTTCTCAGCCCCAACATGACACCTCAGAAGGCCTGTGTGTTTCAACTTGCCTTCTATTCTTCTGCAATGGCCATTTGCAGAGGCCATGCTGCCACTTACTGGAGGATGAGAGGCACCCATTTATCCCAGCAGAGGCTGAGCTGGTCGGTGGACAGCCAGCCACCTCCCAGCTGCGTGCGTGAGTGAGGGAGCCAAGCCAGGATGAGCAGAGGCACCCAGACCCACATCCTTGTGTTGTGTGAGCTTTTAGGTGGCTCTTCTCATTGAGCCTGAGTGTTCAGAGAGAGAGGGGAGGAGTGCCCTGAGTGGGGAGCATTATTTTATCCCACACGTCGGATTCACTCATACGTCCAGCAGACGTGGAGTGTCTGCCCAGCGGCAAACCTGCAGTGACACTATTGGGGGGACAAAGATGGGGGTAGCGTCATTTTCACCAGAGGCATGTTGGTAAGAACTGGAGTATGGTATGAGAGCAGGGACTCTGTCTAGCGTGTTCTGAAACATATCCCACTCGCCTAGAAGAGTAAGCTGGCACTCGGTCGATGTTTGAAAAACATTATTTTACCTGATGTAGGTATATGGGTGAGTGTGTGTATGAGAGTGAGTGTGTGTACCAGATAAATAATTAAAAATGTCATAAAAGGCTCATTTCTCTTGCTGCCCTTCGACTGGCGGAATGACCATTCCCCATTCTTTTCTCTAGTCTTTTTCTTTTTTCTCTCACGGTGCCAGCAGCAGGAACTGCAGTGTGCCATAAACTTTCCCCCATCACAGAATGTCGATGCATAAATCAGAACAGCCTCTAACGGGTTGTCTGCAGTAATAAATGCCGCGGAGGCAGCCCAGCCGGCAGCGTGAGAGGGATTACACGAGCCACTGCCTGGAGAAGGCACGACATCGTGAATAAACTCAGCCTTGCATTATTTATATATTTTAGGCGTTATGTTCTCTCCTCTGCAAGGCCTGCGCCTGACTTGCACTGAGAGTGAAGAGTGTGGGACGTGGGCTGTAACGGAAAGACAGCTGCAGTTTGTCCTAGGCCAAGTTCGGGGTGAGGATTGCATGGTGTCCCGTGGGGAGCAGAGGCTGGCGGTGCTGTGCGGTGGGAAGACCCTTGTTGCATTGAGGACGTGGTGCCTCCGATTCCAGCAAGTTGTGTCCTTATGGGCTGGTGGGTGTTGTGCATCATCATCTTGGAGCTCAGCGGCTGGGGCGAGGGCCTCCGGCCTGCTGTCTTCATCTCCACCAGCAAGACTGTGGCCTTCTGTCGTCCTTTGTTCCTGCAGTGGGTTTTGACCTAAGATTTTGTTGTACTTGAAGAATAGTTTTACTGTGAAAGACGAAGTTTGGAAATCACTGGCTTGGCTGGTCTTTAACACCTCAATGTGGTCCTTTCACTTCTGCGACTCATGAGAGTCCCTGGAGAGGTTTTAGAAACTATTCATGCGTCTTTGTTTGCCTTGTTTGTTCATTTGTTGCTTTCTGTTTTATTTTCCATGTGTGCCTGAAATCATATGGTTCTCGTCTTTTTCCATCTGAGCTATTTTATTTAGCATGATATTCAGAAGACTCATCCATGTTGTTGCAAATGGCATTACTTCATAAAAACTCGTAGTCATGGATGACAGTGTGGTGGTTTCCAGAGGGAAAGGGGGTGGGCGGGGACACAGAAGAGGGTAAACAGGTCCAAATATATGGTTACAGAAGGTGACACAGTGTAACATACAGATGATTATTATAGCATTTTACACTTGCAGCTTATATAAGCTTATTTATTAACCAATGTCGCCCCAACAATTGTCATAAAATTGGAAAACTATTCATGCTGGGGTCTTAATTTTTACCAACTAAATCAGAGCTTCTGGAGATGGGGCTGGATGGGGCAGCGACTCTGATGGGCAGCCAGGGTCGAGACCACTGCTCCGAGTGCATCCTTCGCCCAACAGGGTGCGTACCAAGACCCGAGCAGGCCGGCGCTCGGCAAGGGCCTGGGTGTGAAGGGGTGAATGGGATGAGCTCCCATAAGCCTTACAACATGTGTGCATGCATGTGCACATGCTTACATAGTACCACAAGTGGAAAAGATGAAGAGAGAATGCTTTATTAAAAACTGCACGGATAGGCACAATGGCAGCTGATGACACAGGCCCATGCTTCGGCGTACCTGATACGAGAATCCAGTTTTCCTGACTTTCCACTGAGGGCTCTTCACCTGACCTCGCTGTGACTCAGCATTCACCGTGTGCCCTTCTTGCAGTCCCATGACTCAAGGGCACCTCCACCCAGGTCATCAAATTCCATATCACCTGAAATGGTGTAACAAGGTCTCCTGATCGTGAGGTGATTCGCTCTGCAAGCGCCCCAGTTAACCTAGCCCTCACCTAAAGTCCTCAAGCCACAGTTTCTCCAACAGCAAGCTCTGTGCCTTCTGTAAGCGCGGGGGAGTGAGTCCTGAGACTAGCACAACCCTTCTTCCTCGTTTAGAATTGGTACTTTTTTATAAAGATTTTATTTATCTATTTTTAGAGAGGGAAGAGAGGGAGATAGACAGAGAGAGAGAAACATCAATGAGCAGTTGTTGAGGGTCATGGCCTGCAACCCTGGCACGTACCTTGACTGGGAATCAAACCTGCGATACTTTGGTTCGCAGCCCGCACTCAATCCACTGAGTTACGCCAGCCAGGGTGAATTTGTACTTTTTAAAGCTTTTTAACAACCATCATCTCATATAATTCTTCTGTGCTCTCTCAGGATACAGAAACGTTGTCTTTGTTAACTTATTCTGCAGATGAGTAGAGCTGGTTTTAGGAATGGCCTTCCCCAGCCAGGGCCCTTCTGGGGCCTTGGTGAGATAGCAACCTGGGCTGCTGGAGGACTCCAGCGACCCTCTCGCCGACCCTCCCACCCTGTCTTCACCAGTCCTGCCTGCATTTGCTACAGCTGTGTCCTTACCACTAACCTCAGATCCACCTTCTTTCCAAGTCCTGAGGCTGGCTGTCCCCTTCCAGAACCCGGAGATCCGAACCATCCAAGGCCCGAGCTAGGAAAAACTGTGTGTGTGTCAACATTTGCTAACTCTCCATGACAGCCCTTTAGAATATATGTGGGCCCGCCACCCCCTGCCCACATCCTACTGGTGTCTGAACTTCCCTCCTCCCAATAGATAAACGTGGGCTGCTGAGCTCTTTCTTAAGGCTGATGTTCCTAAAGCCCCACCTAATTTTCCTCAGTTTCGTTGTTTCTTTTTTCTAACCGTCACCCAATGTAGCCAAGATAATATCGGACATTTCTCTAAAGCCTGGCCCTGTCAGTTCTCTCGAAGGCTCCTATGCCTTCAAACACCTAAACGGTGCACGCAGCGAAGGGAGGTCTTGTTTCTGAGCGGCCCTGAGCGTCGCGGCGTGGCTGGTCAGAGGCTTCCTCCCAGGGGACCTTTGGGGAGCCCACCGGTGAGAGGAAGCTGACCTCTCAGGATCCCTTCTCCGTTCAGTCAGGGTGGGACTCCCGTTCCCAGAATCAGGATGGAGGTGGGGGAAGCTGTTCCACGCAGCGGTTATTGTGCTCAGTGGGATGAGTGTCAAGAGGGCTGATCAGAGGGAATTTGGGGGCCTGGGCCACATGGGGGCTCTCTAGGAGCCCTGTTGGGAAGAAAACATATCAGGCTGTCCAGAGAGTCAGCAAACACAGGGACCCAAGGTCAGTGCCAGCAGAAAGATTGCGAGGACTCAGGCTGATGAGCAACAACTGTCCTGGAACCAGGGAGATTTGGACAATACGTTATGTTCATGTCTTGAACTTGCTTCCTTCAGTGGAGAACATTTTTTTTAATATGTGGTCTTGGCTTCACGGAAGCCCGGCCATTGTATAGATGAGGTTTTACAGAGGACGCAACTCAGAAGTGATGTGAACTGATCCAGAAAATTCAGACACAATGTTCTCTTCATGTGTTTATAGTGTTCGGTGGGAAGAGAATGGAGCAGGAGCCCTTTGAGGCTGCACATCCCACCAACTTGGAGGTCCCTTTCCATCTTCACCCCTCCTATCCTCAGACTTTTTTTCCAGCAAACCTGCAGGATGCCCTACCCGGTGCTAGATATCATGCATTTTGACAAAAAAAAAGTTGATCTCACATGAAGCTTCTAGATGAGTGGGACAGGGTCCTTGGAAGGAAAGACTGTGAGAATAATCCCCCCCTTTTTTGAGAAAGGGTGTTGGGACCCTCTGCTACTCCTGGGTGATGATTTTCCTTTCTCCTGGGAAGCCGGTAAGATGAACAGACCTTAGGGATTATGTATTGTCCTTAAGCAGAGAAGAAGCTATTTCTGCACTAGGTAAGCAAGAATGGAATGTCTGAAATGGCCTGTATGATTGGAAAATATGCCTCCTTTCTCAAAACACACTTTCAGGGAGAAATTTGGAAGAAAGCTACTTACTGCTCAGTGTTTCTCAGTGAGGGAACTGAGGTGTGCCTGCGATTTCTGATCTTTTGGGGCTCTCACCTTTTGCTTCTTTCAGGAAGCCCTCAGGTCCCGCAGAACTTTTCCGGAGATCCCCCTGGGGCATGTCCTTGGATTCCAAAGCCCAGAGTTGTTTGTGTGACTGAAAAGCCTTGTCTTCGGGCAGGGAACTGGCGACAGTATAAACAATGACTGGGCATTGTTTGGCTCTTCTGGAAGGGAATAAAAGGTGTACAGCCCTCCCTGTGGGGGTCCTGATATTTTTATTTCACTTTGCTGAAGAGTCAAGCACTCCACTGGTTTGCTAGAGCTGCCATATTAAATTACCAAGGGCTGGATGACTTAAAACAATAGAAATTCATTCCCTCACAGTAATGGATGCTAGAAGTCTGAGGTCCAGGTGTTAGCAAGACCGCGCTCCCTCTGAAGGCTCCAGGAAAGGACCCTTCTCTGCCTCTCTCCTGGATTCTGGTGGTTGCCAGCAAACCTTGGTGTCCCTTGGATTATAGACACATCACTTCGATCTTTGCCTCTGTCATCACACAATGTGCTCCCCTGTGTCACTGTGTGTTTGTGTCTAAATTTTCCTTTGGTTAAAGTAAGAACACCTGTCATTGCATTAAGGCTCACCTTAATCTAGTGTGACCTCCTCTTAATTTGATGACATCTACCAAAACCCCACTTCCAAATAAGGTCACATTCAGACTATTTGGAGTTAAGAATGCCACATATCTCTTTTGGGGGACGCAATTCTACCCGCAATTGATGTACTCTGTACTAGACAGAAGAAGGAACCCTTATTTTGGCAGACCCTAGGCAGCTATTAGGTGTATGGTCCAAATGCATTTACCATGTATCAAATATTTCTTATGCGTGGGCTGCACACAGGGGTAAAAAATTCATCCAGTGATTCTTCAGACACCAGCACCCTTTGCCCTGAGGCTGGTTCTCTGTGGCAGGCAGCCTCTGTCTACCTCCAGGGCTTTGCACTGGGTGGGCTGTCCACCTTGGCTGCCTTTCACTGGTCACTGTTTGGTACCAGGAAAAAAAAAGCACCTCTCTCTCTTCTTTTCTGTTTCTTGGGATTGAGTGGGGACTCAGAGATCAGAATGTGGGGGCTGGCTGGCCCATCTGTTGCTTCCTACTTTTCAGCTGAGACGCATAGGCTCTGGAGGTCAAAGACACCTGTCTTCCCGTTGGAGAAACCAAGTGTCTCCTTATCTGCTCACGTGGAGGGAGTTGTTGGGATTGCCGCTTTGGCCCTGGTTTGCTTCCCCAGGGGAGAATAGTGTGACGTTGTCCCTGGCTATTCCTCCTGTAGCTGTATCAAGTTGAGTCCTGTGTGTTGGTCACATGATTGCAACCTCTAGAGGGAGCTCAAGGCCCGTTTCCATCTCCCACAACTACTGCCCAAGGAAGATCCTCTGACGGATTGAACACAAAAAAGCCGCAGGGCTAGGTGGATGGGAATACTTAGTTGGAGGGCGAAGGCAAGGGTTATGTGTTTTTGAGGGGGGAGGAGCTAACGGTCTGTCATGCTTGGCAGGCGTTTTTGTCCCTGGAACCTTCTGTCAGGAGTTGTCTGTGGGAAAGTGGGCAAGGAGGGGAGGCTGAGGCCAGCTATCTTCTAGGTTAGTGGTGATGATCAGGGAGGAGTTTCCGCTGTTCTCCTTGAAGTGGGGAGATCTGAGGACTGATGCTTTGGGGCTAAAAAGATTCAAGGGCCCACTGAAGCTAAAATATGGGTTCAGTGCAGGAGAAATATGGGCCAAACATTGAAATTGGGGTTACTGACAAGTCTCCGCTGGGCCAGTCTGCCCCTCCACCACAAATCTCTCTGGACACCATGGGAGTTGGGTAGGATTCAATATCCTGACCACCGCTCAGTCCTTTTGAAAAGCAGAGGCATGGAAAGCGCCAGCTTAATCCAATGCAAAGACTGCAGTAAGTGCAGTGGTGGGTCAGTCACTCAGCTTCTGAGAAATCTAGTTTTCTTCCGACTGTAAAGTGAGGACAATACCTGCTTAATGAGATATTGTGAGATTTATAAGTAAAACATAAGGCATAAAAACAATAGCATGGCCTATAGCACATAGTGAGTGTTCAACCATTGACAGCTGTCATGGCGGACATAGTTCTGGCTACTTAGCGGTGACAGCCACCATTCATGAGCTCTCAGGCACAGGCAGATGTAAATGCTTGGTGTTGTCTCATTCTGTCACATCGCCAGCTCCACTAGGTATGTTACTATTAACCTCCCTTCTCCAAATAATGCAACTGAAGCTTAGGGAGGTTACATGACTTCCCCAGGGTCAGAGCTGGGATTTGAGTGCAGGCTGGTCTGCCATGCCGTGCCAGTTCTTGAACTGTCTCTCCAAAGGTAATCCCGGTTTCATCAACGGCAAATCCGAAGCCCTTGAGATTCTGCTCTGCATGCCTGTGTGTCGAAGGTCCTGTGTGAGTGGGTCTGATGGGGATGGCCAGCTTCAGCTGCTCCCAGGGATCCGAGCCTGTGGAGTAGGCGCTCACTGTGAAATAACCCTCTCCTCCTGGAACGGGAGGAAGCGGAGGCATCCGAGAACCACTTTTTAATCAAGAAGGCCATCCATCTCCCGTTGTCATTTGATCTTTCTCGAAACAACAGCCGCACATCTCTAGGCAACGCAGACGTGACGCAGACAAAATGGAAACGGAGGGAGCTGCATCTTTCTCTCATTAATGGAGAAGGGGGAGACACATGGCTCCTGCCTTGCGTGTTTGGGGGACGTGCTATTTTTAGAAAAGAACATTTTGTGATTTTTAGCTTCGGAGCAAACTTTTCTTTTTTAATTTTTAAATAAGTCGCTGAATTAAAAAAGAAGAGTTGCTAGAGCCACGGGAATTAATCAGTAAAACTGCACTGTGCTCTTCTGTGTTCAAGGCACAGGGATACAGATAAAGAGGCTTAAAGAGGCTATAAGGTTTGTCCTTGCTTTCTACATGCTTAGACCCTATTAAGAAAGATTGTATAGCTATGTATGCATGGAGCTCAGAATATAAGGAAATCTGATGCATTGTAGTTCGCAGGAGACAGAATACATGCAGAGATAAAAATTGTTAGGCCCTGAAAAATAGATGGAGTCATTCATTCAATGAACATGTATTAAATACTTTTTTGTTTTTTTGTCTATAGCAGGCACTGGGAAAAGAAAGCTGAATTAGATCTTGACACTACCCTTGAAATTCTGTAGTCCAGGGGCAGACACAAAATTAGAATTATACACCAAGAAATGCCACGAAATAAGTAACAGAAATTTGTACAAATGACACAAAGCCACAGTCAAATCTACAGAGGAGAGAGGGGTCAGAAAGGCTTTATGCGAGAAAAAATGCTCAAGATGGATATGGAAGGATGAGTGCTAGTTGACTAGAAAGAAAATGAGAAAAGGTAGACCAGGCAAGAAAAACAATATATGCAAAGCGTTTTGAGTGAAGCTGTGTCTGGTGCTGGGAATGGTAAGGGCCTTGGGGCACGTGGAGAGCTAAGACTAGGGAGTACCTGGATACGCCCACATACGGAGGGAATCTAAAAGATCTGATAAAATGTGGTAACTCAAATCTGTATTTTAGAAACAAGGATCACACAGTTTTGTTAGAGTGTGGACAATTAGACAAGTGCAATTAATACTGTTATGGACTGAGGGTTTGTGTCTCCCTTCAAATTCGTCTGTTAAAATCCTGACTCCTGACATGATGTTGTAAGAGGTGGGACATTCAGAAGGTAATTAGGTCCTAAGAGCGGAGCCCCCAGGAGTGGGATTAGTGCCCTTAGGAAAGAGACCCCAGGGGGCTCTCCTGCTCTCTCTCTGCCACATAAGGACACAGAAAGAAGACCATTGCCTATGAACCAGGAGACACATCTCACCAGACACCAAATCTGCCTGAGCCTTGATCTTGGACTTCTCAGCCTTTAGAACTGTGATAAATAAATGTTGTTTAAGCCAACCAGTCTATGGTATTTTTGGTATAGCGGCCCAAGTTGACTAAAGAAGTACTGTGATGGGAATAGTTAGGGTTCCTACAGGAACTCAAAGGAAAATCACCTTATTCAGACTGGACTTGTCTGCAGAAGACTTCTTGGAAGAAGTAAACCATGCAGAAATTAGCTTAAGGGAGTGGAGGTGATTTAGAGGAACACAGTTCTCCAAGAAAGAAGGCGATGGTATGGGGCTCAGCCAACTGTTCTGTGTAGCTAGGAGATCAGGTGAGGTGTGTGTAGAGAAGGGGAAAGCTAGGCAGAGTGGGTGAATCTGTGTAGTAGGAGTTGAAGGCCTTCTTTTTAACCAACTGTTGAGCCTTAAAAAAGGCTTTAAGCAGGGATTGGCTTGATCTGATTTGCTTTTTAGAGAACTCTCTCACTGTCGGGTAGGGACTGTATGGGAAGGATGAAGGTGTGGAGGAAGAGGGACCTATTAAGGTGGTGTTTTATATTGGTCCAAGGAGGAATATTGGGGGCCTAGCCCCAGGTGGTATCAGTAGAAATGTAGGATAGTTCATTCAATGAGCAGATATTTAGGAGGTGAAAAGGATGGGACCTGGTGATTGTTTGGACAGCCTGAGATGCTGAAGAGAGGTAGAAGGCCTGTGTTAGCGAAGAAGAGTTCATGAAAAATTGGGAGAATTGTTGGGACATTCACCAAGATACAGGACGTAGGAGTATGAACTGCTTGGGGCAAAGTAGACTGGGTTATGGAAGACAGATAAGAATTCGACATGTGCTGCCTGGGGTGCTTGAGGTGGTGGGTCAGAGGAGTGTGTGAGGAAGGGGACAGGGTTATCGCAATTCAACAAACATTGGTTGAGCTGCTACTGTGCCTCAGGCTCTGGGCAATACACTGAGCTCAAACCCATACTAAATAGAATAGACCTAAGAAATTCTACAGTTTAGTGAGAGACGAAGCTGGGCACACAGATTACTTCAATGTCATCTGTCAATGTGTTGACAGACCTGTGCACACAGGTGGACAGATATTAACGAGCACCTACCTGTGCCGGGACGGTGCTAGTGCTGTAGATGCGGCAGCGAGTGGGCCTAACAAGGGTCTTTTCTTCAAGGAGTCAGTGTTTTACTGACTCTAACTAATGAACCAACTAAGCAATAGCCCAAATAACTATCCAACCAACTAACAGACTAACTAACTAACTAACTAACTAACTTAGACAAAGATTCAGGTAAGAACTCTTGTGTTACTTTGGGTTCTGGGAGAGGTAGAAGTGAGATGCAGACCTCAGAGGGAACATGGGAATGTGCTGGAGGGACTGAAGGAGTCGTTAGACTATGATGCGGGTCTGACTCCGTGGAGGGAGAGGGGATGAAGGAAGGAAGGAAGGTTGGATAGAGACAGTCTCAGATTGCTGCTCAGTCCAACCAAGTTTAAGCAAAGGTGATGGTGGGTCCCCGAGTCAAAGTCAATGGTTGGCGATTCCACGTGTTCCATGAACATACTGCCGTTGGCTGGGACCACCCAGGGGAAGTGTGGCCTCAGAGCGTGCTATGGCGAGATTTCAGACACCAACAGTTGAGGTCCTTAGATAACTGTACTCCAGCATTTGGAGGTCTGTAAGGAGATTATTACAGTGGCCACAACTATGAAGTAGGTATCCAGGTACTGGGAAAGAATAATCTGGGAAAGGGAGCATTTAGATGATCAGGGAGAGATGGTCTCTCTGGGGAAATGATATTTTATCTGAGACCAGAAAGATGGAAAATACCTAGCTGTGTCCAAGGACTGGGGGAAGCACTGTAAGTAGAAGGGACAGCATGTGCCAAGGCACTGTGGTGGCATCAGAGGGTCCCCAAGAAGGCCAGAGTGACTGGCATATAATCAGAAAAAGAGAAAGTGGCAGAAAGTGCAGGCAGGATCATATACTCTAGGGTTTCATAAATCATTTTAAGGAGTTTACATTTTATTCTAACTGCAAAAGAAAGCCAGAGGAGAATTAAAATTGGGCAGGGGTATGATGTGACTTATATTTTAAGGAGACCACTCTGGCTGCTACATGGGGCATGACTTCAGGTTTTAAAGAGAGGACATGAATTAGATGGTGACAAAGGATGATGACTGACACAGTTAAGGTGCACTGAGCCAATCTGCGTTTGCAGGGGATGCTGGCATGGCGAGGAAAGGTCATCTGAACTGAGTCTTAAAGGGGTGGGTTTCTAGGGCCCATTGCAGAGAGGAAGTGACATTTAAGGTGAACTTCACTGGCTCTCTGAAGGGAGGAGAAATCTTATGGCACTTTTTAGAATCACTAAAACGTAGAGCCAAAGCAGTCTTTAATTTAGTGCCTTTTATGGGACAGAATACAGTGCAGGAGTAACCAAGGACATTCACCGGTGAAAAGTACTTAAATCAGAGAGACAGCGTAGTTAGGCAAAGGAGACCAACCATTTCCTTTTTTATGGCAGAGGACATTAACTGAATTCCGCAGAGGCTGGAGCAAGGAAACGAAGGGAACACTAGCCTTCCTTCTCAAGTTTGCCCTGAATTCACACGGGTGCTGATGGGCATCCTTTTGAATTTGGGGGGCTACGGGGAAGTCAGTTTGGGAGGGTATTGAAAGCTTGCTTTTCAGAACCTGCTCTTTATTTCTTCTGTCTATGTTAAGAACAACAGCAGCAAAAGAGTAAAACTTAAACCTGTAATCATAACAGTGACATCAAGTCTAAACCACAGACCAGGGTCCCAACATCTGGTCAGATTGCTCCGGCTGTCCCTGCTGGCTTTCTTCTAGATTCTGTGTTCGGATAGTCAGGTATCTCCCTCCTTTTTATTCCTTGCTGGCTCTGCCTCCGATTCCCACTCTTGAAATGGATTCTTAATCGCTTTCCCTGCCTCCGGACTCTCATACTCGACACAGGCCAAGTGACAAAATGATGGCTTCTCAGTTAGGAGCAAGCCATCTATGCATTTCATTTTTCTATTTTTGGCCTAAAACACCTTTTGAAATAAGATGCACAAATTGAAAAATCAAATAATTTTACATAAAAAAATCCACATTTCCAGTTTCTCTTAAAAATTTCCACAGTCTGACTTCCCTGGCTGGGTGAAGTTCAAGAGTGGCCCTTTGTTTCAGCTCGGGCACCTGATTTCTCTTCAGTTGTATGTACTCTCTCCCCTTTACTGTTGTTTTATGCCCTTCTTTTCTGGCGCCTGCCTGAGGGTGGGAGGTATGCGAATTCAAAAGCGTTACTGTACAGACATACTTTTCTAAAATGCAAATCTGATCATGTCACACTCTTGTTTTAAAAACCTTCACCGGCCTGCTTATTTGGCAGAGTAAGTTCGAACTCCTCACCCTAGGATATGAAGGTCTCATAGCTCTCGGTGGACCCACTCCCTTTCTGGAAGCCATGCTTAACTTAAAAGCTCTACCGTATCATACCTCGTGTCTTTGGCCTAGTTCAAACATGAATCCTCTTCTGAACTCTTGTCTACTTTCTTAACATGTTGGTCACACCTCGTTTGCAACCCTTACCAAAGTTGTCCAGTTGAAGAATCAACTCCTGCAGATTGCCCAACCCTCAGAGTTCTGAGCGACCTTTGCCTTTGGGGGTCTAGTGAAAGATACGAGAGTAGTATTCAGTGAATGAATGTGCCAAGTGGAAAAGTTTGATCTTCCATTCCCCCACCTACACAACGAAGTAGTAACACCTATTCTTCTTATATCAGCGGATTATTGTGGGAAGCAAAAGACATAGTGTCCTTTGTAAAAGCATCTGGAAACTGCAACATAACATATAATGAGTGAAATTTATGTAGAAAATGGTACATTCTCAACTTGCTTCAAATGATTTAACTGTGTTATTTTTGCAGAGAACAGTAGCCTGGAAGGCAGGAGTCCTGGACTATAGTTCCACTCTTATTGCTGGTTAGCTGGGTGACTTAGGGTAAGTCCTTTTACCACTCTGGACCTCAGTTTCCAGAGCTGAGTTTTGGAAATGTTAAGGTACTTGTTCTTTCTTTTTTGTTTTTTTTTCCTTAAGTCTTCCTATGAGTAAGGCACTTTCCTTGTTCTTAAGGGATTGTATTCTTCCACACTTGGTATAGTACAATATATTAAGCATGATAAAATAATAAACATGCAGTAATTAGATTTTTTATTAAATGTACAGCTCAGTGACAATAGCTATTGTGTGGAGCTGATTACTAACATTTTCCTTACCTGTAATTGTTTTCATTAGTTAATCAACATCAGCAAATGAAAGCTTCAGAGCTCAGAATTTAAAGATCTCAGCAGCTGTATTAGAACGTCTTATACAATCTCATCTATTCCTTTGCCCTATACTCATATGACAACTTTATTGTTCTTCTTATATTACTCTGAAGTCACCAAGGTGACAAATGCATTTTGGAAGAAGGGTTGGGAGTGAGGGTGTGTGGAGGAAATGAGTAGTATGCTTGGAGGAAAAAAGAGCTTTGTCCTCTTCTTATTTTTTTTAAAATTGCAGCTTATAAAGTTGATTCACTGACTGCTGGTTTAAAACGGTGTCTACTAAGAGCCCTGGTAGAACCTAATGTGCAGTAAAATACCTACAAAAGGATAGAAGAAGACATAAACTCAAAACATGGCCATAAACTTGGACTGACAATCAGCTGAAGGCTGGATCCTGGAGGATTATTTTTCTAACTTTAAGGTCAATGGAACTGGAGGGAAGAGTGTATTCCATGGGTTTGGGTGTGCTCTTAGGGGCTTGTTCTGCAGGAGAGGTGGGAAGGACCACTCTCCTTATTTAGTAGTGTATCCTCTAATTGTATGTCTCTGAATGGTTGCTCTGGTGGAAATTTATATCTACCTGGAAACTCAGAATGAGACTTTATTTCAAAATAGGGTGTCTACAAATATAATTAAGGATTCAGGTACTTCTTATGTTCAGAATGTTCTTATAAAAGACAGAAAAGGACATTAAGAGACATACAAAGAAAAATGGCCCTGTGAAGACTGAGGCAGAGATTGGAGTCATGTGGCCAAAAACCAAGAGTCCCAGGGGCCTCCATAAGCTAGAAGAAAGAACACAGTTTTCTCCTTGAGCATCCTCAGAAACAGCATGGTCCTGCTTGATTTTGAACTTCAGAGCTCCACAACAATAAGAGAGTAAATTTCTGTTGTTTTAAGCCACCAAATTTCTGGTAATTTGTCACAGCAACCCTAGGAAACTAGTACAGTGGGAAACTCAAGTTTATGCAAGAGTTTCAAAATTCAAACACCTAAAGTAACAAAAATGAGTACGTGGATCAGGGAGGAGACTGAGGCAAACAGGAGAAGGTATGCCTTATATGAAGACAACCAGTTATTGGTCTTACAAGAACACAGACACAGGTTTGCCAAATCTTTCCATAGTTCAAGTGACCCTGGAAATCCTTCCTTCCACCCTTCCTTCCTTCCTTCCTTCCTTCCTTCCTTCCTTCCTTCCTTCCTTCCTTCCTTCCTTCCTCCCTTCCTTCCCTCCTTCCTCTCTTTCTCTCTTTCTTTTTTCTTTGAATTGCACCACTTTTGTTTTACAATGGTATTGACCATTTCAAATGTGTCTGAGAGAGTCAGCTTCCTCCCATGGGTGGCCAGTTTGCCACCTCATGTCTGTTCTTTGTAACCATCCTTGTTCTGTGCAGCTCTTCCAGCTTATGAGGCAAGTTCTGGTCTCACTCCCTTTTCATTACTTCTTTTACTACACAAAAATTACTTATTTTACTTTTCTAGCCCTCCAGTTCCTTCTGTCTTTAAAGCATTTTCTAAAGACAAAAGGAACTGGAGGGCACGAACAGGGCTTCAATTGCAGAGATGCTCTGCCTCTTCAGGTGGAAAATAAAACCTTTACACTTTTGGTGGGTGGGTGGGTGGGGAGGAGGAATGGTAAGATCCTGGTGCAGTACATGTGGGGGAAGGTGATGTTTATTTTCATATTCAAGAATGGTTTGTGTTGTTAGAAATCCAGAAAGAACTGGGATAGAATCCCATTTCAGTCTTCAGAGCCAGAGTTAATAAAACCTGTTAGAATGTAGAACCTGCCTAGGACCTGTGACCACTCAACTGGTGGTTTTGAATGCCTTAGAAAAGAATAATTGACCAGGAGGAAGTGGGGTCATGTTCATCCTTGAGGCCTTCAGCAAAGCCTGGGTTTTGATACATCTTTTATTTAAGGATGAGAAAACTATCAAACATTGAAAAATATGAGGTTCAACAAAGACAACAATAACAGTGCAGAAACTGTGAGCAATGATTATTAAAGATTATTATGAAAACTCAGAGAAAACTCAGATTATTATGAAAACTCTGACAAAGATCTACCACAGGAAACAAATTTTATTTTTTTAGAAAATTATTTGGCATCCTCAGATGAGATGCGAGAAATGATAGCCTCTTAAAAATAAGACAAATGTCCTAGAGAAAGAACAATAGAATGATATGGAAAAGGAGCTGGTGAGATGAGGAAGAATTTCCAGAAAACTAAAACTTCATCAGGAGACTTACAGTTAGCATGAAGAAGCAGGTAGGAACATAACTGAGATTACAGAAAATTAATTTCTTTTGTAAGAGACAAATTGTAGAACTCCTGGAGTATGAAATGCTAAAGTATCTTTTACTAGCATTACATCTAAATTTTAAGTAGAAAAAAATATTGTGCATTGTAATAGGGTTCTTCAGAGAGCCAATAAGATGCATGCATGTGTGCACATAAATGATTTACTATAAGAAATTGTGTCATATTACTATGGAGGTTGAGAAGTCCTAAAATGCACTGATATCTGCAAGCTAGAGTCATGGGGAAGCCTGTGGTGTAGTTCTCAAAACTGAAGGACCCAGAGTGTAAGTTCCATTCCAGGTCAGGAGAAAACCTATGTTCCAGCTAGAGGAGTCAGGGAGAAAGAGAGGCAATTCCCCTTGCTCTGTCTTTTTGTTCTCTTCAGGTTCTCAACAGACTGCTGATGTCCACCCACATAGGGGAGAACAATCTGCCTTACTCAGTTTACCCTATCAAATACTAACCCCACCTGGAAATGCCCTCACAGACATACCCAGGGATAATGTTTAACCTGGACATTTCATGGCCCGGCCATGTTGACACACAAAGGTAACCATTACAAATCTATCCCTTGTCAACTTGGCACTCATATGTATCTGCTTAAACCATACTTAATTTCCAAACACAGACAAAAGCAAGGTCATAAGTCTGCATAACATGTAACAACTATATTGAGTACCCAAAATTTAGTACCCAAAATGTACTTTTTCTCCAGAGAAGGAAGTCAAGTTCTTGAGTGATATTTACTCTTCTCCTTAAACACTATGACGTAAGATTAACGATAGTGAAATACTGAGGAGGAGCTCAAAGTGGCTAGGTGGCAGTCAGTCTCTACTTCCCCATCGGTGGGGTCACCATCGCCTCTCCTGGTAGAAACATTCCTTCCTCTGGAAATAAGGTGTCTCAGCCAGCAGAGCTTAGGGTCTCAGGAACAGGAGGCACACATTTTGCTTGTGGATCACTAGAAGTGATAGTGGTGGTGCCACTCACATTTTCACCCTTTGATTCATGGACCCGTGCATCTTGGATATGGGATAAACAGCACTGCATATTGGATGCTACCCCCGAGCACAAACAGACTCCAGGGGATCCTTGCCCACGCTCTGCAAAGTACTGCTGCCTAGCTGGCATTGCAACAGAGTCTTCCACTGTTGTACCAGGTCAGCTACCTCAGGACGCTGAGGAACACTGTACGAGCTGTCAACTCTGTGAGCACGACTCTACATCCATAATCAATGCCCATTTTAGATGATAATTCCTAAAATTTTGTTGAAGCACTTGGCAATTACTGCTAAAATACTGAAATGTTTAAAATACTCCTGAGAGGATCAATAAACAACAAAAATCCATTTTACCTCTATAAAAGTAGAGTTGCAGAGAGCGAGATATGACCATTTTTAATACCATAGAGGCTGATGAGTGATTTTCTGCATCTTTAAAATTTATTTGAAGAATCTGAGGTTTTGAATAGAAATATACCACCCACTGACTGATATTATCTGTCATTAAGCCCATCTTTATTTTATCTTTTGTTTAGGAACTATGAACGTGTCTGAGCCTTTTGTGCTTAAAAGCAGTATGTATGCCATTATTTCAAGCACATTAAAATACATAGAAAAAATGAAACACATAAACAAAAGTAGCTATTTCTAGTTATTAGTAGTTATATACTTGATTATTATTTTTAAAAAGTCACAGTGCATGTCTTTTTTCTTTCTTTGTACTTCTAAAATTTTCAAATTTTCTATAGACTGAAATCTGCTCTTTTAAGATGAAAAGAAAATACACAGTATTACAAATAACTATATTTAAGTTTAATAGCTCATAATTTGAAAATGCCATCATTCAAACTAGAAGAAATTACCCTAAAGGAGCAATAGTAGTTATATCTAGATAGTGAAAAGAAGGGTGGTTTTGTTTTTTTTTCTTAACATTATAAAGGAACTTACTATTTTTAATTGTGAAAAATAATTTTAAAAGTTAAATATAAAGAGTGCCTCAACAAGGATTTTATGATGACTTATTGTGTGGCAGGATTGTTGGGATTCTGCACACAGATGATTACACATGTGAATGGCAGCTTACCCAAGAGTTTCCATCCCATGAACTATTGTGTCCGTACGTGTCCACATTAAAAAAATAAAGAAAGAGAGAAACCACTTCTCACTGATTGATAATATCTGTGTGATGGATTTTTGGTCATTCTGAATTGAACACAGCTTGGCGAGGAGCATATGATCCATAGAGTCAGACCCCTTGGAACCTGGATTTTCCTTCATTCCAGGTTTGCCACGTAAACCAAGCATTACATTACCTGGGCTTCAGTTCCCCCAATTTTAAAATGCAGAGACTAGTATTGAACTAGTTAAGTCATTGCAAAGCAAGTAAAGTATGAGAAAGGGCATATTACAATAACTGCATGGGGGTCTCTGCTACCTGAGAATTGCTTCTTTCTTTGCTTTCTTTTATTTGCTAGATTAAACATTTACCTTAAAAATGGTGTCCCTTGTATCTGGGTCAGTGCTTGAAAGCCTGCTCTGGATGACATTGGGTGACTCTAGATGAGCCGTAAACTGGATGTGCACAGTGGTTCCGGGAAGAAATGCGTCAGTGACTGGGGCATCATGACACCGCAGGAAGAGGTGCTTGAGTATGCAGGAAGTCTCTCATAGGGGATTTCAGCTGTATTTCCGGAGTGCAGGCTCCACATCACCTTGACCACATTCCATGAAGCGCCCCTGGATGCTCTTGACATGGAGACATCAGCTGCATATTTGGTGGCCTTGAATTGATGCTCTCATGGAGAATCATTGGAAGTAGTGGCAGCCTCATCAATGTCCTTGGCATGACTCTGCATTTTCCATGGGATGTGGCCAGGAAGGCTTCATCACTGCTCTACCTTGACTTTGAAGGGTCTTTGTAGGCCACTGCTTCCTATTGTCCCTGGATTCTTCTTAAAAATAGCCTGAGGTTTTTCTGGATCTATTTTAAAAATCACAGTTTTATTGCTTATTCCAACACACTTTTAACTTCATCAGGCATTTAACCAAACATAGGTTGAGTGCTCCAGGAAACAGAGCTCCTTAAAATGTTCCAGGAAACATGGGAGGGATGAATGATAAAATTTACTCTCTACTCTAATATAGATGGACTCATGGTCTACTAGGAGACTCAGGTGACTAAATAATAATAGCAGAACTAAAATGAGTGTTTTTACAGTTGCATGTCCCTGATGCTTCAGAAACCATGGGAAGGAACAGTTAACTCCATTAAGAGTGGTGAAGAAAGGATTTCCAGGGATTTAGAAATAGAAGTTTGTTATTCCACAGGGAATATAAGTCTGTTATATTTAAAGGTTTTTTTTCACACTCTCTCCTTTCCTCTCCTTTTCTCTTGATCTTCTTTCCCTGGCTCCTTCCTTTAAAAAATACTTACTGAGTATCTACATTAACAATATGGAAAACACTTGGGTTTGAATATGTGGTCCTGCTCTCACAGAGCTTCTCTCTGAGCCAGATAGAGGAGTCCATTCAGAAAGTGCAAGAGTATTTTGTTTGGTTGGAGCTTAGTATCTATGTGACTGGGGTTTCCAGATAAAATGCATGACATTTAGTTCAATTTAAATTTCAGATAAACAAAGATATGTTTTCGGTGTGTTTACATGTTGCACAGGACATACATATTTGAGAATGTTATTAAATTATTTAGTGGGCATCCTTTTATTTTCTTTTTGCTAAGTCTAGCAACCCTACATGTAAGGAATATTGGAAAATGATGTTAGAAATACAGGCAGGGAAAATAAAATTGTATAAACCATCCAGAGGGTTTTGAATGTCTTGCTACTTCTAATAGGGAACCCCTGAAGAATGTCATGCAGGGAAGCAACAAGATCAGACTTGATATTTGCAAAGACAATTCTGGCCATAGTGAGGAGAATGTATGAGAGACGCACAGAACCAGAAGCAGCAGGACCAAATGAGCACCTGACTTAAGCAGCAGTATTGGGTTGGAGAGACAGCATTGACAATCACATGGCAAAGATTGAGAAGACATTGAAGGTAGGAGGTAAGACAGAAGAGGAACTTCAAAATGCCCCCTAACCCATTTCTGATTTGAATGACCAGGTGAATAATTCTATCATTCTCCAAGCTGATGTTTCTGGGAGAAGGAGATCTCCTTCTCCTGGAATGAATATATATATATTCTGCCTGTCCAGAAGGTATCCAGCCATGTAATGTGAAAAACAGAGACATTTATTGAAGATGGTACAAGATACAAGATACAAGAAACATTGTCCATAAGACAATGGCACCTCAGCCCCATTCAAAGTAGGCACATTGGAACCTCACACAGTTCTCCCAATCAGCTTCCCTTTTGGATTTTCCTGAATCCCATTGACAGTCTGAAATCTCTTCCTTTTCAAAGGTGATTTTAGTTTGGGAAAAGCCAGAAGTTGCAGGGCACCAAATCTAGGCTATAGTGGGGCTGAGTCACCTGAGTGATTTGATGTTTTGCCAAAAAACTCTGAACAATTCAGACATGATGCGTGAGTGGGCTCATTGTTGTGATGAAGCTGCCAATCACCCATAGCTGTGACCTTTTGAATCATCTGAATATTGTTTCTGCAGAGGAATGTTTAAGCCTAATGCAAAATGTGCAAAATGTGATGCAGATTTGTTGATCTACTCATTCATTCATTTTGAATGCAATGGCCACACAGTACACATGCTCACTCAACAGGAATTTCCTGCTCCCACTGACCAGTATAGTGAGGTCATCATTGTTCATGCATGTGCATTTCAGTTCACCATCTTGGCTGCCAGGTTACATCAGTGTCATGCAAACCATTCTTGTTATACTAACAATGGCTGGACTTTTTCAGATGATATCTATCTATCTATCTATCTATCTATCTATCTATCTATCTATCTATCTCCAGATCCTTCTTGGAGAATAATAGAATTATTCACCTGGTCATTCATTCATATTTCTATCTATCTATCTATCTATCTATCTATCAATCTATCTATCATCCACTTTTTTTTGTTTGTATTTAAACAATTTGAGACTACGAATCTTTCCCAAGATGTCTACCTTTGACCTTACACTTAAATAAGAAATCTCTCATCCTAGATTATTCCTAATCTAATTTTGTTGTAATATGGAAAGAAGAGAAGCTAGACTGAAACTTTTTTGAAGAGATATCACTTTGTTGAGGTTTGCTTATCTCCAATCATTTTTAGTCCTTCTGTGATAATCATCATTCCCAAGAATTCAGTCAGCTCTTGACACACACTCCGAAGTATCTGCGTATACTCCTGAGTATCTGCGTGAGTTGCCAAATATTTATTCAACTAACCTTGTACCCTGGCTGAGAAATTTTCTTTGACTTATCCAACATTCAGCCTGATGGGTTCAAATTCATGCTTGTATATAATATCAACCTTGAAGAGAATATCCTCAGACCTTAAGCTTTTATCACATGTTGCAAAGGAAGTAGGAAAGTCAGAACTTGCTAAAAACAAGTTGTATTTGATCTGTTTTAACAAATATATAAGAAGCAGTTGGAATTTAAAGCATCAAGAGAATACAGATGGATGATGCTGAAGCAAGCTTTCTACCATGCCTTAAAAGTTTGTAGTTTCTTAAATATGTTAATGCATTTCTCTAAAATCTTGTGTGTACCCTGACTGCTGTGGCTCAGTGGCTTGGACATCCTCCTACAAATCAAAGGATTGCTGGTTCGATTCCCAGTCAGGGCACATGCCTGGGTTGCAGGTTTGGTACCCAGCAGGGGCATGTTCAAGAGGCAACCGATCAATAGTTCTTTCCCTCTCTTTCTCCCTCCCTTCCCCTCTCTCTAAAAATTAAAACAAATCTTGCTTGCTAATAATCTATTTTCCAAAAATGTCTCAGAAAACAAGAGAAAAGATACATAGGTGTGTTATGTGTGCACAATGTATACACATTGCACTGAGGCTTTTACATGGATTGCTACAACTACATAAAGAAAGGAACAACTGCAAGTAGATCAATGATTTATACATGGTACAGTATGATTAGATGAGGAAAACTGAGAATTTTGTGAGAGTGCTATTATTAGAACAATAATATTTGAAAAGAATTACAGCAAGCTAGGAGAATAGTAGGAGGGGCAGAACGCGGTGTAACAATTTCAGGTAAAATGGTACATTAGCAAAGGGATTAAGATACAGTAGGTATGATTTCAGTAGTATAATTTCACATCTGGGAAGCAGTGATAAAACCTTCCTTTAATTAGCAGGAGAAATGGATGGTCCTGCTGAGAGCAGTGGAAAAGTCTATTCCGACATGTTGTTGGGGAAAGAAGAGGAGAAAGCAAAGAATGAACATCTATGGAACTCACGCTTTGCATCCTCAGCTGTGCTAGGAGCACATGCGATCCAGCTCATTGGAGCCCCTCAGCCAATCGCATCCTTTCAGGACAGGTTTCATCACCTGTTCTTCACAGATGAAGAAACTGAGGCTTAGCAGGATGAAGAAACTGAGGCTTAGAAGGATTAAGACACTTTGCCACTGTTGCAAGTTAAGGGGCAGAAATGAGACCTAAATTTGAATCTTTGTCTTTAAGGTTCATGTTTTTTCTATTTTATATAATTGCTGCCTGAGGTTTATGTTGGAACACTAAATTATTTCAGGAAAATTAAGACCATTGCTTTTTGTTTTGGCAAAGCACTTTCTACCCTGAGTTTCTGAAGGCCCTAGAGTATCATTTTTTAATTTTATCTACGTCACCATATTGGGTTTGGGGCAATGGGTTAACCAAGGTCTCCAGTGAGCCAAGCCTTTCCCCTGTCTGGGCATCTCTCCTCACTATTAGACAACTTTCTCCCACCCTGAAGCCCATTTTGCGTTAGGGCTTCCAATCTGTGTAGAAACCATCCTGTAACCTCACACTAGACATTAATGAAGTCAACGCCAAATGTTCTGGAATCAAGTTTATTTAAAGAAGGAAAACTGAATACCATGTCTTATAGACAAAATACATTGGCATCAACCTTAAAAACAATGTAATGCATCTTATGAATTGTGCTTTATGTTTTACATTTACTTTTAAGCTTACATTAATTGATCTACTATAGTTTGAAAATGAAAAACAACCATTTAAGCAATGTTGAATACAGTCATAACATTTGCATAGTCTGTTCAGGCATGCCTCAGAGACATTATGGATTTGGTGCCAGACCACCACAATAAAAGGAATACTGCAATAAAATAAGTCACACAAATATTTGATTTCCCAGTGCATATAAAAGTTATGTTTATACTATACTGTAGTCTATTAAGTATGCAATAACATTATGTATAAAAACCACATACATACCTTAATTAAAAAATACTTTATTGCTAAAAATGCTAACCACCATCTAAACCTTCCGTGAGTTGTATTCTTTTTTGCTGGTGGAAGTAACAAATCTTTAATTTATAAAAAAAAAATGCAGTCTAGCCCTGGCTGGCATAGCTCAGTGGATTGAGCGCAGGCTGAGAACCAAAGTGCCACAAGTTCGATTCCCAGTCAGGGTACATGCCTGGGTTGCAGGCCATGACCCCCAGCAACCGCACATTGATGTTTCTTTCTCTCTCTCTCTACCTCCCTCCCTTCCCTCTCTAAAAATAAATAAATAAAATCTTTAAAAATATGCAGTATCTGCAAAGTGCCATAGTTCAAGGCATAGTCAAATGATGCCAGGCTCTCTACAGTCTATGTGGCCTTGGGCCCAGTCCAACCCACCATCTAGTCTAGTACACAAGTTCCACTGGAACACAGCTACCTACACCTATTTCTTCAGAGTCTTTTGTGGTGATCGTGGTGACACATGGCAGATGCGGGCAGTTCTGACAAACACAGTATGGCTGACAAAGCTGAACATATTTACTCTTTGACCTCTTTCAGTAAAGGTTTGCTGACTCCTGGTCTGCGACAACAGGAGACACCTCAATCTTTCCTTTCTAATTAGATTCTACGCCTGGCGTTTCATCCTGCCTGTTTTAAGAGAAACTGTGAAATACTTGTCCTATGTGATAGCATCTAAATTTTCCCAGGCATTTCTTCATCACAAAATACGTGTATAGTTAGTTCTACAGGGAAATTATGTATTTTTTTAACGAAGGGGAAATATTTCTTTAATGCGCTCATTAAAACTCTGTGATGTAGTTATCTCCATTTTAGAAAGAAAATACATTTCAGCATAAAGACAATGTTTATTTATTTAACTTTAAAAGTCTGGGTGCCCATTGTGATGTCAGGTTCTGAGCTCAGTAATGGGGACGGAAAGGGAGTAAGGGGGACGGAATCCCTAAAGCAATTAAACTAGTGTGGCCCTGGCATGAAAACAGACACACGAACCCATGGAACAGAACTGGGAGCTCAGAAATAAAGTCTCGCATATATGGTCACAACTAATACTTGGCAAGGGGGCCCAGAACACTCACTGGGAAAAGTGTTTTGTTTTTTATTTTTTGATAAATGTGAGGGGGAAACTGGATAACCGCATGCATAAGAATTAAACCGGATCCCTATGTACTCCACTTACAAAAATTAACTTGAAATGGATTAAACACTTAAATGTAAGACCTGAAAGGGTAAAACTCTTAGAAGAAAACATAGGGAGAAATCTCCTTGGCATTGACACTGGCAATAATTTTTTTGTATATGATATCAAAAGCACAAGCAACAAAGAAAAACTAATCAGTGGAATTACATCCCAATAAAAGGCTTCTGTACAGCAAAAGAAAAATCAACAAAATGAAAAGGGAACTCACTGCATGGGAGGAAATATTTTAAAATCATGTATTTAATGAGGGGTAAACATCCAGAACACAAAGAACTCATACAACTCAATAGTTAAAAACAAAAGCAAAACAAAATCTGATTTCAAAATGGGTAGAGGAAGTGAATAAACATTTTTCCAAAGAAGACATACAGATGGCCAACAGGCACATGAAAAGATGCTCAGCATCACTAATCATCAGGGAAATGAAAATTGAAACCACAGTGAGATGCCACTTCGCACCTGTCAGAATGGTTCCCATCAGAAAGACAGGAGACGACAAGTGTTGGGGAGGATGTGAAGATGTCACTCTTGTGCACTGTTGGTGGGATGTAAATCAGTGCGGCCACTATGGAAGCATTATGGAGGTTCCTCAAAAAAATAAAAACGGAACTACCATATGACTTAGTAATACCCCTTCTGGGTTCATTTCCAAAGGAAATGAAAAGAAAAATTAGATCTCAAAAAGACATCTGCACCCATGTTCATTGCAGCATTGTTCACAACAGCCCAGATGTGGAAACCACCTAAGTGTCTGTAAGCAGAAAAATGGATAAAGTGGATGTGTTATATAGACAATGATACTACATATGAGGTCTGTCTGGAAAAAGTCCAGTCTTTGTTAATATAACAAGAACAGTACAGGTGACAGCAATGCAACCTGGCAGCCAAGGAGAGTGGACTAGAATGCACATGCATGAACAATGACAACCTCACTGTACTAGTTTGTGGGGGTGGTAGACACTGTTGAGTGAGCATGTGTCCTGTGTGATCATCAAGTTCAAAATGACTGAGTGAGTAGAGCGATGAATTTGCATCAAATGTTGCATTAAGCTTGAACATTCCTCTGTGGTAACTATTTGGATGATCCAGAAGGCCCCCAGCTATGGACAACTGGTGATTGGCAGCTTCATCACGAGAACACACTTGCTCTCTCATGTATCATGTTTTGTGTAAAGTTTTTTGGTGAAACACAAAATCATCCAGGTGACTCAGCCCCTCTACAACCCAGATTTAGTGCCCTGTGACTTCTGGCTTTTCCCCCAAACTAAAATCACTTTTGAAAAAGAAGAGAGTTAAGACCATCAATGAGATTCCTGAAAATATGACAGAACAGCTTCTGGCAACTGGGGGAACTGTGTGAGGTCCCAAGGTGCCTACTTTGAAGGGGACTGGGGCATCATTGTTCTATGTACAATGTCTCTTGTATCTTCTTCAATAAATGTCTCCATTTTTCCTATTACATGGCTGGATACCTTCTGGGCAAACCTCGTATGTATATGCATAGGATGGGACATTATTCAGTCATGATAAAAGCATCTTGCCATGTTTAATAACATGAATAAAACTACAAAACTTGAAGGTATTATGCTAAGTGTAGTAGATGATAGAAAAAAATACACTGTGATATCACTTATCTGTGGAATCTAAAACAATAATTTATAATAAAAAATATAGAGCCCAGGGGCTGGGGGCTGTGCAAAATGGGGAGACATTGGTCAAAGGGTACAAACTTCCAGTTACAAAAGGAACAAGGTCTGGAAATATAATGTGCGGCATGGTGATTATAACTGTATTTCATACTTGGAAGTTGTTATGAGAACAGACCTTAGCTTGACATGATGGAGGTGTTAGCTATCACTATGGTGGTAATGATTTTTCACTACATAAGTATATCAAATCAACACAGTGTATGCCTTACAACTACACAATGTTATATGTCAATTATATCTCCATGAAACTGGAAAAAAATTCTTACCCTTGGAGAGCTCAGTCTGGATTACATAACTAAGTCATGCACTTAATAAATAACAGTGTCAGGTCTCACACTTAGGTCTGAGCCCTTCCAAAGCTCCTTTTACATTAAACTTGTGCTTTCCCAACTGAGAAATGTGCGGCCGCACCCCCAGCACTCCCTGTGTAGCTTGAGCCAAGGATATACAAAGATACAGAATTACACGGCTTTGATTTTACTAGACGGTATATAGTTTTAAACACATTTTTATATTAAAATGAGCCTGGCTCTTTTAAGAAAGAGAATGCAAATTTCAAATGAATATTTAAGATAAAAGACTTTCCGTAAATTAAGGCTTGCGGTGCCCAGCCCCTAAGGATGGCAAATTGTCTCTGGAATACTCTTTCAGGAAGAAGAAAAGAGAAAGAAAAATAAGTCTTTGGGGGAAAATGCACAAAAGGAAACTTCATAATAGCTAAGATTTAAACTGAAAGAAGAAAAGGGAAAGTTTGAAGGGGAAGAGAGTCCTCAGAAGCTAACTTGAAAATGACTTTCCCAGTGTCATCGGTCAACCTGCCACTGAGTAGCCTAATTAAGACATCTGCTAAGAGTTACCAATTGAAGGAGGTCTCACTGTCACACCACTTTAATTGACATGCTGTGATTTCGTTCCAGATTAACTTCATAAGTGGTCCTCCTAATAGAAAGATCACTTAAATTAAAAGTGGGCTGTAAATGGGGATTTGTGATGTTAATAGGCCAGTGTAATCTCTCTGTGTCATTTACATACATTTTCATTTTTCCCAGTGCCTATTTGCATATATAGGAGGATGTCACCGAAGGTGTCAGGGGCAGTATTAGTATGCTAATGAGCATGCAACTGGCACAGTGTCCGGAGTCATTTCTTTGACCTCCCGTCAGCACTAATTTTGGAGCTGCCTTTGAGTCACCAGTATGAGTAACATAAAACCCATGTTCCAGAAAAAGCATGAGTTCAGCTTATTCACCCAGATGCAATAAATCTCTGAAAGACTGAATGGAATTGAAGCAAAGAGACTTGATAACATTAGAAGAGTTGCTTAGTACTTGAACAATACAGTGTGTCAGTAATGCTAAAACAACTCTAAGAATATTGGCTCAATGTGGTAGCCCATCTACCTTCCTCAAGGTGGTGGCTCAGGGCAGCATGCCTGCCAATCTGGGGAAGCAAAGGCAGAGGCAACTCAACCAGAACTCAGGAGAGAGACTTCAGGAAACTAGGCTGACCTATTTCCCCAGGTCAGAAATGTTTAAGAGATTTAGGGTAGACTCTCTGCTCAAGAGGAAAGGAACTCACACATATCATTATTCTATTGTTGTTTTAATACCAACACCATCACCTCCATGCCTAGCAGCTATCCGTCAGTGAAAAACTTTAGACCTTTTGAGTTAACTTAGTTAATATTTTCAATGACACACAGGTACAAAAATTGTGAGCAGTTAAGAAATTTGATGAGGACACATACATAGCAAAAGGGAAATGAAGGTTTCTGTGATTGCCAAGTGCATTCTCCCTTTCCATGATTGCCAAGTGCATTCTCCCTTTCCATGCCTGCCATGAGAATGAAGGTTACAAGGAGGGGGAGGTAAGAAAATGGATGGCCTGGGCTGTTCAATCTAAGTCGAGAGTCTTAACAGTCACGCCTTGAGAAAGCCAAGGGTTGAGATGTTCTTTGTCGTTCCTTACCCTCTAGATGAAAGACCTGGTGTAGAAAGAAGGCGCTGTGTTTAGAGAGGAGCTTGACCACCCTGGAGGAAAACAGCCCTGAAGAAGGAGAGTACCTGCCACTCATTTTCGGGCTCTGTGGCAGCTGGGCCACCAGCTTTGCCAGGTCTGGGAGATGTGTCAATGAGCCATTTACATGACTCTTTACAAAGTTAAGCCTATTATTTGGTCCTTCTACTGGCTTTTGTCAAAGCCCTTGACAGACACAGTGGGAATGCATAATGATTGTCCACATGCTGGGTGCCCTCTTAAAAATGAAAAGGTGGCCTGAAAAGCTTCACGGTTGAAAAGCAGTGGGCTTGTTCACAGTACAATATGCAGGTATCTTACACGATTGTACACCTGAAACCTATTTAATTTTACTAAAGAATGCCACCGCAATACATTCAATAAAATGAAAAACACACTCAATAAAAAAAAAAGTAGTGGATCTGACCCTGAGAAATGCTAGGCATTACAGGAAAATGGGGCATGGTGTGTCTCATACTGCCCCGGGCTTCTCTGAGACTGGCTAGGAGGCGCCAGTTACAATGTAGGGCTGGCCTGGGTGGGGGTCACACACTCTTCCACCAGGAGCCATGAGCCCCTTAGTTCAGAACAGCTTGTTTCTGGGATGTCAGGAAGCCAGCCTCCTGCCAAAGGAGCTGAGATGGATCATGTCACGGGAGCAACGCATGATGGGATTGGGAGGGGGGAGGTCATCAGACTGGGGTCAGACCTGGTCCAGAAGTGAAGGGAAAGACACAAAGGGGGAGACTGGAGGAAACAAGGCCTGAGGTTCTCGACCTGGGCACTTTTACCTCTTGTAGAGGACTTTGGGAATTTTCCAGAGACATTTTGATTGTGAGACAAGGGGTAAGGGTGGCATGTTATAGATAAAGCTGGGGATGTTGCTAAATATCCTACAATACACAGGACAGATCCCCTTCCACAATAAAGAATAACCTGGTCCCAAATATCAACAGTGTTGAAGGTAAGACGCCCTAGTCTAACAATACTGGGAACCAAGTGGAGAAGTCAAATTTGGCAGTGGATTCTTGTGTGTCGCCCAGACTGAGATCACGGATGTAGTGAGTTTATTTTGCACCTTACGGAATGGAAACTCAGAGAGAGAAAGCAATGGTGCCCGAAGCCACAGAGCTATTGCTGGATGAGCTGGAATTAAAATCTGGTCTCTTGACCATGGCCTGGAGCATTTCCTTGTACCTACACTGTCCTAGTGAAGTCTGTATGTGCAACAGCAGTGCAGATATCTGGTCAAGATGCTAGACTTGGCTTCTATTTCTGATTTTGCCCAGCACTGAACATTTTTTGCCCCTACTTAATCAAAGAGCTAACAGTGCCTTCCTTTCCCTTGAGAGGCGGGGTTCTGGACAAAAATGGCAGAAGGGAAAGGGGACTGACATGTGCTCAACAGCTTCTGGAAGCCAAAACTGTTCGAGGAGCTTGACTGTGTTTGTCTCATTTATTTTCACAATAACCCCAGGAGGCAGGTATTATTAGCTCTGTTTGGGAATGATAAAGCAGGTTCAGATGGGTTTAGTCAAGTACCCTGGGTCTCACAGTTGGTAAGTGATTTTTGCTCAGTTCATAACTTTCCAAAGCTGATATTCTGCATCTACAAAAATGTACGTTCCACCAAGGCAAGGATTGTCAAAATATGTTTGCTCATTGACTGTTTTTCCGAAGTGCCTACAAACTGGTAGCGCATAGTAGGTACTCAATAAAAATTGGTTGCATCAGTGAATTAATACCACGGGACCACATAGGCCTTAAGACTGGAAGTCTAGGGATTTTTGAGTTCAATGAAATACAAAACATCAAAGAAAAATCTGCTTCTTTTTAATCTTGGAATCCAGCAGCTTCCAAAACATCTGTGAAGGAGCAGAGAACTTAAAACACCTCTTCCAAAGTTGTCTGGTGTCAAGCGTTGAAGCATACCAAGTGACAGCAGTGTACTAAGCTATCAGAGAAAGTGTGGGTGTGCAGCTGTTACATTCTTTAGAGGATCTTCAAACAAAAGCCGTAGTTAGGAGAGAAAAGGCATTACTATCTCATGGGTCGTTGCAGCACACGATCCAGGGCCCCAGGACGCGGTGTGTCCTGTGTGAGAGGAGCTGACGGTGGGAGTTGGGAAAGTTGGGGTGGTATGGCTCATCTCTTTGTACCTGAGCTCATGCGCATGTTAACTAACTCCCTTTCATCTGTTGCTTCCCAAGTCACTGCAGCTTGCCCAGAAATATAGCGTTCTTATCCCTGCATCCCCAGAACCTGGCCGATACAGGCACCTAATAAATTCTTGTTAAGTGAAACAATGATTGTTTTTCCATAGAAATGGTATTTCTCGTGGTTGAGGCATGCATCCTAGGTATTGCCATTTCTGTGACCTTCATCTCCCCACCCCCAAATCGAGGCAGGATGTAACTAATTTTCACTACTTTTTTTTAGTTTATAACATCCTGTTGACACTTAACCTCATATTATTTTCCTAACAGCCATCTGAGATGTTATATCCAGGTTATAAGTGAATCAAAGGAGGCTCAGAAGTTTGAGGAATCTTTCTGAGGCCACTCAGACAGGAAGTTGTAACGTTAGGATGTAAACTCTTTCTACCGAGTTCCAGATGGGACTGGTTCTGTGCAGTAAAGGACTGACCTTGACCAAAGAAAGGTCTTGGCCCTTGACTGGCTCCTGGGAGATGACCTCCAAACCCTTGGAATGTTCTCTCTGTTTACTTGGAGGCCTTGGGCCACCTTGGGCAGTCTATGCTAATGCTAACAGTGAGACTCTATGGCCATGCAGTATGAGCTGGACCTTTTGAAAGAGCTGAAGACTAATGTCCTCCATGTGGGCAGCCAGTCATGTCCACGTGACCAACTCCTAAAAAAATTCCTAGACACAAAGGCTCAGGTGACGTTCCTTGGCTGACAGCACTCTGGGTGTGTTGCCATGCATTATTGCTGGGAGAAGTAAGCTCTGTTCATGAGTACAGTGGGAAGCTTGCACCTGGAGCTCTCCTGGCTCCTGCCCTATGAGCTTCTTCTTGTTTCTGACTTCAATCTGTATCCTTTCGCTTGAATATGCCGTAACAATAGTTTTCCTGGGTTCTGCATGTCTTAGTGAGTTACTGAACCCTGGGGGTGATCTTAGGACTTTCTGAACTCCCAAATTCCTACAGCTTTTCTCTGAAACTCCAGGGTAGTCAACAAGAAGTACTGATTAATAAGGAGGGGACATTGCTGCCCAAAGGCCAAAGTAGACAAGACTGAGGGACTGCAGGCTGTGATCATGTGAGATCACTTTTTAAGAGGAACGAGAGCTTGGGCCCAGTGGCCAGCCACATCCAGCTCCTTTCTTTGTCCCACCGGTAGCAGAGTACCACCTGAGAGACCTTCCCACCAGGTGTGCCCGAGAATCAATCCTAATACCTCAGACCTAAGATGCTTTCTGTTGTGGCACAGGCTGGAAGAGTGAAGAGGGTTTCTGACAAATGAGCAATCTTGCAGTATCTCCCTCTTTTACCCTCCCTCCCCTCTCCTCCTTTCCCAGTCTTCTAGCTTTCTCTTCTCCTCAGCTCTTCCCACCTCCACCTCTCATTGCTATGTGCCTGGCATTGTGGCAGCTTCCTCAAAGACAAAAAGCACAGCAGAGGCAGCAATGTGGGTGATTGGTTTTGAGTTCAATTTCCTGGCTTTGGCTCTTACCTCTTCTACCTTCATGCTCTCAGTCCCTTCCCAGGTAGGTCCAGGACTAAGGTAAATGTAAGTGAGGCACTCTGGTCCCAGCCCTGCCTCTTTCCAATGCTTTATCAGGAGCACAGGATTCAATATCTACCTTCTGAGATTGTGAGAATTGGAGTTCATCCATCCCTCGTGCTCAGCCTTTTCTAACACAGAGTAAGCACTATCAAAGTGCTAGCTATTCATTTTTTGATGCTTCCTCCCCACAAAGAGGTCTCCGTTGTCTTAAGAGAAGATAGGCAATTGACTAAGATACAGGAAAGACATGCATAGCTCAATCTAAGGTATATGGACTCTACTATGAAGCAGGTAGGGTATTTCACAGGACTGGGATGGGTGCTTCCATTCCTCCTAGGGGAACTTGGCTCTCTCTCTATGAGATGGTTGAATTTTCTCCAGAAATTGAATTCCTTGGTCATCCATCTGCTATCCCCGGGCAATGTGACATGACACAACCTTACATCTAAAATCTGCAGATGCTAAAGACAGGACTGCCTAGGATTCCTGCAGCCTGGAGAGCAATGTAGTTCTTCAGGATGACATTGGGAGCCGTTCCTGGTCTGAATCAGGGCAGTGGTTTTTAACCTTGGCTTCACATTAGCATCTCCAAGAGACTTTTTACAAAGTCTTGATGCCCAGATCTACCTCCATCATTTCTGATTTAATATTCTTGGTGGATGCTGGCCTGGTAGTCCCTGTAAGCTCTTCAGGGGTTCTACCCTGTGCAGGTGTTTAACAAAGACACCTTGCAGCCTCACCACGTGTTGGTGCCCTCCCCAGACACTATGCCTTTTCCTGTCTGCCCACTTTGCCTCTGTCGGCCCCACTACCTGGTGGGCACTCCCTTCTTTGACTGCCTGGGGAGCACCAATTCACCCTTTATGACCTGACCCAAGGGTGATCTTCTTGAACGTTTCTAGGCATCTTGATGCCAGGCAGAGGTCATTCCAGCTTTCTCTGTGTTTCCATAACACTTTCCAGACTATCAGTTTGTTCCCTTGAGAGTCGGGACCTTGTCTCTGTCACCCTTGTCTCCACGACATCTGGTGGAGTCAGAGCCTGGTGCCCTTGGTGAATATTTCATTGGGTTAAATTGAGACATTGAAAACTGCTATCATGTCATCGAGGCTGAAATCTCTATTCCTTTTAATGTTAGTCTCTTTGTCTTGCTGCTTCTGTTACTGCTTGGCATACCAATGTGCCTCATTTGTGCAAACACAATATTCCCGCTGGAGTGTTGAAGTATTTTGCTAATTGCAGGGTTGCTTGTGGCCATAACGTGCTGTTTCTTGATATTTAGTCACAGTTAAAAACTAAGGGTACAAGAGCTACAGTTAGTGGTCTGTACCAAGTCTGAGCATGATTACATGCTAAAATGTCTCTGGGCATTCCACAGGTGGAAATAAAACCCCAGAAGAGACATACCATCTTGTAGTCCATTTTAATGTTGCACACCTTTGGATTTTTAATTAAGGACAACATCCATATTCTAATCATAATGCCACACTTTGTTTCTGTTTATAGCAAATTTCCACCACAGTGTAGTACTAAGGTTAGAGACAGATGTTGAAGAATTGAGTGGGCCAGGAAGCAGGAGAATCATTTCACAGGAATCGGCAGGTATGTACTGATAGCTGTGTTGCTGCTTAGGACAGTGGCTTAGGTGGTTGCTATGAGTGGTGTCCATTCTGGTCACTCATTGCCTGGACCTTTCCAGTTGTATTTTTGCTGTTATTCCTGTTAGGTCTTTGGAGGATCCATTAGATACACAAGAAGACTAGGAAAATGTGTAAATCAACAGAGTGGTTAAGCTCTTTCTGGGAAATTAAAGAGAGGTTTTGTGGGTCATATAGAGTGTAGGCAATAGCCACTGTGTTGCCCATGACTTAGTGGAGGGCAGGAAGATAAGAAATCAAAGTGCAAGGAATGGAGGAAGGGCCATTGCTGAGCACATCTGAGAGATGACTGTGGGCCTGAGTCTGAGTGGGTCTATTAGCTAACATTCTCCTTTTCTTCTGTAATACAGTCAAACCAGGTAAAAGCTCTTTCTTTCTTATGTAGCAGTATAAGCAGCCAACTCTATCAAGTCAAGCTGTATGGACTCTTTATTGCTCTGCCATCTTCAACATGTAGTTTCTATCTCATAATCTAAGATGGCTGCTGTTGCTCCCACGATCACATTCACATTCCACCCAATGGGAAGTTGAGAAGAGAAAGGAAAGATTTCTGTGTTAAACATCGGACCCAGAAGTTACAACTCAGCACTTCCACTCACATACTATTGACCAGAATATAGTCGCATGTCTACACTTAGCTTCAAGGAAAATTAGGAAACAAACTCTAGCTAGATGGCCTTGTGCCCAGCTAAAATTTTTTGCTATTTGGGAGAATGGGAAAACAGATACTGAGGAAATAATCAGCCATCTTTGTTTCATAAGAGACATTTTTTCTGGCTACTGCCCAAACTCAGCCAAATACAGGGACGTTGCAGAGTGCTGGGAGGATGAATTCAGAGGAGACATATCTCAATGTTTTAAATGTCATCTCAGAACAAGAAATCAATGGTTGAGGTTAAACACATTAGCACTCAAGGTTGCCTAGAAAATCTCAGCGTCTAAAAACAACACTTCTTTTTTGATGCATATGTCATTCAATGTTTAATGTTAATTTAACTTCTTAATATAGATTTTTGGTAAGAACCTTTGCCCAATATTCCCAGGAGAACTAAGAGTATAGTGTTTATGGGGACAAATGCAAGCGGGAGGACAAAGGTTGTAAATTTTCATCAAATTAATTACCTAGAAGAAGATATAAACATTGCATGAGTAGAGGTGGTTTATGTATGAAGAATAGTTTCTATTTTAAAAAGAGTGTCATGATTTTATGTGTGCGTGTTAATGGTGTAGGTATATATGTGATGTACATGAGTGCATACTGATATACTTAATGTAATCTTTAGTGTAAAAAGTGTTATTTTCGTTTTATAGAAAGTTGGTGATTCGTCTTGGGCCTGCTGCAATAATAAATAAAACTGTGGAAGAGGGAGGTGTCTTGAGAGAGAGTGCAGGTAATTTTCCTGTGAGAGGGGTGTGAACATGGGCAGCTAGAGAATGGACTAGGGTGGTTTTTAAAACAGTTCTGAAAATTTTTTGACCTTTCTCTCGTTGAGGGGTGAAGTCTGATTCCTCTCTCCTTGAGTATAGGCTGGACTTAGTGACACTGTCCCAGTGACTAGAATGTGGGGGCAGTGACCCTCTGTGACTTCCGATATTAGATCATAAAAAACTGCGTGGTCTCTGCCCAGCTGTCTCTTGGGACCCAGCTGCCATGCTGTGAGGAAGCCCAAGCGACATGCAGAGGCTTAGGTGTGTGCTTTGTCCACATTCACCTTTCATGCTCTCTGTTTTCTCTCTCGGGCTCTAAAGAAAACTGATTCTAAGTTTTTGGAAAGGATCAGAGGCACTAGGCAAGAGTTTTGCATCTTCCCAATCCAAAGACAAGATACACAGGGGTTCTTTTGTAAAAGACAACACAGTTGTTGTTCTAGCTAATGGCCAAACCAGCTGTGCTCAAGTCACTATCCCTGGTCTCAAAGACTTCTCTTACAGAAGTTTGAGGATACTGGCCTGAAACTTTCTATCCTTTCAAGGAGGACAGAGCTGCATATAATTAGGTGTGTGTAATGCTGTTAGTAATGCTGTTAGGTGTGTGTAATGCTTTAGGCCAGTTTCTCCCATCCTTTTTAATCATTTCACATATGTCATAGTTTTCTAACCTGCTCATAATCTGCTCATTTCCACTTTAGGATATATATATTTTAAAGATTTTATTTATTTATTTTTAGAGAGAAAGTGATGGAGGGAGAAAGAGACGGTGAGAAACACTGATGTGTGAGAGAAACATTGATCCATTGCCTCTCCTATGCACCTTGACTGGGGACTAAACCTGTGACCCAGGCATGTGCCCTATTCAAATCAAACAGGTGACCATTTGCTGGATGATGTCCAAGCATCCAAACCACACTGGTCAGGGCTCCACTTTAAGATACTACGTGCTGAGGTGTCTCTTAAAAATCTGTGCACATCACTCCAAACACTTGGCATGTAGCATGTGCTTAACTAAATGTTCAACCAATTAGAATGAAGTCTGATTAGCAAAGGGAAGAAACAGGACTGACACTTTTTTCACTTTAGATACCTCTCTTAATGCTCTCCCAAATTTCATAAATAATTTAAATCTGATATATTACTTCTGGTATGTTGACTGTACATTTGCAGATTTTTTTTAAAAAACAAACAGCTTAATTGCTTTGTATGCCCTGATCTTTAGTTGCATAGAATATGGATTTTTAAATTATTTCTCTTGTTATTTATTCATTGAACATGCACTTTGTGCCTGAGACTAAGTTGATGTCTTTGTATACATGATATCATTTTATCCTCTGCAGTAGAAGAATAGACAAGAATTATTTTTCCTTCTCAGCATTGATTTTTCCTTCTTTGGTGGAAGTACCTTTTTTCCCCTTTGGATTAATTCTTTTTCCTCATTGTTTATGGACATGTACATGGTGGAGTTATTCATTAGGTCCTTTGCAAAACCTCCCTTCCCCCTCCCATACCAACACTGGCCCAGGAAGCAAACACTCCATTGAAGCTGAGGCAGTCAGACTGTTCGGTGGAACTGAAACTCCAGAGGAGCCTCACATGGAAGGCAGACACTGGGATGCGAGCGACCAGCCTCTGTGTCCTGAAAATGTGTCCGTTAATTTTTGAAACCACATCTTAGACTTCATCTTCACTACATTTTAAGCTCATTGAGCAAATTCCAGCTAGGGTAGGTATTAAAAATATTTGTGGAAAGAACAAATGAATGAATGAATGCTCAGGGTATCCCTGATTTATGTATTACCTAAAGCCTGATGATTCCAACCTTTCTTTGATTCTCTGAGCAACCAGAGCGCTTTCATTAAATTGAACAGAATCAATTCCCCCTGTTTACAGCCAGGGTACCCTGAGTCATACAAGTAAAAGTCATTGATCTACTTTTTGACAATGCATTGCCTTCAAATAAAAAAGCAGGAGTAAGCATGCCTGTATTTACTAGTTGTTAGAGCTTTTGTATCACTTCTTCCTGTCATGCTTATTCTCATTTGTCGATCTCTCTTTTATTTTCCATAATTGTACCTTATCACACATGAATATTACCTACTAGATCATCCTCAGAGTATCAAAGTCATCATAAAAAACTGGAAAACAAAATCCCACTGGTCCCCAGATGGTGTTATTCTGGAAGTACAATGCTCTATTCAACATTTTTCAGTGTAAGGGGCTAAGGGAGTATTTGAGTTTGCTACTTCTACCCTCGAGATAAAGATGAAAACCAAACCAAACCAAAGCAGAGTGCCGATGTACCATAAGATGATCTCATTAACCATTAAATGAATACTCCAGTACAAATTCTAAGTATGAAACCTACATTGGGGCTCAGTCTGGTGCAGGTAGGGGACATTAGAAGCAACTGAGCGATTGAGGTGATTGTAGAGAGGGTTCCAAGGCCAGGGAGCTGGGTGCTGTCTGAGGAGGGGATCCTAAGAAGTCATCTGTCCACTTGGCCTAAAGAAGGTTTAAACTCAAACTATGTTAAAAATTCTGGCAATGATCAGCCCACTACCAAATGCCTCTCCAGCCAGACTGGACTCTTCAGTATCTCCAAATATATATATATTTATAATTTATTCATGCTGTGATCTCCTTCTGAAATGGTTTACTTCATATTTTCTCCTTCTTTTCATCTTTCAAATTCCAACAAAGAAATTGACTTCATGGTTCCCCTATTCTCTGGTCTCTAAGAAGAAATGCCAAGTAATTCAGGGCACTGGACAAAGGCTTTGGGTTCAGACCCGTGTGATTGTGAGCCCATGTTCTGCTGCTTTTCCAGCTATAGATACATTGTTTAATCTTCCTGAGCCTCAGTTGACCCTTCCCTAAAATGGGGATGATCTTGATGATGGTGATGATACCTTGAAGGTAGTGGTTAGAATTATACAGATGTTTCTAGCAGTTGCCACAGCCTAGGACATTGACAATTGATAGCTTTTATATCAGTACTTTGGTCCACCGTAATCTCAGTCCTCAAGATTCCTTTAATGACATGTCAGATGCAGCCATTGACATCTAGCCTTGGACAAGCTGACCTCTCTTCTCCATTTCTACTCTCTACCTAAAGTCATAGATGTAGTCATACCTTTATATATCTCAATTTTCCAGCTCCTGGAAGGCAGAGATTGCGCTCTATAGCTCTTGTGTAAACTTGCTTAATGTCAATCAAACACATAAAAAGTATTTTAGCTAGACTATTTGTATATTTTAAAGGTATACAAGGTAAATTGTAACCCATTTTCATGATTTTTACTTTACTTCTATGAAGCACTTTCTATGACCTTTGATTAAAATATTATATGTACAAACATCACCTCATTTGATTTTGTCTATTCCCCTAAATGGCAGATACTATTGACATTTTAATTAGTTATTGAATCGAGACTCTGAGAGGCAACATGACTTACCCAAGGCAACCCAGCTTGGATTGTGGGAAATGGGCACTGGAGCCTGTGTCTAACCCTTCCTGTGCTGAGCTGACTCCACTGAGAATGTTCTAGAAGATAATGAATGTGAAAATCCTTCACAGATTGCAGACTGGAATATGAATGTAGGGGATTATTGCTATTATTTCTGGGGCAGGCAAGCTATAACCTCTTGTGGGATCATCTATCAACCAGGAAATCCTGTTGCTGTTCACTGAATTGTACCCCTGTGACCCAAAAGATAATGTATTTCCCAGTGTACTTAACTTAATACTGTGGGCTGACCTGTACCTTGAACTGAGCTGGGTGAGTAATATTTAAATGCTGAGCCTGACAGCTTATAACCCAAGGCAGCTCACTTTCCCCTGTGGCAAGCTGCCAAGCCAAGGAGGGAAGAACAGTGGAATGTGGGATTGAATAAGATTAGGGTCGGGTGGTGTTCCTCCAAAAACAACCCATGGCTGAGATTTATTTTTGATGTCTTCATGAAAGGAACATCTTTGTTCATTTTGATTATTAAGTGTGCTCCTCGGCCACCTCCCACAGCCACCCTTGGATTGCCAATTTCAGCTGCTCTCATACTGGGTCAGAACCATTCCATGTTGATTTAAAAACCCAGTGGGGGATCATCTGACTGGAGTTTGACATTGTGGTTCAATAGCCTGCTGATCTGCCAAGGGCCTGCAGAAAGGAAAATGCTTGCTGGACACTTCTGCAGGTCAGAGTCAGTGGGGAGGGGAAGGGCGGGGTGTTCTTGCCCACATCTCTTAATTCTGTGCTGAGAATACAATGGAATCATAGTGTAAGGAGTATATTTGAAATGGAGGAAAGTTGAGACATTAATACAAAGACCTTAATTTTATTATTTAAAATTGCTTTCTAAAAAAGTTTTCAATTACCGTTGACATTCAACGTTATATTAGTTTCAGGTGTGCAGCATAGTGGTTAGTCATTTATATAACTTATGAAGTAATCACTCCAATAAGCAAAGACTCTAATTTTATAGATAAGGATATGGAGATGCAAAAGGGTGATAAATTTGACAAGTGATTTGATACTTAAATTCATCAAATTTAGATGATTTTTTCATCTACAGCAGTTAGATGAGGCATTTCTTATCCCAGTTGTTCACTCTTTTAACCTTATCATGCTGACAGCTATCAGGAGTGACATCTGTCCAGGTCAAGAATAACCAGAATGGCCAGAGTTGAGCATGGCATTTCCTCTTTGTACTGTAATAACAATAAGCCCATCAACAAACAGGCAAGAGCTCCCCTCTGCACCTGACACAGATTCCAGAGCTGTGAGGGGGACTTGAATGTTCTCAGTGATATGCTGACTTCAAATGATGTTCAGACAGTGGGAAACCACATGCAAGATTATTGAATAAGGACCTTACATATATTCTTATGTAGTACAACACCTATGGAATTTAGGGATCAAATTTGGATCATTGCTTTATATTATTTAAGGTTGACACAAAACCAGAAATAATGATCTATGAGTATGCAGATCTTTGGATTGAGTTTGAAGGTGATAATTGATCATAGCTCCTTCTTTTCAGATTTTTAAGAATATATTTGAATTCAATGGAAAAATAGCCTCAGGAGCCAGAGGATGATTAAAAAGTCAGCTTTACTGCAGATGAAACTTTAATTGGACAACACAGCTTGATTCAAGTGGTTGAAATGAACTGAGCTAACCAATGCAAGGCCTGGACAGATCATATCTCATATGGCAGGATGTATAAAATAGAGCAAGTGTGACCCAGAGGAAGATGGAGATGAAGTTAGAATTAGGGATCAGGAAAGAGAGAGAGAGGAGAGGGACAGAGACCTATTGCCTTATTGCTCTAGTAAGAGAAGTCTTGCCTCCTAGTGAGAGAGGCTAGAAGTCAATGGAGACGATGAATCTTAATACTTCAGTTATTTATTTATTTATCTATTATAACTAAAATAACTTTTTATTATATTTTATTGATTATGCTCTTACAGTTGTCCCAGTTTTCCCCTCCTTACCCCCATCCACCCAGCACCACACACTCCTTCAGGCAATCCCCACACCACTGTTCATGTCCATGGACCATGCGTATAAGTTCTTTTGCTGCCCCATTTTCTATACTGTACTTTCCATCCCCATGGCTATTCAGTTACTACCTATTGGTACTTTTTAACCCCCTCACCTCTTCACCCATTCTCCTATACTCCCCTCCCATCTGGCAACCATCAAAATCATCTCCATATCTATGATTCTGTCTCTGTTCTTTTTTGCTTAGTTTGTTTTTTAGATTCAGTTTTTGATAGGTAGGTATGTATTTCCATTTTATTGTTCATAGGCTTGATCTTCTTTTCCTTAAATAACTGCCTTTAACATTTCATATGATAATGATTTGGTGATGATGAACTCCTTCAGTGTTTTCTTATCTGGGAAGCTCTGTATCTGCCTTTCAACTCTAAATGATAGCTTTGCAGGGTAGAGCAATCTTGGCTGCAGGTCCCTGCTTTTTATGACTTTGACTATTTCTTGCCAATCCCTTCAAGCCTGAAAGTTTCTTTTGAGAAATCAGCTGACAGTCTTATGGTAATTCTCCTGTAGGTAACTAACTGCTTTTCTCTTGATGCTTCTAAGATTCTCTCTTTATCGAGTAAAAGAGAAAATTGTACTGCAACAACAATTAAAATGAAATTTAAAACAAGATTCTCTCTTTATCTTTAGTCTTTGGCATTTTAATTATGATGTTTCTTGGAGTGAGCCTGTTTGCATCCATCCTGTTTGGGACTCTGTGCTTCCTCGACTTGCATGTCTGTTTCCTTCCCCAAATTAAGGAGGTTTTCTTTCATTACTTTCCCGCTAGATTTCCCATTTCTTGCTCTTCTCTTTCTGGCACCTCTGTGATGTGAATGTTAGAATGCTTGAAATTGTCCCAGAGGCTGTTTACACTATCCTTATTTATTTTTATTTTTTTTCTTCATGTTCTGATTGGTTGTTTTTTGCTTTTTTAAGTTCTAAATCATTGATTTGATTCTTGGATTCATCTACTCTACTGTTGTTTCCCTATAAATTGTTCTTTATTTCAATTGGTGTACCCTTTATTTCTGACTGGGTCTTTTTTATGCTGTTGAGGTCCTCACTAAGTTCCCTGAGCATCTTATAATCAGTGTTTTGAATGCTGCATTTCATAGATTGCTTGTGTCCATTTTGTTTAGTTATTTTTCTGGAGTTTTGATCTGTTCTTTCATTTAGACTATGTTTCTTCATCTCATTTTGGCAGCCTCCTGTGTTTGTTTCTATATATTAGGTAGAGCTGCTTTAACTCCATGTCTTGGTAGTGTGGCCTAATGGAGTAGGTGTCCTGTAGGATCCAGTGGCACGGCCTCCCCTATCACCTAGGCTAGGTACTTGAGGTGTGCCCTTTGTGTGGGCTGAGTACATGCTCTTCTTATGGTTGAGTCTTGTTTTCTGTTGGCAGGTCAATGGGAGGGATTTATCCAGGCCGGTCAGCTGCAGGGACTGCTGTGACCACTGACCACCAGCCTCTGCCCTGTGTGGAGGATAAGCTGTGCAGGAGCAGGGTAGTGGTGCTCCAACATGGCCTATAGCTGTGCACTGGATTCACAGGCTCTGGGTTTTCCTGGGTGGTGCAGGCCAAGGTCAGCCCCCACCTGTGTTCTGCCCAGGGCCACCCTGCATGAGCTATAAAGCAATCTGAGATGGATGCTACTTTTCTGGGTTTGGAGATTCCCAGGTGAAGCCAAGCTGTGAATCTAGGCTGGCTGCTGCCAATGCCTGACTTGGGGCCACTTAGCAAGAAGTATGGAGGCTGGCTGCTTACTAAGGCCAGATGTTGCTTGTTTGATAGGATTTAGGAAGTTGTAAAGCATGAGCTAAGACCAGCCATTCATATGGAAAAGTCATGGTTAACAGTTTGTGTGGGTCCATAAGTTGGGTGGGATGGAGTCTCAGAGGATCTCCAGAGGAATCAGTGTTACCCCGGTTGATGGAGTCTCAGATAGGGCACCTGCCTGCCAGCTCTGTGGCTCTTTGGAGGAGGAGTCAGAAAAGGGGCAATGGCCTGTGCTCTACCTTCTGTCTAGGAAAAAGCTATTCCCCAGCTCTCACCTTGATGCTAGACACTTCAGTTTCTTAGTATATGCCACTGGTGCTTTTCAAACTGCTTCCCCAGTGCTGGAGCTCAGAGGGAGTGAGTCTGAGTAAGTCTGTGTGTGGGTTCTTTAAGGGGAACTGCTTGGGACTCCAGAACTTACTTCCACTGACTCAATCCCCACTGTTTTTTTGCAGCCAGAACTTATGGGGACTTATCTTCCTGCCACTGGAATTCTGGGTTGGGGGCCTTGGTGTCAGGCCGAGAGTCCTCACTTCCAAGATATCCCTCCTGAATGTTTATCCACCCCATGTGGATGTGGAACCAGCCCATCCCATGTCTCCATGCATCCTTCCAGTCTGGATGGATGTGGTTTCTTTAATTCTGCAGTTGTCAGACTTCTATTCAACTCAGTTGCTGATGGCTCTGAATGATGGTTGTTCTATATTTTAGTTGGAATTTTGATGTGGTTGTGTGGTAAGGTGAGCCGTGTTTACTACTGATGCTGCCATCTTGACCAGAAGTCTAAATCTTACTATTGTAAATGCCAAGGAAGAATCATGCAGAAATAAAAGATTCTCCTATACCTTAAAGAAATATGAGTGAGTACAAGGAAAATGAAGGCCATTGAGGAGCTGGTGGAATCCACATTGCAGAAATGGGTAGACTACATAGGCTTATCAGTTTTTTTTAAAAAGTTACCTTTAATTGTAGCAAAATATACATAATGTGCAATTTACCAACTTAACCATGTTAAGTGTACTGTTCACTAGTGTTAAGCATATTTCCATTGTTCTGCAACCAATCTTCAGAAAATTTTCATCTTGCCAAATTAAAATTATATACCCACTAAACGCAAACTCCCCATTTTCCCATTTCCTCAGACACTGGTAACTACCATTCTACTTTCTGTCTTTATGTCTTTAACTACTCCAGGCATCTCATATAACTAACATCATATAATATTCATTTTTTGGTGTGATTGGTTTATTCTACTTAACACAATGCCCCCAAGTTTTACATGCTGTAGCATGTATCCAAATTTCTTTCCTTTTGAAGGCTGAATAATAGTCCATTGTATAAATAGAGCATATTTTGTTTATTCAATCATTTGTATATGGACACTTGGGTTGCATCCATCTTTTGGCTTTTTAAAATAATGCTGCCATGAATATGGGTATGCAAATAATCTCTTTGAGATCTTGCTTTTAATTCTTTGTCGTATAGCCAGAAGTGGAAACACTGAATTAGTTTTGACCCAGGAAAGCTTGATGCTGCTAAGATAAACAGAAGTCAGACACCAGAGATCTACAGATGAAAAGGATCTATAGAGCAAGGATGCCTCCTGGGGTTGGTAGGATTAAGGAGTGGCCCTCTCAGGGGGTGAGACACAGTACTAAGGTTTTAAGCAGCAACAAGAAAGAGTTACGGGGGGGCAGTGAGGTCCTCATCTTAGGGTAGCTTCTGGAGACCATGGGAAGAACCTTAGGCTTGGGTGGATGTGAGAGTCAGAAGGAGAGAGCTTCCTGACTCTCCTTAGGTGCAAAGGGACAAAAATATGGTGAGGACTCAGTTTGCACCCGGAGTGTGTTTTATTCTAAATCCTTATTTAGAATGAATTATACATTTGCTTGTAGGTAATAGGTAGGGATAAAGGATATATTAGATCTTTTGTTTAATATGTTACAAAGGGAGGAGGAGCCAAGTCATATATGGTTCACATTGAACCTGAGTCCACCACACATGCGTTAGAAGTGAGACATCCCTGTCCTAACCCCAACATGGAACAGGATCACAGTGACCTAAAGAGGAGACCTGGTCCAAGCAAAGGTTTTTCTTATTTCTACAAGGCTAGTCACACACTCGTATTCTAATTCTATTTTGGAAGAAGGCCAGCAATAATACTCACCATTTGTTTAGCTCAGTAGTTCTCAACCAGTGACGTTTATGCATCCCAACCCTAGGGGACATTTGGCAATGTCTGGGGATATTTTTAGTTGTCACAACTGGGACACCACTAAACATCCTACAATGCCCCCACAACGAAGAATTTTCTAGCCACAAAAGTCAATAGTGCTGAGGTTGACAAATGGGATTTGCTAGGTCTCTCTCTCAAAGTATAGTCTAATTTTGTGCTCACAAATACATGCTAAGATACTTATTCCTGTTTTATTTCATTGAATAGGAATGTGAGAAGCCAGACTGAACAGTTAACTGACTGCCGGGAGATTCAGTACTAAGATTGGGTGTCCTAACTCCTAAGACCATTTCCCTTTGTTCACACCTGAAAGGGTCAGATAAGAAGCAATCTCTGATGCTGGCAGTTACCATTTAAGAAGCTGAAAGAGCAAGGAGCCTTTATCTAGTGTCCGCTCTCTGCAAGGTTTAGCTCTATTTGTAATCCTTATCCCATTACCAGCTCTTCACTGGGGTTGGGTGTGTGGCAGCTCAGAAAACTATGCAGCTTGCAAAAGGTCACATTCAAACCTTGGTTTATGCTAAACTTGACTCTTCCCCTTAAAGCCCACTGCTCCTTTAATAGAGTATGTGTGCTTAAAAATAATTAGTTCAAAAGCTTTCATAATATGCTAATATCTAGACATTCACTCAAAAAATTTTTTTGAGTGCTCTATACCACACACGGTGCTGGCAGATGGACAGATGCTAATTCCCTAGATGCTCTCTGGCCAGTTGGGCGAAGAGGGACCAAGTGTTAACACTGACCCGTGCACGTGCATGCACCTGTGTGTGTGTAAAGACAGATCCCCTGTGCTTTCACGACCAGGGATTTTTTGTTTGTTTTGTTCAAATGTTAATCTGTAAACTTAAAAAAAATTATTAAATTTGTTGGGGTGATGTTGGTTAATAAAATTACATAGGTTTCAAGGGTACAATTCTGTAATACATCACATGTATGTTGCATTATGTATTCACCACCCAAAGTCAAATCTCCTTCTCTCACTGTATATTTGACCTTTACCCTTTTCTACTGCCTCCAACCCTCTTTCTCTCTGGTAACCATATTGTTGTCTGTGTCTATGAGTTTTTGTTTGTTTGTTTGTCTCATTTGTTTACTTGTTGCTTTCAGTTTTATATCCCACATTTGAGTGAAATTAGCCATGATTCTCTCAAGATACATCTATGTTGCTGCAAATGGTGTTATTTCATCTTTTCTTATGGCTGAGTAGTATCCTTTATGGTGACCAAGACATGGAAACAAGTGAAGTGTCCTTTGATAGGTGACTTGATAAAGAGGAGGTGGAAGGTATATACCCCAGGCATTTGGACCTGAGTCTGTGAGGATGGGCAAGGGGCACATCTGTGTGATGTGCCTTATCAAAGGGCAGAGGTGCCGCTGCTGGACACAGCTCTGTGCCTGTACCTGTTTCTGAGCCTGCGTGCTCTCCCTGAGGGGGGCAGCAGTGAAGGGGGGGGTTAATCATGTGAGCTCTGAAGTCTCATACACCTGGATTCAAATCCCGCTTCTACCACTCACTATCCATGTAGATTTGAACAAATGGCTTGACTTGGCTGTGTCTCAGCTTCCTCACCTGCACCACAGAGATGCCCAGGGTGGGGCTGCACCAGGGAGGGGATGGGAAGCCTAAGCGAAGTGATGTAAAGAGGAGCAGAGTTCTCTCCATTGAGGTAACCTGCACTGACCCTGTGGGCATGGAGGGGAGGTTCCACTAGACAGTGCCACCCTCGGCAGTGGCCGCACTCTCCTGGCCAGCTTTGGGGCGTGAAGGGGAAGTAAAGTGTCCGTGGGAGCTTCAAGGACAGCAGAGGTGTTGGACAGGGGGAGGCTTAGTCACTCTCTCCGGACTGCTGGGAGTGTAGGGGAGACACTTAAAGTCCTACCTATCTTTCAGCCTGGTGAGTGAGCCAGAAAAATAGTGGTGTCCATTTTTAGCCTCAGGGCAGAAGAACCACAGGAAACATGGACCACAGAAGTTATGGCTCAATAAAAGCCAACAGTACAATTTAAGAGACACCCAGTGCCATAAATCGACCCGAGACTATTTCAGAAGCCTCAGAATAACAGTGATAGGAAATGTATCCAAAGACTGAATCTCAGCTTCATCACTTACCAGTGTCATGTTTGGAGAGTCTCCAGATTCTTCTGAGCCTCAGTTTCCTCCTCTGTAAATCAGAGACAATACTATTTCACATGGTGGCTGTGGATCTTCAATATAATCCAGCCAACAAAAACACTTTGCAAACTGTCAAGTCCTGCGCGGGTCTGGGAAGTTGTGATGTTATTCCCAAGCAGCCAGCGATGCTGTGGCTTTTAGTCAGTGAAAGGAAATTCTGGTTCACGTTCTGTGTGGCAGTACCTTGGAGCCTCATCTACTCACTCATCAAACACTTTAAAATATAGAGGCACCTAGAGTGGCAGACAGAAAAATCCATCATGTAATTCAAAGCATCATCCTCTCTGCAGCTCATTGGAAAGGGGAGAGCATGCCTTTTATTAAACTCGCTTAATTCAAGAGGGACAAAGAGAGTTGCAAATGAGAAATGCAAATCTAAGAAGATATCCAGCAACGTGCCTGGCTTTAATCATTGCTCAAATAAGAAAATCTAGTCTTTATTTCCTCTCCTCTTCACATTCACTCACATTCATGCTCACGATAGTTTTAAGGTTATATTTTTAGGGTTCCTGGTTTCAAACAAATATCATGGTGTCAAAGATCCATCTCACACCTATCCTATCCTATCCTATCCTATCCTATCCTATCCTATCCTATCCTATCCATTACATCTTTGTGTCTATTTGCTTCATCACATTCATCATTATTTGAAACTATCTAAATGTTTGATTTATGTGTATGGTTGATTACATGTTTTTCCCAGGTGATAAACTCCTTGGGGCAGGTCTTATTACCTCAATATCTCCAGTGCCTAGCTCAGCGTCTGACTCATAACAGAAACTCAATAACTATTTCGTAAATGAGTGAATGAACCCCTAAATCCCAGAGACAATGGTCACAGGGCCACTGTTTGCAGGGAGTGGCAGCTGGGGCAGAGATGGGGGCAGCAGCAGGGGGAAGTGGCAGAGTAACCAGGACAGAAGGGGCTGGCAGTCTGACTTTCTGGGACCAGCAGTGTGGTGGTGAGGGACTTGGCAGGGGACCCCTGCATGGTGGACAGCAGAGGCTCCTGCCTAGGGCCCCCGGTGGCACCACCACAGGCTTTCAGGACCAGCACGCACAGAGGTCAAGAGCATCAAAAGCTCTAACAAGCAGAACATGAGCTGATGCCCGAGGTGGGGGTGCAAGGTTGCCAAGCAAATGAGAAAGAGATGGACAGATACTGGGGGCTGCTCAACGGCCAGTCTGGGAGGAAATGACAACACTTATGAGGTCCTTTGCTAGAGTGACACCCTGGGAAACCACTGCCATTCAGAGAATAGAAAAAAATCTTAAAACACAAATAAAACCCTTAGCTCCAAAGCTCCTTAAAACATCTAACATTTATCACAGACTTCTGTGTTCATGAAGCAGGCCTTGGGATGGGCACTTCCACAACATTATCTCATTTAGCCCTTCCAACAGGAGCTTTTTGGCTCCCATTATGTGTTCAGAAAAACTGAGGTTCGGAAAGTGGAACTGACTCGCCCAGGCTAACAAGTAGTGGAGCTGGGATTGGAGAACAGTCCGTCTGACTCCATATTTGGTGTTTTTAAGCTATTATTGACAACTGCATGTGAATTTTCTGACTTTCAGGACAACTTTTTAGAACCCTGTAAAAATACTGGAGCTCTCGAGGTTCTGTCTTGAGACCACATGCATTATTATCTCACTCTCCACAGTTCCCAGGGGGTGTTCTCAGTCATTTTCTCTGCGCCAGTCCCGCCTCCGTGACTCTCACCTTCAGACCTCTGTGCCCAGCTCCCTGCTGACATCTTTAGTTGGCTGTCTGATGGAAGCTTCCACACCACATGTCCATACCTGAATTCACCATTCTCTCCCCAAACGATCTTTCTCTCAATGATCCCTTGTCCTACTTAAATGACACACTCATACAGCCAGCGGCTCCAGAGAGAAATCTGGAAATTATCCCTAACACCTCCATTCCTCATCTTGTCTTTCTTCTTAGTCTCACTCCAATATATGGAATCCATCCCTGTTGACACAGCCTCAGTTTATTATTATTGATGGTTGCAGCTGTTCTGAACTGGTCTTATCTCGGTATTGCCTTGCACAAGTCTACCTTACTCAATATTACAGGAGTAATTGAAAATTAATACTAAAATGAAAACCTTGTCCTATTATTCTTTTATCATCTCTTTCTATTCTGAATTCCAATAGCCTATCAGGCCTTGGCAGTATTGCCCCATTTTACAGTTTTTAAAATGCCACCTGTGAGTATAGCCCTGGCTGGCATAGCTCAGTGGATTGAGTGCGGGCTGCGAACCAGAGTGTTGCAGGTTTGATTCCCAGCCAGGGTATATGCCTGGGTTGCAGGCCATGACTCCCAGTAACCGCACATTGATGTTTCTCTCTCTCTTTCTCTTTCTCCCTTCCCTTCCCTCTCTAAAAATAAATAAAATATATAAAATCTTAAAACAAAAACAAAAACAGAAAGATCTCTAGGACAGCCACACATCTTTAAAAAAATAAAAAAAAATGCCACCTGTGAGTATACTATTTCTCCTCTTCTTGCTTTCCTCCCTCACGTTTTGTCTTTATTGCTTCCACGACTTTTCTTTAGCTCTTTCTTGTTCCAGGCTCTGAAACTAACATTATGAAAGGGTTGACAATCCAAAAAATATTTTCATATGCATTATCTGATTTATTTCTCACAATACTGTTGACAAGCAGGTAGACTTATCTCCATCGTAAAAGGTGGGGCACAGTGTCAGATAGGTCAAGTGTGTTGCCCAAACTCACAGAACCAGGGAGTGTCACGACTTACACCTGTCCCTCAGCTCTCAAGTCCTACCCTTGTCCTGCTCTGCAGCACTGCACTTTGAAGGCAGCTGTCTCTGCAGCTGTTTTTACCATCCCGACCCCTTATAATCCACTGTCAACACGTAGCGATCTTTGATTCAGTGCAATCAGGGTAAGGAGTGTTCAATCAAATGCTGGTGGGGACAGAAGCACCTGGTGTAATAGACAGGTATCTACTGGTCGCAAACATTCAGTGTGTCCTGGGAAATGAGTCAGGGTACTTTTCCCAGTGACAGACAGGCTTCCATTGTCCTGGGTCCTTGGCTGAGTGTAAGGCAGTGACCAGAGTGTCTCCTGTAGGTGTTGGTGACTTTGTCTGACTCACTAGACTGTGAACACTACACAAGGAGACAGTGCTCCTCGTTTTTCTTTGTGCCTTTACCACCCAACACAGACATGGTTGTTCAATAGATGGCTATCTGTTATATGAATCAACACTTGGGAATTTAGAGGTGGAGGGAACTTAGGGAGCATCTTTCTGGTCACACACTCCCGAACTCCAGGTGTCTGTGCAATCGGCATGCACAATAGATCTGTGCAATAGTTTGCACATGTTTTGCGACATTTCAATCAGGCTTGTATTCTCATTTACTGCTTATTTACTTTTTATTATTTGTTTATTATCCTCCCATCTCTAATTTTATGGGAAAAGACACTCAAGCTTAATGGGAGCAGGAGACACGCCCCAGCTTGGGAATTCCTGTCAGAGCTGAATTTGAACATAAGCACTGGGGCCCCAGATCCTGGGGTGCACGGTCAATCCTTTCTGCCTTCATCGTTAAGGCTCTTTCTGCTCTTTGAGCACAGGAGCCATGCTGCAAGGAGTCTGTGGATGGGGAGAAAACCAGACGCCTGCAGCCATCCGTGAGGTGAATGCAAGAAGCCTTTGTGGGGGAAAACTGCTTCGTGCTTCCTGGAGAAGAGGAGCAGCTCACGGGAGGGAGAAATTAGAGGAATCTCCGGAGAGCTGAGCTGGGGAGGATGGTGGTACCCAGGGCAGACAGAGAAGCCAGGGAGATTTCTCTCTGAACTGAGCTGACAATGCTCACTCACCATGCATGTCAAGTCTACATTTTGGAAGGAAAAGATTTAATGCCCTCCTAAAACTTGACTCTCTTTCTTTCCAAAATTAAGGTCAGCAGGGGAGAGAAGTGGCATCTGAGATGCTAATGAAAGAAAGCCCAGGTGACTGCAGAAGCAATTTAAAGATTTGCCCGGATTTGTTTTGGCCCCAGTGGCTCTGCCTTCTACTTGCAATTCCTCCTCCGCCGTCTGGATGGGGAGATAAATACATTTTTTAAAAGTCCAACATCCAGGCACTTTTGAAACTAGGGAAAGCGGAACCTGGGAGGCTTAAAATATTAATCATGTATCCAGGCTTGCCAGAGAAAAGAAGATGGCATTCTGAAGGTGTAATGCAGGGAAAAAATCCCCTCCAGGAACGACTGATATGGAGGCGGATTTCACTCATGTGTGCACCAGACACAGACAGAAAGCTTGATTCATACTTAATGCAGACCTAGATTCAAAGGCCCCCTCCTTAAAGGGAAAGCTGCAGGCCAGCAGCCTTCCTTCAGGACACTCCAAGACCTCATTAAACTATCATTAAACAGCCAACAGGCTCTGCTGCGGCAACAGGCTGAGTCCAGAAATACAGATGAAAGGCTTTAGGAATGTTGGATTAGAAAACAAAGTTCAGACATCCAGAGGCAGGAGTGTATAGCAGGATTCCTGCATCCTTAGCCCAGAGCCTGGGAGAGGACTTACCCATTGTTTGTCCCCAGGGCTCCCTCCCAAGCCGGGCCTACTTCCTCTGTTTATGTGGGTTTCTTATCGCAGGCTCCAGAGATTCAGTTTTCTTCTGATCTTCTTCAAAATGGCCACCACCGTGCATTCAGAATTAGTTCAGGTCTATTTATCTCCCTGTTTTGGTGCTGCCAAGCATACGCTCAAAGGATCTTTTTTGAATTAAGGATTTTAATGCTACTTTCTACAAGAAGAAGGGTGGAAAGAGTAAGAATCCCAACAGGAAGGAAGCAACTGAGGTTCTAGAATGTTAGAATTTTTCAAGCTGGGTTCTTGATCTTTAGATCCTGTTTCCCTTCTGGGGTGCTCCCAAGGACTCAACGTTCTGTTTTAATTCCTGAAGTTGCGCATAATCGCATGCTTCTTCACTCCCGAAGCATGCCCCTTATTCTTTAAGTAGAACAGGAAGCTTGTTGTTCCTTGACCTTGCTCACAACCTGTTTCAAACCTATATGCCACTATTTGCTTTAAATGTTGTATCCGAAACCCAGATTTGTCTTTTCAAGAAGCTTTCCTTTCTCTACCTGCATTGCTCTGCCCCTGTGGAAAACCACATGTATAAGCACCTGCCATGAGTAAGCCCCGGAGAAAGTGCTTCCCTTTATCTCAGAACAATTCTCTTCCTCAGGACTGGAACTGCGATCCCCAGGACCTAACGTGAAGTTTGGCACACAGTAGGTGCCACTTTTAAAAGAGTAAGTGGATTATGTCTTTGTATAACAGCTAAGTCTTCTTGTGACTTCAAATAACTTGGCTTGGTAGAAGCAGCATTAGGTTTGGGGACTGAGGTTGGAACTGTCATCTGCTAGCTGACTGGCGGGGAAGATTTCCTTAACTTTCTGAGCTTCAGTTTTCTTGCCTACAAAGTCAATAACATCTACCTTCCAGTTTATTGTATTTTACTTTTATTAGAAACCTCTTTTCCCTAATAAAAGTATTTCCAGAACAAAGAGGGAGTTAATTTTTTTTTTTTTTTGGCTGGGATACTCCTAGAAACTATAGCTAATTGTGAAAGTTCTGAGGCCAGCCTTGGTGTTTTTTAAAGGTTTATTTTATTCTCACTCTGGAGAATGGGGAGGGAGAGAGAGAAAGAATCATCAATGTGAGAGAGAATCATCAATGTGAGAGAGAAACATCAATCCCCTGCCCCTTGCATGCATCCTAACTGGGGAATGAGCCCACAACCTGGGCATGTGCCCTGACTGAGAATCAAACTGGGGACTTTTCAGTTGCAGGATGATGCTCCAACCAACTGAGTCATGCTGACCAGGGCCAGCACTGGTCTTAAGTTGAAATCAAGGAAGAGACTACAGGGTGGTGGGTGTTATTCCTAGAGACTGGACAACAGTTGGGAGGATGACATCCCCCTGGTGTTCACCGTCACAGGATTGATCTTGCACTGGGCAAGATCAGAGTCCTGATTTCTCTGAGTGTTGAGTGAGGGTAGAGAAGGGTACATGAGATGCCAGTTCATTTGTAACGGGTGTGAAGCTCTTCACTCTCTCAGAGTGCTTGCACCACCATCCATTTCTGGACTTCAGATTATTCAAATTGACTCAAGATTCACTCACTGGATGGTTTCACTGGGTCAGCTCCTTATGCAGACTCTGAGGATCCTTTAGAGAAGGATGGGTTTACTTCTCTAGCACCAAACTTGACCAGAGATGCTATGAATTTTGTTCCCAAGATAGGTTCTTAGGGCCATTCTTCCCCAACCGCCACGTCCTCAGAGGTACAACGCTGGAACATGGACTACCCTCATCCTTTTCTCAGTCTCAAAGCATCCACGAGAAGTCCAACCACATTTTCCTCCCAGCTCTGTCTCCCCAAAAACATTCTGGAATAGCAAAATGCACACATATACACACACATCTTCCATTCTTTACATTTCTCCAGATGGTGCACATTGAACATTGGGAGGGGCTCAGAAGCTGGTAACTAAAAATACCTCATCATTTCCTCTCTTTACATCCTGATGTAAAGATCCACACACCTGTCTCTCCCATTCCCATCAGAGTGCTCATGAAAGACTTTTTTTCTACAGTCCTAAAGGTACAAACACACAAAGACAAAGGCACAAGTTAAATACTCAATGGACTATTTGTGCTATATATCGATCAACAGTGAGAAATGTAATTGGAATACGAAGACAGAAAGTTCAGGGGCACATTTTTAATTCTTTCTTTTCCTTGTAGACCCGTGTGAAAAGCCAAGTCATAATGAAAAACTTGCTTGGTGAGACTGCTATTAGGGCAAAGACCATTTGCTGGATTTGGGAGTATAGGGACATCTGAGGATCTCCATTTTCCATTTGGAGTGGTTGTTGTGCCAAATCGGAATGGAACAGAGTTATTTTCTCAAAGATCCATGATTTTTTAAACCACAGTTGGTAAGATCAAGATCTCAAAAATGTTGAGCTGGGAAAAGAAACTAAAAATTTTACTAAATACAGATAAAGGACTGAGTGAATAAATATTCTGGAAGATACTCACTTGCTTTAGCAAGCCAGATTCATGACAATAAAACCCTGCTCCAATAAATAAGCGTCTTCTGGATGATTTTCTCCTGGTTCAGGATATATTGCTGCAGCATTGCCATCTGTGAGACTAGATATTTTACCAGCTTTATGTTGTGCACTGCGTCTCTCTCTTTCAACTTTTTAAAGCAGCTCTTCCTGGCATGATGTTTGCTTGGTTTTGCACTTGATTTTTTTTGGCATTGTTTTTATGGGTGTCAGGACAAAGTCTGACCATTCTACAAGTTATGAGTATGTGGTTGGGTCCTGGCTCTTTGTTGAATGGACTTTAGATTGGATGGTGAGAAAAGACTTCCCTGTGGAGTTAAATTTAAGCAATTAAGTGAGTGAAGGAGCCACACAATATTAGGGGAAAGAGAATCATTAGCCAAGAAAACAACCATTGTATAAGTAGCAAGAAGGCCAGGGTGAGGGTGAGAGCGGACTGAGTGGGGGGTGGGGCTGAGATGTGCTGGGACTAAGTCATGTAGGGTCTCATGAGTCATGTGAAAGATTTGGGGGGTTTTTCCTCAAGGTGATCAGCATCCATGACATTTCAATTTATTGGACGAGCTGCATGACCTTGGAAATGGCTTGACTCACACTTCACCTATTGCCTCTGTGGTTCTCTTTTTATATGTTCCCATTCCGATCAGTTTCCTTCTGACAAAAACAATTTTTCTGTAGATACTTGAATATTTTCATTGAGGTTAGCCCCCATCCTGCTGGCCTGGGGCCCACTCTGTTTTGGGAAGTGACTCTGCATATCTCATATTAGCTGTACTGGCTTTCTGGTTTAACTCATAGAAGATCAATTTCTGTGCCACATTTCCTACCTCTTAGGGCGCATATAACCTTCCTACCGGTGTACCAAAAACATCACCATGCTCACAGGTGCTTTAGGGATGCAAGCCAACAACAAGAGCATCAAAAGGTTTAGAAAGAATGCTGTTTTGAGTCCAGGTGTGTTGGGAGCTCTAAAAACAGAAGCCAGACGGAAAACACTCAGCATTCTCGGAGAGGCAGAGTTAGAAATAAACACTTACGTCATCCCTTCCCTCTCCTGCACTGATGCGGTCCAGACAGATGATGGCCCAGCATTCTGTATTTGTCTGGTTTCCTCATTAATTCTCCTCTCATTTCTGCTTTTATTATCTACAATGACAACTGCACACTATCCCTAGGCAGCTTCTAAACTCATCTGTCATTAGAGCAATAAAGGCTCACAACTTTCTGCACAGTAAACAAATTAAACAGCGCCTTGGTATCTAAACCTCTTGATAAACTATCACTGTCATTGTTGTGATTACTACTGTAGTCATAACAAACCTTTGCAAACCTACTGTGTGCCAAGCATAGTTAGTTGCTATGCATGCACTATTTCATTTAATCTTTTTGACACCATTTTCCAGCTCAGGTTCGTTGGTCTGGTACACAGAAGAGGAAATGAGGCTCACAGTGCTGAAGTACTTGCCCTTCGTCAAAGTCAAATGAGTAGTCAACTCGAAGACCCATCTACTCTCTAAGTCAGCCCTGCACACCCATACATCCCATGGTACTTTGGGCTTCCCTGCGACCACAGACTGTTTTCAACATCACCCTCAAATGTTCTTCTTCAAAAGTTCTTCCTCACCATGCATGCTCACCTTTCCTTGCTCTCCTCAGGGCATGTCTTCAAAATCTTGAGGGGATCCAGCTTCCTCTGTATCACTCAAATGCCTAGGCTGTCATTGCTGGTGGGGAACTGGAAGAGTATTTTTTATGGAGGTGTTTAATCTTGAATTCCTACATGGCAGAGTACAAGCCAGTTTTAATATGCAGAACTCTCTAGTTAAATCACAATACTGCTGTTTGTTTTATAGTACTGAAATATCAAGTTAAACATTAGTATTTGATAATTATAATTTGTCTAATAGATGAAACATTTATAAGATTGGGTTCATCCTGGGGTAAGTGGAGAGGAAAGAATTTATAAATAAGGTTGTTGGTGAAAACTTTCAGAAAAATCACCAGTTTGGCCTTGCATTCTTTCTTACAGATGACTAAATAGATGTCCACCAAGAGGAATAGTGAACACAGATTAAGCTACTCTGGTTTGGAAGAGACTTCAAAGCTTACACTGTCCAACTCTGATACATTTCTAGTAAGTGGTAGAGCTATCATTGATGGAGAACGTATTGCTACCCTAGGTACTCTCTTTCAACTGAATAGCATGGACAGTTTAAAGTCTCCACTTTTCTGTTGTGCCTGCCCTTCAGTGCAAGTCCTGCGGAGCACCACACAATGACTGTATCACCCTGGTAGGTGAGGGCCTTCGTACAGGGGGATATGACAGTTGTGGACTTGCTGCTAGGCATGCTAGCACCAGCCAAGTGACCATGACCTCCTTGGCTCTGCATGCAGACCATTATGGAAAGTCAATTGTTTTTACTTAAAAAAGGCCCACATGGCATTTTGTCATTTGACCTTTTGTTCCCTGCTCTAGCCACATGCCTTAAAATTGCAGATATACTCAACCATATGATCTTTTGCTTACACTCATGCTCCTTCTTTCTAGAGTATTCTATTCCCCACTTTCTTCCTTAGACTTACTTCATCTGGAAAACTTCCCCTGACCTCAAAGGACTAAGTAAGACCCCATAATGCCTACTTCCAATACACCTTGAGTGTTTCCTTGACTTTAACATTTAATTGTAATTAACCATTTTTTTCTTTTTCTCCTAATCAGTACTTTTGGATTCTAGTAGAATACCCTAGTGATATTCTACTCTATAAACCCCAAGGCCTAGCACTTGATTGAAACGTACAGTGTGAGTGAACTGTGAAATGCATGAATCCTTCAAAAGCCATATCTCAACCTCTTCCCTCATTTTCTCATATAAAGCTCTGCGTAATATCATATGGGCCTTTCCTACATCTCATCCAAGTCCATGTGCCAGTTCCTCAGATGATTTTCTCTCTTCTTTGTGGCGATGGGAAAATGGGGAGTTGAGAAGGAAGGGAGTAGGATGAGGGAGAGAGCGAGAAAGAGGAGTGACCACAGAAGACAGAACACACCAGGGTCAAAACCTTCACTTTACAGGTGAGAAAACTGAGTCTCGGAGAGAAACACAACTTACCGAAGTCACCATTTGCTCTCTTCTGGCCTTGTCCTTTCCTGTTTATTATAAATTTTGCTGAGTGTGTGTCTTTAACAAACAAACCAAAAAAACTCCCTCCTTTTCAAACATGACAGCTTCATCATCAGGACAAAGGGGTCATTGGTTGAAATTAAAAAAGAAAATCCTGTTGAAAAAACCCAAACTCTCACTCGGAACAGTGACTCATGCTAATTTTGTGGACTGCGTGCTTTCCTCTGGTGTTTCTCATCCGATGTGTTCTCTGTTCTCCAAGACTGCACAAGGGTAATGATGAATTCCATAACTGCATCCCAATTTCCTGAGGCCCCAAAATAATCACTGTTCTGTGTTCCATGGGAGATGGAGACATATACTGGGAGTTTCACATTCTTTGTACATTTACTTTAAAAACAGTAGACAACCGTGGCAGGTGAGGTTTGCACATGATAGTTCTAATCAGATGTCCATCCAGAAACAATTAACTTGAGGCAAGTATCTTCTCTGCAAGGACCCCAAGGTTTCCTCCAGGGTTTGTTTACTCTCAGCTTTCTCTGAACAGGCACTGCCTTTGCCTCCCGCTCTGGTCCAGATCCCAAAGGGAGTATGAGCAGCATGTCCCACGGGTAAGGATGTGCTCACAGTTTGGTGACTCAGGGCAGTGCAGCAAGAACGCCTTTCTCCTGCCTGTCCTCCTGCCACCACAGCCCCAGTCCCCTCGGAATCGTTCCTCTCATCTTTCAGAAATACTTAGGGCCCCACCAGGTTCTTCAGTTTCATCTGGCCCACTGCCTTGACTTTTTTTTTAAAATCACTCTTATTAGGAAATCCAAGGAGGAAAAATAAAAAAATATGTGTTTAGAAGTCATATTGACACATGTTCAAACCCTGGACCGGCCACTTCCTCGCTAAGTAGCTGTGGGTGAGCTGCAGCCTCTTTCTGAGTCTCAGTTTCTCGCCTGTGACTGGAGTGTTACAGGACTGCTGAGATGATTGTTGAATGCTCCAAGAAAAACACTCAGTTCGGTAGCCCTTCCTAGAAGTTTCTTAGCTGGGTATTCATATTCAGCTCTATCTCTAGCCTGTCTCTTTTTGGTAAAAGAAAGCTGGGATAGAATTTGGCTAGTGAATTCGTTTTCTGAGGTGGTTGTATCCACATCCTGCAAGATGGGTATTTTGAAACACCAGGCATCGTCTCACACAGTTCTGGAGACCAGAAGTCCTCAATTGAGGTGATGCCAGGACCGTGCTTCCCTCTGAAACCTGTAGGGGAATGTCCTTCCTTGCCTCGCCTCCCCCTAGCTTCTGGTGGTTTGCCAGCTATCTCCGGCATTCCTTGGTTGGCAGCTACGTCATCACATCATCTGCTCTTATCATCACATGAGGTCCCTCCGTGTCTGTCTTCACATAACAGTCTTCCTAGAAGGACTTTAGTCACATTGAATTAGGGGTTTTATGCTACGGGAATCTGACTTCATCTTCACTAATTACGTCGGCAACAATCCTGTTTCTGAATAAGGTTACCCTCCAAGATGCTATAATTTGGACTGCTGTTTTGATTAGATTAGATTCATTTGAAAAAATCTAATCTTAGAATTGCAGTCTTAGAGCTAAAAGGAAATATGTTATTTCCTTCACATTTTTCTCTTCATTTTCCTGTCTTCTTTCTTTAGTCTAAGCCTTCCAGCCACCATTCTTGCCATATCTAACCCATTATTCACCCAGGAGCTGGGTTCTCTTTCTACCACTCTCCCCTTTCTTAAACAGTCAGGTGCCCATGTAAGTCATCTTGTTTTCATATAAGACAAAGGTCAAATTCCTCAACTTAGCACAGATTGTCTTTCAGTGTCTGACCCCCACCTCCCTTGGCTTGTTCCAAGTAGCCCCAGGTGTAGCCCTGAGATTTTTGCGTCCTGAGAACCCCTCAGTCCTGGACATCTCCTTATGGCTTTAGACCAGGGGTGTCAAACTCATTTTCACCGGGGGCCACATCAGCCTCATGGTTGCCTTCAAAGGGCTGAAATAATTTTAGGATTGTATAAATATAACTACTCCTTAACAGTTAAGGAGTTGAAATTACATTTGGGCCTTCGGAGGCAACTGCGAGACTGATGTGGCCCCCGGTGAGAATGAGTTTGACACCCTTGCTTTAGACACTCTCTAGCAGTTAACAGATTTAATTCTGTCTTGATAACTGTGTATTATTACTTTGGCATTCCCTGTTTACCCATGAGGCTCTACTATTGCTAAATGATATACTTCTTAAGGATTTTAGATCCAGAGGAGTCTGGGTTTGAACTTCAATTCTGCTGACCTTTGTCATTGCATATCTTATTAAGCATCCATTTCGTCAAAAGCAAAAGGGGCCCGCAATGATATTGCCTCCATCTGCAGCAAGGGTAAATTAGATAGTATGAGGGAAACACCTGGAGAGTGGCTGATACACACAAGATGGTGCATAAATGGTAGATGGCTCTTCACTGGTAGATATGTCTGTATATTCTCGAATCCCTGTGTTCAGTAATTGCTTTTGAAGGAAAGCTCAAGGCTAAAAAACTCAAATCTCTTGACCCATGACCTTTCTGTCCTGTCATTTTCTCTCTCTGACTTAAAAATGAATCTGTTCTTTCAGAGGTTAGTCTTACTAAGAACTTGGCTCAACGCCCTGTTTTTCTCAAGCAATGTGGAATACGACAGATGTATTTCTTATGGACCTTTTACTATTGGGATTTTCCATGTGTCAATAATTTTTTACCCTCCAGTGATTTCGAGTGTGTTGAATTCAGCAACTGGTTCTTGAAGGGAAAATAAAAAACTGAAAAGACCTTGAGCCTTTTCTTGTGCTCCAGTTCTTATGAATTCAAAACATAAACTCACTTACAGTCGGTATATTATCATCAACTGAATGGAGGGTCATTTAAAGCCTTTTCCTCCATATCAGCCCCCTAAAAGAATCAGTAGTATTTTATTTAACCCGATGGCACTGGGGTTACATGCATGAGGAAGCTGAGAATGAGCAAGGGGGTGTCCCACCCCGAAGAGGAGCAGGGAAAATCCTAACTGTGGTCAAAAGGACATCACGGGTTTCTTGGTGTTCTCTAAGATCTTTATTGTGGAGGCCACCGGTTCTTTTTATCTAGTGGATATTTGATGTCATGATGAGATTAATAATTCACAGAGTCTGGGCAGTACTTTTCCACCGAGGACTCTGGGCAGCGCAGAGCAGAAGTGCTGGCGAAAGCCAGAGGGCTCCCGACAAGGTCCGTCGCTTCACGCTTCAGCAAGTGTTCCAAATCCCCAGTAACCCCTTCCTTGCTGCGGCCGACACAAAGAGAGGCAAGGATTCTGCAGGGTTTTCAGCTTTCTGGACTTAAAACGAGTTCCATCAGATGGACCTTTTTCAGAGATTCCATGCCAACAACCACACTGGCAGAATGTAAATAAAATTGTAGTTATCAGTTCCAAACAGCAATTCAAAAGATATCATAAAATTATATGTGATTAATTGCTATAGGTGAGGAGAGAATTAGCAGTAGCCATGGGAAGAGAAGGCATGATTATTATTATTACTGCTGCTAGTGCTTATTTTGATTATTCTTATGGATCATTTTTAAGTTCCAGGAACTCGGCATTGCATATATGTTCTTTTTTTTAATTTCCAATGGTCTTTTTAAAAAAAAAATTCTTATTGTTGTTCAAGTACAGCTTTCTGCCCCCCCACCCGTTCCCACCACCCCAGTGCTCTCCACCTCCCTCTCCCATTTCCACCCCCTTGTTATTGTCCATGTATTCCTTATAATTGTTCCTGTATACTCTTCACCCTTTCCCCCCGTTATCTCCTCCCCTCTCCTTTCTGATCACTGTCAGCCTGTTCTCAATTTCAATGCCTTTGGCTTGCATACATGTTCTAATTCTGTGAGATAGATGTCTTTATCCTCATCTTAGAATGAATGAAACTGAAGCTCAGAAAATCAAGCAAGCTTTTCTAAGGCCATCAGGATGGTCAGAAGTAGAGCCATAGTTTTTGGCCCTGGGGTGTTTTTCTCTAGACACTGCCTTTACATGTGCTGTAACACCTTCCAGTAATAATTAATAGTTAATGACCATGAAGAGGACTCAGCATTTTACAGGGACTTGAGTTTTAAGACCATTTATATCTCCTTTCTCACTTCTCACAGCAACCCTGTGTGTGGACAGGTTGAGGGTCGCTATCTCCACTTGACAAATTCAGAGCTTGGATTGGAGCAAAGTAATATGATTCCCAAGGTCACCAGCCAACTGGTTAGTGGCAGAGATGCACCTGGAACCTAGGACTTCTGGTTCTAACTGGAGCTCTGTGACCCATGCTTTAGAGGATCAAAGGGGCCATACCAGTCGTAGCTGTTCCTTTTATTCCAACTTGAGCCAAAGGCAATGAGACTGGAAGCTAGTCAAACCTTGATGTTCTCCTTTTGCTGATCTCTCCTATCAAACCTACGTCTTCCTGGCAGCAAGGTTCTCACTGACCAGACTTCCAATGGCAGAGATGAGAAATGCCTTCTTCTCTTATTACCCATTTTCAGACTCTGGCTATCCAGCCTTCTGGTGATTCTAGGATCTTTCCAATAACTTTTCAATGAATTTATTTTCCACTTTAATGGCTCAGAGTCAGACTCTGCTCCTTGCAGCTGAGAACCCTGATGGATACCTTATTTCCCTAGTGGGTGTGCAGAGCGGATGCACAGTGCTGCTACAGAGCCCGTCTTCAAGTCACCTCGTTCTGCCCATTCCCCTTTATCATCCCATAGATTGTCAATGTATTGTCATAAGCCTATGTCTGTGATATAGTGTCTCCCATAAGTCAGCAGGGCAACTGCTTGGCTAGTTGTCTACTGAGCAGCCCAGCACCAAGGAATAGGCAAGAGTCACACGAGGTAACCATGCTATTCACTCAGTTTTTATTCAATGCAGGTTAATTCAAAGTAGAACATCAACATACATTAGTATCCTACTCACACGCTAGCAATCTAAGAGAAATATAAAACACCCACACAGCAATCCATGGGGGATAATGAAGCCGAGTCCCAGAGTCTCAGTCTGCAGATACAGGAGATGGCACAGTGGGCAAGGCAGTCTTCAGAGCCTTGTAAGGAAGACTCTCTGGAGCCAGGTGGGTGGGCAGCAAGGCAGACAAAGACCACCAGGGCAGAACCTCCGGTGGCTGATGCCAAGGGAGATCAGTGTGGCGTGGAGCAGCACTCTGGTGTGTGGAGCTCGGCTGCCTCAGCAGTGGTCTGGAGCTGCTTCAGTTACACTGTGAGAGTGGTGCACTCCACCCTTCTGGGTCCTTTGTTAAGTGTCTTCACATCCCTGATGCCAAGTGGGATATTTTCCCAGGAGCCTATCTGTGGGTGTTCCCACTCTGCAGACGTGGCTGCTTGGGTCCCGTGTGTAGACATATTGGGTGTGTTTCCTTGTCAGATGTGTCTAGTGTGTCCTAGGTAGTTTCCCTCTTGAACAAAAGTGTCACGGCTGGCTGGCAGACATCTCGGTTGACATGAGTGACTCCACTTTGTTTTATATACTTCATGCTCTCTTGACCAGACCAAGGCCATTTTATTGGTCCTGCTCTCCACAGGTGTCACCTACCATTTCCCTACTTTTGCTAAAGCAGTATCTTAGCAGTGCTTTATTTAACTGCTTTACACCAGTAGTAAACACAGTTTGTGAACCTCCCTAGAACGCTGGCTGTGGATTCACCCCAGGGAGGAGAGGCGAGCATGATGAACATGAAGACGGTGGATGACAAGTGTTGGGGGAGCTTTGGCTGGGCTGCAGTTCCTTGGTCAAGTCACTTAATTTCTTCCTTCCTTTTTTTTTCCTTGCTTTCCCCGCCTTCTATCCTCTTCTTTGTTTTGATTTTTCTATTCACACCCTTTTGTCCTTTCTCTAAACAAAAGACAAATAAGGGTTATTTGGTTCTACTGGAATCTAAATATCAGTTTGACCTCCTTTTGCCCTGAACTTGTTTCCTCACGCTAACACACATATCCTCTTGTTTAACCTCCTCAAGCTTTTTGCAAAGAAACATTAGGGTGTTTCCTATTACAAGGGGGCGGGGCAGAAACAGGTTTGGAGCTTGATGGGACTTGTATGAGTTCCTTCTAAGCATCCCTCTTTTCTTTCCCATGGGCTTGCAAGCATCGACTCAGCACAACTCAGATGTGAGAACAACAAACTAGGACAGAGACAGCTTTGGGGAGTGTGTGTTCTGCTTCTTACCAACTGTGTGTCCTGAGCAAGTTATCCAAACTCTAAATCTTAGACAACCCCTCCCGAGGGCTGGGGCATGAAGACTGGACAATCAGTGGGAGGCAACTAGAATAGAGGCTCTTTCCCTGGACTACATCTTCTGCCCTCACTCAGTTTGCTCCCCGACAGCATGCCTCCTGAGCTGCCCTTGGCAGGCATGGCATGTAGCTCCTTGTCCCAGTGTGGAGACGCCTGGGTCCTAGTGGGTTTGTGCCACCAGCCAGATGGCCTCTTCATGTTAGGAAGGTATGCCATTAGAGCACCTAGTTCTCTTTTTATGAAAGCTCAAATTACCCACTGCTATTTCCGACTGATCACACCTCCTCATACAAGAAGTTGGAGAACTCATAAGAAAACTGGGTGGCAGTTAGAGTACACTACATTTGTAATAGTGATCTTCAGTTCTGCCTATAACCTATGAGGTCTGCGAAGTCATAGGCATACCGCTGCCACAGGATAATGATTCACTACAATGTAGGGCTTTCGGGTAGATCACGTGAACTCTGTGGTGTCAGATGCAGTTGGGGTCGATGCTGGGTTCTGCTACTCACTTGTTGGTGTTCTTGGACAGCTTACTTAACTATTTAATACCCCAGCTTCTTCTTACAAACTGAGGATAATGGTTCTAGAACCTTTACTTTGGGGTGGTTGTGATGGTTAAAAGAGAAGATCCCTGTGAAGTCCCATGGCCCAACACAGAGTGAGCATTCAATAAATATTCACTCTTATTATGTTTAGTGCCTTAGACACAGTAGTTGGTAGTGAATAGCAATATCGTTTCCCACTGCTTTGTGTTGAGTCTGTCATTGATGAGGGTGGTATAACACATGGGTAAGATGCTTTGGCTGTTTTTTCTTTCAGAGAAAAATTGGCAAATCTACTGGCCTGAATCAAGCTTCTGTATTAGGAGGCTAAATGTAAGGAATAAGAGTTTTTTAATATGCTATCTTTGCTAAAAATATATAAAGTAACCATTGGGTTTTCAACCTAATACATATTAAGACATAGAGAGCTTTTTGTTCTCTAATTTTTTAAAAAATTGAATTGCCATGTACTGCAGAGGTTGAAGGAATGAGGAGAAGGCACAGGGGAAGGTAAGGTGTCTGAGAGGTGGTTTACAGTATATTCAGAGGTGAGTTTTACTGTTGATTTTAAAACTTACCAGCTCCCTGTGTGGCAGCTGTGTCTCCCTGGTTTGACTGCAAGTTCTTAATAAAGGTTCCAATGATTTCGACTGAACTCAGTTTCTCTGTGCTTTCTACATGCACGTAGGTGCCATAGAAAGTATCCCTTTGTGCTAGTTGTACTGGGCTATTAGCTGTCCTTCCCAGTTCATGCCTTTGAACCTTTGTACCCATTGTCTTCTTTCCCTGGAAGTCCCTGCACTTGTCTGGCTGTATAATTCATTTCTCAAGTCCAAGCTAAATGCCATCACCTCTGGAAGGGAGCTGTTGTGCCCACAGGGGGCTTGTTATGGTTATCTTCTGGATACTTTTGGGATTCCTTGGATGGAGAGTAACTGCTCACTGAAACGTCAGCTGGGGAACAGCAGGCATTCAGATAATTCTGACACAGCACAAACAGCAACATTAATCCTACCCAGCAGACCAAAGGTCTCTGGATTGTTTGAAGCTATGTGCCCAAATCATCTTGATCCCATCTCTAAAGATACGAGACCACTGATATTTTGAATGTCTTCTTATAAGAAAGGGACTTGCCTGGAAAGCCAGGCAGAGGACTGAGGATTTGGATCTTGGTTCCTGCTACTTATTAGCTCTGTGAACACTGAATCTCAGTTTTGTCATTTTTAAAAGTGACTCTACTGATAGCTACCTTGACATGTGATTAACTCTGATAACGTAAGTCAATATCAAGCATGTCCCTGGGATCCAGAAGACACTCAATGAATAGTAGTTACCCAAAGTTATCTGTACTTGTATGCTATTCCGGGGCTCCTTTCTAAGAAACCTCAGGCTACCTCCCATTATGCACAAAAAAACCTCTTTATACAAAATAGCCCTAAATGTGGCTCATCATAGAAACAGCCCATCTGCATGTGCTACTCCATCTTTCTGGAATTAATAACCATGAGAATTGCCAACCATGAGAATTACATTCCTGGAAAATGCTGCCCTTGGTAAAGATTGTTGCAAGTGAAATCAGAGTAGAGCAAAAAATATGAGTTGAAGGGATAAGCAATAAAAGTGGTATGACACATATTTTAAAAACAAATCAGTGTTATAGAAGGTCTCTAACTCCAAAACACAGCTGGTTTGTCAAGATTAATTTCCTGCCATTTCCTCTGCAAACACTGTCGTTATCATAATCATGTGGATGAGACTTAGAAAAGCAAAGTGTGAGGCCCATTACTAGCTTTATGTTCCTTCTTGACATCTATAGATGGTAATTTGGGTGAACAATTTAAAGAGCTCCTTACTGTTATTTTAGTTATAAGCCCTCCAAGAAACCTACATTAGGTTTGGTTGTTCTTTTGTTAGTACCATGACCAGAGACGGTCATGCTTTTGGAGGACACGTGCAAGGTACAAGAGGAGAATGGAAATCAAAGTAGCATGCTCTTTTAATTTTTTTTTATTTTGAACTAATTTTAGACTTAAAGAAAAGTTGCAAAATCAATATGAAGTTTTCCCTTCTATGGCTTACCTGCTTTCTCTAGAGCTAACAGTAATAACATCTTACATAACTATAGTCCAATGATCAAAACCAAGGATTAACATTGATACAATATTATAAACTAAATGACAAATGTATTTCAAAATTCACTAATTTTTCCGATAACATTTTTCTCCTTTAAGACTTAATTTCGACATTAGTCCCTACATTGCATTTACTTGTTATACCTCCTTAGTGCCGCTAGTCTGTAACAGTTCCTCAGTCTGCCCTTACCTTTCATGACCTTGGCATTTCTAAACAGTATTGGTCAATTAGTTTGTAGAATGTGTCTCTGTTTGGATCTGTGTGATGTATTCTTATCTTTGGAGTTGTCGTGTATTTTTGCTGAGAACGCCATAAAAATGCTGTGATGTCCTCTGTACGTCATGTCAGGGGTTCATGATGGTTGTGTATCTGTCACTGGTCGTGCTCACCTCAAGCACTCGGTTAAGTCAGTGCCCATCAAGTTTTTTCACTGTAAAATTATCTTTTTGTTGTTGTTGTTGGAAAATGTCTTGGGTGAGATATTTTGACATGATGCAAATTCTGTTTCTTCTTAAATTCTCACCCTGTAACTTGTGGATCTTCTTTGCAATATATTTTACTGTGGTGTTTGCCTACCATGATCCTTATTTTTGTCTACATTTATTATTTGGAATTCTACTGTGAGGAAGAGCTATATCTATCTATCATCTATCTGTCTATCTATCTATCTATCTATCTTTGATTCCATTATGTTAGTAAAACAAGTGGATGTTTGCAAAACTCCACGGGTAAAATTTAATACTACTATTATTTATCTTGGAAAAGCAGCACTGTTTTTACACTTGCCATGGGAGCATTGGAAAGAACATGGGACAAAATGATTAAAGGTTCAGGGTAAGCTCAAGGCCTAACCTAAGCCTTCTGTTCCATTACTCACTAAAATATTTATACCAGCATATTCCGGTCTGCTTGTGGATACTGAGATAGAGCACAGAGCATAAGAACATGAGAGACACACAGAGAGAGAGAGAGAGAGAGAAAGAGAGAGAGAGAGAGAGAGGGAGAGAGGCTACATGGGACCAGGAAATAGAGAGAACAGGCTCCGCCCTGTGTAGCTGCTTACTGCGTAGGAGGCATCGGAGACCCTGTATGTTGCCTTGGAGTAGTTGGAACAAGGAATTATTTATTCAGCCTCAAAAAGACTGCTTAGACCTTCAGCAAAATTGGTAATATGTAAAAGTGAGCAAGAATTGAATTTTCTCTTATAAAATTTATCTGTCATCAAATGGACCTCTTGTAGGTTTTGTCCTCTTTCAAAATATATGGAACATAGAGCTGACCAGCAACATTGACTGAACCTCTTTGTGAGCCTACAGAGAAGAGGGGGATTAAAGAAAATAAGGACATGCAGTGCTTAGGAAAAATATAAATCGTGTGGAGTAATAAGAAGAGGAAAAAAAACACAATCCAAAATGCTGGGTTAGCAACCAGAAATTCAAATTCTAGTCCTGACTGTCCTTGGGGTATAGTTTCTTCATCTGAAAAATAACATTATTATTTTGATGGTCTCTGAAATCCCTCTCTTTCGTCTCTCACATCTTGCTCTATTCTTTTTTTTTTAAATTTATTTATTTTTAGAGAGGGAAGGGAGGGAGACAGAGAGAGAGAGAGAGAAACATCAATGTGCGGTTGCTGGGGGTCATGGCCTGCAACCCAGGAATGTACCCTGGCTGGGAATCGAACCTGGGACACTTTGGTTCCCAGCCCGCGCTCAATCCACTGAGCTATGCCAGCCAGGGCTACATCTTGCTCTATTCTGTCTAATGTGTGTGTTTAACGTTGGTAAACTGGGTGGGTTGTTTTAATTCGTAAAGAATTCCTAGAGAGTTGAAGTCATTTTAGCCCCAGAGTCTATGAACTGAGATGTGCCCCAAAGAGGACCAGGGCAAGCTGGTGGCATTTATCATGCTTAGCAGGGCTCTGGGGACCCCTGAAGACAAATGCATGAAGCCATTCTGTGCTTGACGTTCCCTTGTCACTGTTTGCACTCAGTTGCTGTTGGGCACATATGCTACAGAGTTTGGTTTCAAACCGAGCATATGGTAGCTTTGGAATAAAGTTTGAATTCTTGTTAAGATCCTTGGCTCATGTGTCTACCCAGTTTTAGCAAATGACAGAAGAGAGAGTAGAACACGAAGACTATTCTAGTTAGTTAGGGGCATTACATAAGTGGAGCCTGCTTTTCTCCACCTGCTGAGGGGGCTGACATTTAGTGTTCATCCTGTTATTAATAACATAAAGCTTGCATCCTGTTATTCCCTTTTCTTTGTGTGTGTCTGGTTTTGCATCTTTCTTTGTGCCCGTCTTCCTTTCCTTGTGTTTTCCTTCCTTCTTTCCAGCCTTCTTTTTATTTCGCTAATGAGTTCCTTGGGGCTAATCTGTGACTGAAAGATAAAGAGAGAATTTTCTATGAGGGAAATTTCTAGTTACTGGAAAGCCTTTTAAAAATGGGGAGCGAGAGAGGCCATAGGCAGTGGCAGTGCCTGCTGTCGGCTGAGAGACCACCCCTCCTGGGACACCCTGTCCAGGTGAAGGAGAGAAAATTCACCCTACTCAGCGGAGCCCAGGTCCCCTGAGCTTTGCATTTGTGAAGTCTTCTATTTGGAAACTGGAGTCGGAAGAGACTTTGCAGATTTTTTAATTTTTATTTATTTTATTTTGTTTTTTTAATTTAATTTTTCTTTTTTATTTATTAAATTTATTGGAGTGATATTGGTTAATACAATTATATTGGTTTCAGGTGTACAATTCCATAGTACATCATTTGTATATTGTATTGTATGTTCACCACCCCAAGTCTAGTCTCCTTCTGTCACCATTTATCCCCCTTTACCCTCTCCTGTCTCTTTCCATCCCCCCTTTCCTCTGGTAATCACTACACTTTTGTCTGGGTCTATGAGGTGTTTTGTTTGTTTGTTTGTTTGTTTTGTTTTTTTAACTTAATCTTGACCTTACAGATTTTTTAGTTCAATGATTGTCTAAATTGTGCTTCAAGGTGTACTCAGCTATTGGAGGTACCTCTGTTATGGGAAAAACTCCCAGAAACTCGGTTCGTCTCACCAATGTAGTAAAGAATTACAGACCAGTGAATCTATTAGCATGCAAGCAGGGGTTTTTTGGTGATCCCTTCTCAGGCAAGAGAATAGGCCCAGTTAAGGTGGGAGTGGGGGTGTGAGAGGAATAGGTTCAGGGCAAAGCAGGGTAAGGAAGGTGAAAGTAAGGGTGGCCAAAGGCTGGGGTGTCAAGCACAGAGGTGGTAAGAGCTGGGGTAGCAAGCGTGCATGAGGCCAAAGGCCAGGTGGCCTTGTTCTGAGGACTGACATAGTTGGCTGGATGGGGGGGGAAGAAGTTGCATATTGATTGACAGGTAAAGGTGGTGCCAGCTTTCAGGTGGAGGGGAGAGCATGAATACTCAAATGTGCTAGTAGGCTTCTTCCTAGGCTACCATGGTACCTTTCTGGCCTTCCCAGCCTTGAGTTGAAAGCACAGTTTCAAAGGCTTTCTTTCCCAGAGAGCAGAGAAGGTCCGTAGGATTTCTGGGACTGCCCTCCTCCTGTGTTAGCACGGTGTTTCCTGTGGTGTTGGGACACCTGGCAAGATTACGGACCGGGCTCAGTCCTGCTGAGTTAGCGGGTGAGACATGTCTCCCTCCTGCTCCCTGCCTTGGTTTGCCACGTATCCTACCTAACACCTCAAGGTTGCTGAGCCCTTGAGGTGCCCTCAATGATCTCTGAGTCCCCCACTCCCACTTTAACTGAGGTCGTGTGTTAGTTCAGAGCATGGGTCGTAGAGCTGGGCTTGCTGGGTGAGACGTTGGTTTGTAGCTATGAGATTTGAGACAAGTTATTGACCTCTGTGTGCCCCAGTTTCTTGTCTGTAAAGTGGGAGTAGTGTTAATACTTGCCTCATAGGTCTGTGTGAGAATTAAATGAGTTAACATTTTAAAAGTGCTTAGAAGAGTGGAAGGCATTATGTAAGTGCTATGCAAGTCTACTCTGTTGTTATTAATAGCGTTTATGTCATCATTACTAAAATTCTGCGTGTCAGTTCAGCCAATAAAAAGATTCAGCCATTAAGAAAATACTGTACACACACACACACACACACACACACACACACACACACATTTCTTTTTTACAGAGAAATGCAACCTTACTATGTAGTCAGCTAAACTCTGCCTGAACATATCTGGTGATAAAGAGCTATTTTGCCAATTTGTATGGCTCCCTGATTTGTTGGTAATATGCTCTTGTTAGTAAGATAAAATTTATTTCCTTGCAGCTTTCAACTGACTAGCACCTCTGGAATGGTGCTGAATTTGTCTCTTTTACTTCCATAGAATAGCTAGTCTTCCATCTGGACCCCAAATGAGCTCCACATTGTTAACAGGAGTTGATCTCTTTGCTTACATACCTCCAATGACAGTGAGTTCACTACCTATTGAGGCAGCTTGTCTGGTTGTTGGTCAACTCTGATGATTAGTAATTCTTCCTGCAGCCAAATGGACCGGCTTTTCCTTATAATTGCACCCACTGGTTTCCCTAGAAGTGCTTAAAATTCTAACTTCTCCCCTCCAAATGGGCTTTAAGATAATAAAAGAGAAGCATCATGCCTATCCTCTAAAAGCCAATGGCTCTTTCAACTCTTCCTTAAGTGGAGAAATTTTTTCTTTTCTTTTTAAAAATTCTTTTGTTTTCTTTCTTACTTGCTTTATTTGTATTTTTATTATTTTTAAACTTTTTTATTGTTGTTCAACTACAGTTGTCTTCATTTCCCCCCATTACTCTCCCCTGCCCTACCCCCCCACCTCCCACATTCAATCCTCCCCCCTGTTGTCTTTGTCCGTGGGTCCTTTATACATGTTCCTTGACGTGATCTTTCCCTTGTTATCTCCCTCCCACCTCCCCTCTGGTTACTGTCAGTTTGTTATTTATGTCAATGTTTCTGGTTCTATTTTGCTCTCGTTTGTTTTGCTGATTAGGTTCCACTTATAGGTGAGATCATATGGTATTTGTCTTTCACCGCCTGGCTTATTTCACTTAGCATCATGCTCTCCAGTTCCACCCATGCTGTTGCAAAGGGTAAGAGCTCCTCTTAAGTGGAGAATTTCTGTAGGATTCATTATTTTCTCTGTCCAGATAAGGCCAACGTAATAATAATGACAAACTCTTTGTCTGATTGCCACCCCTGTGTTCTCGGTGCCCCCAGAATGCTTGTGTCACCGGAGCTGTCCAGCACATCCTTTATCATTCATCTGCTCTGGTGTCCCTTGTCCTGTGCACTATGGAGGAAGCGCTGGGTGGGGCACACCTCCTGCCACGGGTGAGTGCAGAAGCCGCCAGCATTGCAAGATCAATGGGGCCTATGTTCCTACCTCAGGGCATCAAAAACTCTGAACTTCTTGTGGAGCCTCTTCTCCCCAGAATCATGTCAACTTCATGTCTCCTAGACACGGAGGCAGTGGTGCTGTGTCCTTGTGTCTCAGGTCTAAGTTGAGGCAGCCGCCATCTTATCATGGTTGAAACACATACAGGGCCGGGGGACCAGTAATTGCAAAAGATACTTTGTTTTGCCCTCACTCCCCACAAATGCATATGCAGAAATGTTTTTCCTTGTTTTGAGCATACAGGTGGCTTCCTGTTGGCCCACCCATCTGCGCATGAATGCCTGGCCCCGTCTGAACTCAAGCTGGGACTCCTCATACCCAGGACAAGTTTTCCAGGCCCATGAGCACCCCATTTCCTCACTTTTACTTGAATCAAACATTAAACACATGAATCACATGAGGAAGCAAATACAGACATTGGGTCCAAACTGTGGTGGTGACTGGAAGTGTTCCAGAGGAGAACTTGGGTGAAGGTGGGTGGGCAGAGGTTTTTCCATGAGGGGGTGGAGTTTGATCTGAAGAGTGTTCACACAGCAAGTTGAAGAGCTGTAACCTCTGTGTCTGTCTGGGATTCTGGGGTGTGTGTGTGTGTGTGTGTGTGTGCACATGCGCACGCTCGTGTGCTCAAGCTCAGTATCTCCTGGGATATACGGATAGAATATAATGCGATTGCTTTGGGGAATAATTAAAATAATTAGGTTTAAATTAAAACCATTGACTGGAAGGCTATTTTCTCACAATGATTTACTCTAATAGAAGGGAAAAAAATCAATACTATTTACATAGTGCAATGCCATTCAAATTGGTATGTTTAGTTAGCATTTATATCTTACTGGAGCTATCAGCAATTATTTATTTATCCATAATGGTCAAGCTGCAACCAGACAATCTAAAATGAAAATTAAAGCCCTTGTTTTATCATTTTTCAATCACATTCATTGTTTTTTATAATTGGATTAGGTCAGGTTCTAGATCTTAGCTATTTAAAACCAAGTTTTGAACTTGTTTATGACTTAAAGTTGTCTTATCTCCAAATATAACTATTTTTACATGTAAGATCTGTCTTCAAACCAATTTGTTAATTCATCAAGTCATAGAGAAATATTTATTAAACACACAATATGGGTAGGTCAACAATGCTAACTTCGCTAAAGAGTGCCAAACATGAATAAGATGTCATCTTTGCTCTCAAAAAAGTAGGTGGACAAGGAAAGCTTTGAGAGCTTTCCTTACACTGTAATCCCAGATGGAGTATAATTAGCATGGGGACGGTGACATAAACCAGGAGCAATGGGAGTAAGCAGGAGGGAGTCACAATCTTTTAACCAACTACTGGGAAGTCTTCAGCACAACATTTTCTACAGGAGAAACACTAAGGACATTGCCTTTAAGAAACAAAGGGCGATATGAGCCAAGACCTGAAAGATTGCAAGTTCAGCACATATTGAAAAAGTAGCAGATACGCTTGTGTTGATGAAGAAGGTAGTAATTTGGAAGGGCCTGGGCTGACCGTGTAGCTTTGTAGGCCATTAGAAGGCAGGCCTTGAGGAGTTTGTCTCCTGCCCTGACCCAGCGAAGGCGCTCTGAGGAGTGTGAAGCACAGAGGGGGCACGATCAGAGCTCAGCTCCTGCACCCCTCTCTTGCTTCTCTACTTCTGTGATGTTCATTCCAGTCCAGTTCACCCAGAACAATCCGATATCGCAGGCCCTCTAGAACCCTCCCTGTGCAGATGAGCAAACTGAGGCACAGAGAGACAGACTGAGTAATTAAACTAACACTTTGTCTTAAAGATGGATGCTTTGGAGAGGACTCGACTTCTCCTCAGCAGCATCTAAGTCTGTTCTTTGGTTAGATCTCAAGCCTCCTGGGAGGGGGAAAGAGAAAAAAAGAGAAATAAACATTTTCAGGGGCTTTGCCAAGCGAAGAATATTTCCATGGAGAATATGTCTATGTCTGTATCTATGTTTATGTCCATGTCTGTGTCTGTGTCTGTGTCCATGTCCGTGTCTGTGTCTGTGTCTGTGTCTGTGTCTATGTCTATATCTATGTCTGTGTGTGTGTGTGTCTGTGTCTATGTCTGTGTCTGTGTCTGTGTCTGTGTCTGTGTCTGTGTCTGTGTCTATGTCTGTGTCTGTGTCTGTGTCTGTGTCTGTGTCTGTGTTTGTGTCTATGTCTGTGTCTGTGTCTGTGTTTGTGTCTGTGTCTGTGTCTGTGTTTGTGTCTGTGTCTGTGTCTGTGTCTGTGTGTGTGTCTGTGTCCATGTCTATGTCTGTGTCTGTCTGTGTCTGTGTCTGTGTCTGTGTCCATGTCCGTGTCTGTGTCTGTGTCTGTGTCTGTGTCTATGTCTATATCTATGTCTGTGTGTGTGTGTGTCTGTGTCTATGTCTGTGTCTGTGTCTGTGTCTGTGTCTGTGTCTGTGTCTGTGTCTATGTCTGTGTCTGTGTCTGTGTCTGTGTCTGTGTCTGTGTTTGTGTCTATGTCTGTGTCTGTGTCTGTGTTTGTGTCTGTGTCTGTGTCTGTGTTTGTGTCTGTGTCTGTGTCTGTGTCTGTGTGTGTGTCTGTGTCCATGTCTATGTCTGTGTCTGTCTGTGTCTGTGTCTGTGTCTGTGTCCATGTCCGTGTCTGTGTCTGTGTCTGTGTCTGTGTCTATGTCTATATCTATGTCTGTGTTTGTGTCTGTCTGTGTCTGTGTCTGTGTCTGTGTCTGTGTCTGTGTCTATGTCTATATCTATGTCTGTGTGTGTGTGTGTCTATGTCTGTGTCTGTGTCTGTGTCTGTGTCTGTCTGTGTCTGTGTCTGTGTCTGTGTCTGTGTCTGTCTGTGTCTGTCTCTGTCTCTGTCTCTGTCTGTGTCTGTGTCTATGTCTGTGTCTGTGTCTGTCTGTGTCTGTGTCTGTATCTATGTCTATGTCTATTTCTATGCCTGTATCTATATCTATACACACATGTACATACATACAGGGTAGGGCAAAAGTAGGTTTACAGTTGTGAGTATGCAAAACACAGAGTCTATCTTGTACTCTTTACTAATTATTGTACTACATTCCATAAGAACAACTGTTAACCTGCCCTACAGTTAACATAGTTTTTCTCCTTACATAATCTTAATATGCTCCAACCTGTTTGTCTGTGTATGTATATATATATATTTTTTTTCTTATTTAATGCTCACATAACCCTAAAGTGAATAGAACTTTCTTTGGTTGTGAGGTCAGGCCTGTGTTAGAGGTGAGGAAAAAGAAAAGCGGGAAAATAAGTGAGGGAAGAAATAATGTCAGTTTCTGTGTGCTGGTGCTTTGTGCTGAGACCTTTTGCACACATTTTTCTCTGCAATTCTCATGGCCCTGGGAGATTGATGTAATGCTCACTCTTTTACAGATGAAGAAATTGAAGCTGAGGACAGTTATATAACTTAAAATACACACACTTATTGAACACTCAGTATTCTAAGCACTTTTTGGACCTAACTATTAAATCCTTAATCTAGCTTTAGAGATGGGTAAATCATTATGCTATTTTTTAGATGAAAAAAAAAATGGAGCAGAAGGATCTAAGAAACTTGACTAATGTAAAATAAATAGGAAATGGATGAGCTGAATGTTAAACCCAAATGACCTGGCTTTATAGTACACTTGCCTCATCACTATCCCATATTCGGCATAAATATAACAGCGGGCACAGAACTGATACATGATGAAATACCCCAAATCTAAAGCTCATGCACCTTCCACTATTCTAAGGAACTCAGCCATTCTAAAGCAACTCCATTTAATTTAATCCAATCTGAAACATCTAATGATTGCCTGGTTTATGCCAGACTTTGTGATAGGTGTCAGAGATACGCCAACACATACATTCACACGCATGTGAGTACATGTACACACACTTGCACATCCTGCTCTGAGTGAGGCTATCACTAAGCTGGTGGGAAAAAAATTCTGTGGTATTTATAATGTGAATCTAGTTACTTATGCCACTAGCTCAGAAGCCGGTGAGCGGGGCCAGTAGGAGACTAGAGATTAGGAGGACAGCAAGGCAAAGGCTCTGCTCTTCCTGCTTCCTCCCTGCTTCAGAGTGGTTTTGGCAGGGCTGTGTTATTCCAGAGCTACAGCTCAGCAGGTGCACCTTCTGTTCCATACCCCTCCTTCTGTCTCCTATAGGCCCAGGGGCTATTAAGAACTTCTGGCCAACATTCGAGTCCAGGTGTATCAACAATCCTTTTGAATGTTCCCTTAAACTGACAAATATTTCTGTAACTAGTATAATCCTTAGAAAATCTCTTCTAGAAACCAGGCTGATGGTCTGGTTTCCTGTTAGGATCTCGATGGTCTCGCTCAAATGCTGTTTTTTTGTCACTTCCTAGATATGTGACCATTATTTGGGATCCCAAGTCATGTAAATATTCTAAATATGATATCTCCACCTATAAATTAGAACCATAGAACATCACATCATTGAGCATCTGTATATGGTAAGAACTTTATGCACATTAATTCATTTACTCCGTATATTAATTTTAAGGATATATCTTTTCATCATTGTATCCCCAAATCTATACAGGTACCTGGAACAGGGTAGACATTCAGTGCGTGCTTATTGATTGGATGACATGGGCACGAGATTGGTATCATTATCTTACTTGGAAAGGAATTGATGCTGGGACACATCCAGCCACCAAATAAAGATCACAGAGCTAATAAATGGCATGGCTGAAACTGGAGGCTAGGTTTGTTCAATTTTGTGACCTTTGCTCTTTCCCAGAAATAATCTTGCTTATTCACTTGACCAACACTTACCGGTCTATTGCGAGAGATAAAAGCAATGAAAACATGTTATGAATTCTGAAATCTACTTAAACATACTACATCATCATTATCTTTATGAATATTATTTAGAACCTCTTTTCCACTCTCCTGTCCAGGGTACCATGCAGCCATTAAATACAAACTCATTCTCAGGTAAGTGTTAACCAAACACAAATATAAAGGTTGGTTACTAGGGAAATGAAAAAGAAAGTGAAGTTAATTTGGGAGTTTTCTACTCATATTATTTTCTCAGTTGTATCTTTCTAATAACATAGCTAACTAGGAAATAATTTTTCAAGTTTCAAAATGTAACATTAGGAGGACAATTTATTATAAGAAAGTGTTTGGACTTTGGATCTGGATGTGTCACGAAGAAAATTCTGAGAGTATAAATTCAGAAAGAACTTAAACTTGGCTCTCTGATTCCACAAGTAAATGGAAGTCATGGAAGTCACGGGGAAATTGTTCCTGGGACCTTCAGTAAAAATTGAGGTTTTGAACCTTGGGACTCATTATTGACTGTTTCTATGATGAAACTTAGGTCTCCTGGGGAGTCTGCAAGATTGGCTGGACCCCAAAGGCAATGGGCTCTTTGATGAGGAAATGGTTGAAAGAGCTTTCCAGACATTATGTACAGCGTGGTACCCATGTGATTTCCCCCCCTCTATGTTGCTTATATATCACTTTAGAAAGTTCAAAGTATATAATGACACAAAAATAGTGATGAGTTCTTGGATGTGGAAGGCCCTTCCATTACTTATCGGGGTCTAACCATAGTGTTCTGTGGTTCCATAGTTTTGTAGATCTCAGATTCTATCACTACTTGCATATTAGCCGAAACAAACCAAGCTCACAGATAGGACACTGTCTAAATAATGAAACTGGTTTTAGCAAACGCAAGCCTTCAAATCAATGTACTTCTTCCAAATGGTGGTCCTGAGAAACTGAGGTCTTATCAGCGATGACATCTTTGTTGACGTGCATTCAAATCAGAAATATAGAAAGCCACAAACGCATCCTGAAGATGATCAGAATCTTTCCCTACAACTGTAAAATGAAAGACTTCAGAATCTGTTTTCTGGATCCAAATGTTATGATGTTTCTAAGATCTCAGCCTTAGTAACTTTCCATCTCTTCTTTCCTTTGCACAACCCACAAAGATTTATTCAGCACTTACTAATGTGTTAGGCAGGAATCCCAGCACCGTGGCTAGAAGACAGATGTCACAGTCCAGGCTGAGGGAGTTCACAGGTTAGTGGAACAGACAAGCAACCACTGATTATAAAGGATGAAAAAATGTGTGCAGAGAGGGTAAGTCCAAGGTGCTCCGGGAAACAGAGGAGGGAAGCATTAGTATTTTGGAAGGTTGTGGAAGTGTAAATAGAAAACTTTGAGGGTGAATTTTGAAGGATGCCCAGGAGTACTCCAGGTAGAAATATTCAAAAATCAAGAGCAGCATCAGCAAAGAAACCTTGGTGTGAGACGATGGTTTACTCATCGAGCAAGTTCCTTATGGCCAGAGCGTAAGTCAGGTACAGGAGTGCCAAGGGAAAATGCAAGAAGTGCTGGTCAAGGGCATCATCATGCAACGGACACCCGTGAGATTCCTTAGATAACAATCAGACTACTGAGGTATTTGCTTTTCTCTTTGCCTATGGTACAGCTTTGGGAAAGGCCTACTACCATCTCAGGTTTTATTTTCAACTGCCTATGATGGAAATTTAAGGCAACATTTTTTTTTTTTGCTTTTTTGGCTCCCTGAGCTTCTTAAAATCTGCTTGTGTTTTCCAGCTGCATCATCCCATTGAGTAATGAGTTTGGCTGTTTACTGACCACTCCTGGTGTCTGGTCCTTCACTTTCGTCTTGATGTTGAGAGTCACTATTATTAAAAGTAATTTTCCTTCACCCTCAGCCTTACCTTCAAATAACTACCCTAAGGTGCCAATGCTGGTTCAAATGGGATATGAGTTTGCTTTACCTCTCTGGGACTGGATGGGGTGAATGACTGACTTTCCTGTCGCTCAGATTCTCTGTTACCCTGGGCTTCAGCTCATTCTGTTTTCTTGTCCAGACCTCCCAGTGTGCCTCAGAGGTCGAATCATCTGGCCTAGTGCCCCAAGGATAGAGGCTTGACTTTAGGGAGTCCTTGGTAATGATTTGTTTTCACTTCCATACTAGCAATCAGTGCAGGTAACTTGAACTTGGGGTCAAGGGGTCAATATCAGATGGAGTTGTGAACTTGTCTATTAACATTAATAATTGACAAACACCCACCCAGACCCCTCAGGTCATTTGAAAAATGAGAACAGAGAAAGCCTTGCATATCCTGTTTTGGGTAACCAATGGATTTCTTTTCTTTTTAAGGGAAGAAAAGTGGAAGGAGGTCCTTTACTCTCAAGTTCATAGATCTGCCAAATAGCTCACCAGATCTGTGTGGCTCATTTGAGTACCTGCTCAAATTTTTGCTGGGCTGACTACAGTGCCTCCATTATCCTGCTGAACCAAGTGGTTGCTGCTGCTCCCTTGTGAAATCCAGCAGCGCCAGGGATGTGGCTGTGCTTTTTAGGATGTACAATCTTGGGTGCCTCCTGGAAAACTCCCTTAGCCCCACACTGACTTAGCAATCCATTAAGAAACATCTATATTTCTGTCAAAAGTCTTCATGTCATTACAACAGGCTTACGGGTTTTGCTGACACTTGCCAAGTGGCTCCTGCTTCTCACCAGGGAAACTAATAGAAGCCCATAGAAATGGTTTCTATCTTGCTTTCTGTGTTAAATGGAGCAGGCAGCCAATGCCTTATAGATATGCCCTATGGTCTGTTCTATTGGCCTGTGAACTCCTTAAGGACAAAGAAGAGCTATGTTTTCATTCAAAAAGTATTTATTGAGCACCTACTATTTGCCCTGAATCAGTCTTCTGGGCACTTTGCACAGGGAATGGCCCACAAGCAATGCTCAAAAACATAGCTAGCTGCATGCACGAAGGGCCTGCCCTTCTTGGGCATCCTCACTCTCCCAACTTGTAATCATTGGCACCATGCTTGCTGTTTCTGATGCAGCTGCAGTGGACGAGCCTCAGACTTTATGGTGCTTATACCTGTGCATTGCTTCCTGCACTCATTTTCGAAATGATCTTCAGATTTAAGGCATAAAGAGAAAAAATATCCATGAATCATTAAAAAGAGAACCAGACGGAATGTGCTATTGTAGGAAATTAATGACCTGGATTTCCTTCCATCTGAATCTGAGGCCCTGTGGCATACCTGGCGCACTTGTTTATCATTCCTTTTAGCTTTAACCCTGGACCTTTATATTATTTCTGTATCTTTTCTTTCTCTGCTTCCAGGTGCTGAGCACTGGCCCCACACTGGTTTGTTCTTGTCCCCATAGCCTGCCTTACTCTATCCATATCTGCCTGGACCTGATGCCCCAGCCTGCCCACCCTGGCTTTGGTCTTGCTACATGGAGTGTTGAGTGAGCACCTACTACAGGCCTATTACCTTTAGCTCCTACAAGCCTGGGTTGTGTTGTGCACCCAGATGCCCTTTTCTTACTGCCTTGACTCATCTCTCCCTGCCACCCTCAGCCTGGATTTGAGATCTCTAAATTTCAGAACATGAATGCTTGAGGTTCCCTTGCTCTTTTGTCACATGGAACTGTGGGTAGTAACATTTTCTTCTATTGCCTCTATACCAAGGTATGGACACAGGTCGGACAGGATGTGTATAGCCTCTTAGCCCTTGTCTTCATCCTCACGCCTGGTAGCTTTCTGTGGGACAAGAATTGCATTTGTCCGATGACGGGCTAGGCACATCGGTTTTGAGTGCTAGACGGCACCGCTCTTTCCGCGTCTGTTTATCCACGACTCCACTCTGTCCATCTCTACAGGGTGTTAAAATGCATTGCTCTGATAGTTATGTCTAAAATCTCAACTATACAGGGAAAACCAAAGTGAAGTCATTAACGATGACTCTGTAGACACATTTTAGGCAGGCCAGACATTGGGCAAACTATAGTGTTTTGTCTAAACCAGTGGTTTGAGGAAAGGCTGGTACAGCTTCAGTTGGCCCATTGCTCCCCTCAAATGCATCACCCTGTGCTCTGGCTGCTTGAATGAATCTTTGTGCGTCACGGCTCTGAAGTATCTGTATCACCCTGATAACAAGACTTAAAAAAATACTATAATGCAGGGAGTGTTCCAGATTTGCTTCTTCAAGGGCATTTGCTTAAAGGAATAATGCAAATGGTTGCTATGAATGTTTATGTCATGTCATACCTCCTTTCTAACTATAATTTAACCTATCTTTTTCAGGATTGCAGGAGGAAAAACTACCCTTAGCACCCCTTGAAGACCCCTGAGTATTAAAAAATTGATTAAAAATTGTATACGTGTTTAAAATCTATATCTAATCTATTTAAAATAATAGCACTGAAATGTTTTATACGCTTCTATTTCTAAAATATGGATTTTCCCTTAATTTCAATAACAATACTTTTATCAAACCATTAATCAATACAAATCAGCCATAAAAACATAGTTTAATGAATTGTCATTTTTAGAGTTTCAAGACAGTGAGAGAAGGAAAGAAAAAATGAGTCTATAAAGATAACTTGGAAATGTTGTTTCTTCATGTCTATCTTTGTTGACTATGTCTGTCACTAGGGGAAGCACTAAAGATCCAGAAATAGAAGACTGGTCTTTATCTTCAGTGGTAGTCCTTAGTGGCAGTTGTCAAACATTTCCGGGTGTACTCTTTTCAGGCACTTCCTGGCTGCGGTGTGCTTGGGTGGGTCACGTGACTAGTCCTGGTGAGTGAATTGTGAGCACAAGTACTTTTATTACTCCCAGGCCAGAGCATTCCACTGTTAGTGTGACACTCGTTTCCTCTGTCATGGTGGCTGGCTGCACTGGAGAGAGAGGCTCCTCCCCTTGCATGTGGGTGGGATCTGTGCATACGATGGAGCATCACTGCTGTGATGACATTGCTAATGGCTCGACTTTGAGTTGTTCAAAACGAAAGTTATCCTGGTGAAGCCTGGTCTAATCAGGTGAGCCTTTCCAAAGAAAGGGAAGCACCGAAGAGGCAGTCTTATGCTGGCCTGGCAGAAAGCAAGTAAGATAATGGGGACATCAGTCATACAACTACAAAGAGCTGATTTCTGCCCCAAACTTGAGTAAACTTGGAAGGGAGACCTAAACCTTGCATGAGATTGCAGCCATGGTCAACACCTTGATTTTAGCCCTGTGAGATTTTAAGTAGAGTATCTAGTGAACCTATGCCCATAAGAAACTCTGAGATAGTTATTTCATGTTGTTTTAACCTACTAAGTTTCTGGTAGTGTGTCACAGAGCAGTAGAACTCTAGTACAGCCATGAGAGGCATCCTAGGACTAGAGCCTAGGACTAGATCCTAGGACTAATGCCTGTGAGGGTGGGTTCTGAAGGAGTAAGTAGAGTGATCCAGGTGAAAAACGATGGCATGGCAGATGTATCAGGATGAAGGAACAGCAAATGCCCACATTTAGAAGCATGAGAGTACTATGAAGCGCATTGGGATCTAAAAGCAACTCAGTTTATATAAATAGAGCTGGCAGTAAAAATATTTAGCCACCTGAAAAACCTACATTGTGGCAGTGTGGGTGCTCTGGGAGAAGATGCTGAGACACAGTTAGGTGTGCCAAAGGTGTATTAGGTGTTGGCTTGAGGCAGGAAGAGGTGGGAAGCAGGTTTGGGCAGGGGGAAATGTTGCACCAAGGTCCAGGTCCAACAATGCTTTGGCCAATCCCACAGGGAGGCCTTGAGAAAATATCGCTTATCAGAAAAGTCCCCTTGAGCTGAAATGGCCAGGGCCTTAAACTCCATCTTGTTTATTTATTTGACATGAAAGAGCAAGACCCTGGCTTTCTGCATCCAAAGCGAAGTCTGGACAGCATCTGCTGGCTGGATTCCTTCTAGTGGTACAATAAATCCTTCACTAAGGAAAGATCTGAGTAGCCCATCTCTGCCTGCCACAAACCCCAACCAACTGGAACAAACCAACCCAAGGCAGGCATAGTGCAGGTTCAGGAGATGCTCAGAAGATCTGGGAAACCACTGTAGTTAATGGATCTTGGGAAATGATGGGGGCTTTAAGGGGAATGAGGCAAGCAGTGGGTACACTCTGGGAGAGCAGTCCATGACTATTTAGCAAATAGTACAGAGCGTTTTAGTCTCCTGTCAACTGGTAAAGCTGAACCAGTGTATATCACCTTAATATTGGCTCTGAAGCCTAAGGAGCAAGCAAGGACCAGACAAAGAAGGGTTCATATCGTGATCAGAGGAGGCTCCACATTTCATATCATCCCTACACTGAATCAGAATGACCACTGTGTACCCTTTGCACCATTAATAGACTTGTTGTCGAACGAAGAACTTACCCAGACTGCAAGGACAGGCAACATGGTCACCAAAAACTATTCAATATGAAAGCAGTAAGTTTTCAGTCTGCGGTACTTCTGAGCTTATGGTTGATTTTATTCTTTGTACAACGGTGCCTCATCGTTAACTGCATTCTCCTTTAAGCTGCTGCCTGCCAGGCCCATGATTTCACCAATCTCGGTCAGGAGTGTCCCTCAGGTCCACAACATCAAAGCCACTCTGTCCCTTTTATGCCCTCATTTGTAAGGCTCATCCCAAGGCTCATCCATTTTCCATGACACGGTTTGTCGTTAATAGATTCATAGTGCTCATCGCCCTCCAGTCCTTCGTCTGAGAACTCCTGAAGTGCCCTGAAGCTCTTCTGGTTGCTGAATCAGAACTTGCCCATCAGTCACTGCTGGCACCATTTAACTGGGTCTAGTCTGTTCACTTGCCAAGAAGTGTCCGAGCCTCCATCCCAGGTAGAGTGGGGGTGCTCAGCCACCCTGGGAAACCTCACATCTCCTACAGAGCCATACGAAAGACAAAAGATAAGGTGCCATTAGGAAAGGTGGGCAGGAGCCCAGGGGTACTATCCACAGTTTTATCTTCTGGGGTAGGGGAAGAATATGCTGAATTATTATACAGAGAAAAGAATCTAAAAGATCCACTGGTCCACACTTCCCAATTTATATACAAGAACAAGTGGCCTAAAAATGGGACCGGCTTGTCCTAGGTCACCCAGTGTATTTGTGATGTTTGCCCAAGTAGTTTTGTCCACTGAGCAACATCAGGGACAGTGAGAGTGGAAGATGCTGGCCCACCACACAGTGCAAAAGAGGGAGAACCGAGAGAAGAGGGGATGAGAATGGAGGAAGGCAAAATAAGAAAGGGCAGAGGAAGATAATAGCCTAGAGCAACAGGGAGACAGAAAAGCAAAATAAACTTAGAGCAATTAAGCTTTTAGATCTGCAAGAATTAAAAAAATACATTTCCTTTCTGTCTTGACGGTCAAGTCTGTAAGGTTGGAAAAAAGAGTTTTTACTCCATTAGAATATCAAAGCTGGAAGGAAGCAAAGGGGCGTGAGTTTCAGGCTCAGACTGGATAAAGGATTGATTAGATTAACACAGTGACTTCAGCATGCTGGACTTACTGTGGATGGTAGGGGCCTTGGCCCAGGTTCTGGTTTCTGGAGACACCTTCTGTAATTGTCCCCTGCCCCACCTCATGTAGACAGATGGCGAGGCAATCAAGATGGCTCGCTGAAATGAGAGGGACCTGGGGCTGGATCCCAGTCCTGCACCACCCCAGCTGTGTGTTTTCTGACAAATGCCTGCACTCGTCTCTGTTCTGGATCGTTCATGTCTTTAGGGCCAGCCTTATCAGATATGCAGACGTGCTGGCATTTAAAGGCCCAAGGTCAAATTCAATGCACGTGTGGGAAGAAGTCCTGAGACCTGATTTAAAAACTAAGGCGAAGAAAAATGCACTGTAGCGATTGAACTTCCCTTCTTCACTGCAATCATATCCAAACAATGGATGCGGAATCCTAAATGGGGATGTCTTTTTTTTTTCTCTTTGATTGTGACTCTGATACACTGATTCTTTTCATGGAAACCTTGAGATGGCTTGCAGGTCAATCCAGTGCTGTCAATCAACAACAATCAGAAGAGAAACCTGGCCTCAGCCATCCGCTTTACTCAGGGTTGTGGGCCTTGTTCTACACCTGTGTCTCCGTGGAAGGTGCTACGGGGGAGTGAAATGCTTAGATCTGGATTTTACAGCAGTGACGTTGGTACAAGGGAATGGGGGCTGGGTGGGGAGGCTAGTTGGGGGTTCTGCAGATGGCGATTTCCCTGGTGTCATAGCCAGACAATTACAGCACCACGTTCCTCCTGCCCCACCAGGGAAGGTGGGGCTGCCTGCAGAGGTGGGGCTGGAACCCTGCGGGCATTTGGATGCTGATAGATTCTGTTTTGTGAAGTGTGGCTGCTTTATACCCTCAGGTACCGAAGGTAGACTCTTTCAGTGTTGAGAAAGGCCCAGTTCACTCCTTTGAAGCTTCCTTTAAATTGAAAACAGTGAAGAGATGTGATAAATAGGGCTACAAAAACTGTACCTTATTTTAGATACTTATATAGGAATATTTAAGCTTTTTTACAATGAAGCATTTCATAGGTGTAAGAGTACAAGGAAGACAATTACATACTAAATCACTAAAATAATAGTTCACAGTATATTACGAGGGAGATACAAGTTTAAGATGAAATGATAAATATTTTTCTCCAGCCAGATGTTCTCCTGTTGGGCCTGTGAGAGTTACCTAAATAGCCCCTTCTAGAGTAGACAAAGGCTTTGGTGATGCGGAGGCCCAGGCCTAGTCTAAAGGACTCTTTCTGCCTCCCACCCCTTGCCTGGCCTGCTCCCCATGCCTCCCAGTCATGGGTGGTAGGCTTTGATCCTGGTGTGAGGAAAGGACCTGCTCCAACCAGCTAACTGGCTTCCAGCTGGGGTTTGCCTAACTGGGCAGCGGTCAGTGGGACAAATCAGCTCATCGGGTGAGCTCATACTTTACAGGTGTCCTACCTGCTGAACGTCACGATAAACCTAATGATAAACGTTAGTCACGTGCTACTTGCCGCCTGGCTGACTCTTGACAGGACACTCCTTCTCCTGACCCCAACAATTCTCTGACGAACCATCTATAAAAGAGATGTCATTAACATTTTACCTATCTAGAGGGGAGACGTCGATTGAATGACCCCTTGGAACCCCTTCTAGCTGTAAGGTTGAGGAGTCTGAGGAGGGGAGAAGCAGCACGTTGAAGGGAGTGTTTTTCACAGTGGGGTCCCCTGCCCTCCAGCATCAGGACCACTTGGGAACGCGTTGGAAATACACATTCCTGGGCACCAGCCCAGGCGGCTTGAATCACGCACTCTGAGGTGAGGCCCCGCAGTCAGTGTTGTAACAGGCCTTCCAGGAGTCTGAGGAGCTTCAGAGTAGAACGTTGAGCCAAACCTCTTCCTTATAGGATGGCTGAGTCATTTCAACTCCCAGAGCCCCAGTTTCTTCATCCACAAAAATGGAATAATTCTACCTCTTCCAAATCATTGTCACAAGTTTTAAAGGACCTAAAAACACCTGACACTGTACATGCTAAGTAAACGTTGGCTGAATTCAAAGGACCAGAAAGGCTGGAGACTAAAAAAAAATAAAATTAAAAGAATGAGAACCAAGTCTTCATTTTTTTCCTTATATAACATCTTTAGTATTATATAATTTGCAATTTGCATGCAAAACACCCCACCCTGGGGCATCATAGAAAGCCTGAAAAATCCAATATTATGCAGACAGCCAGAGATTCTGGCTGCCAAACCAGGCTTAAAAACCAATTTTCCCTCTTTAAGGAAGTGACATTTGTGCATTCGACACAGCAGCAATAAATTTAGGCTTTCTTACCACCCCCTGCTGTACATGAGGTTATTATTTTTATCAATAGCAAAGCTATTTCTTTTTTTTTGAGTGTTGGGAGTTGTTTTTGAATCTCTCCTTTGTCCACACTGCAGTTATCAGCAGAGTAAACAGCTCATTAGAAAAACAACAGCAACAACAAAAACCTGAAACCATTTTAATAGTAGAAATGTGATTAGAGCGTTTAATTAGACTCCAGATTGTACACTTTCCGTTAATAATTGGAAATACATTTCACGTCAATTAAAAAAGGATTAACAGTGAAGGCTTGGAAATGTGGGCTTAGACGGTGTCTGAATTTTGAAGCTGTTATTAGCAGGCTACGCTGAAGGACGTGCTCGGGAACCAGCAAGCAATGCTGTTTATCCTTAGGAATTTTCCAGATATTTAGGAGGCCTCTTCATCCTCACAGGGGGAACACTGCTGACCTCTTGAGACTGCATAATGGACGGACCTCTAAGCCCCAGGAGAGAGTTTAAATGGACTGAAAGGGACACTGTTAGGTAGAATGAAAGATTGATCAGATGACTTCAACGCTATCTCTATTTCTGGGGGGCCAGCCCTCTAACTCCCTCTCCTCCCACCCGGCTAACATCCCAGAGTCAGAGTGTCAGAGATCAAGATCTCTGGCACTCTAGTCAACTGTTCCCCAACCCTTCCCCCAAACCCCTCTGAGTTCTGGTGGTAGTGGTGTCGGTGAAGTCAGCAGTAAGTACTGTCCATGCCCAGTGGGGCTTGAAGATCACAAGAAGGGAAAGACACCCATCTGCCCAGGATTCTCAGTCTGGCTTAACACGGAAGGCAAAGTTGTACATCCAGAAGTCAGGCAGGTATTGTAATGAACATAGTAAAAGAGAGAGAGTGATTGGAGGGAAGGGACCAAGAACATGCCTGCATTCAATAAATATGGATTAAGAGCCTGCTTGCCAGACACTGTTCTCTATGGACCTGAAAGATGAACTCATTTTCATTGGCCTCTGCATTAATGGCACTGTAGACCACCTAAAACGAGGTTAAAGAATTTAGTTCTTACCATTTACAAAAACCTTTCCATGGTTGAGCTCATTGGACCCTCATGAGAGGTAAGCAAGAAGTGTTATCCATATTTTAAAAAATGATGACGTTGAGATCCTTCAGGGAACACGTGTGTAGAACCAGGAGGTTATCCCAGCTGTCCAGCTGTCAATTTTCATAGCGTTTTCATTTCGCCCTGGGTGGTCACGGGGTGATTCAGCTTTTCCTGGGGTGCATGGAAGCCCTGTAAGGAAACCTCATTTGTTGGCTGTATAATAGTAAGGAAGAGAAATAAAATGGATTCAAACACTTAGCCCCTGTAGTCCAGAAAAGCAGAGATGGGTGAACTGCTCATAGACTCCTTCAAGAGAGCACATGAGCCAGCACACACACACCTGCAGTAGGTGGACTCCTCACCAGATCATGGGCCTCATACTTGAAGCACATTCTTTCTTAGGAGCTCAGCCTGGAAGCAGGGCTGCTTCTGGGATGGGGAGGGATTGGTTCAGTGTCAGCCCTCTTGAGCCCATTAAACTGAAACTGCAAACCCATGCGGCTGAAGTGTGAACACGCTCTCACTAGTGGCTCTACCATGGTTTCGGGAGGATGGCTGGCAGCCCCTGCTATTCTTGGCCGTGGGGGACTCTCTCCTACACGAAATCTCCCGAGGAGCATCCTGTTCTCACACATTGTAAATGAAGGCAAGAGAGGATTTAACAGCATCCAGGATTCAGACAACTTTGTCTTTTGTGTATGAGCAGAGCATTGAAGGAGGAGAGAGGAGGAGACAGATGGGAGGGAACGCCCCCCACCTCCACCCAGTGTACCTGAGAGGGTGAAAATCTTGGTGATGGTAATCATCTGAAAAGATTATAAAGATAACTCTGCATTCCCCTTCTTTCTCTCAGTAGTCATGTCTCTGGAATTCCTCTTGTTTTTTGTTTGTTTGTCTTATCTCTGAATCTCTGTCTCTCTCTATGATTCTTTTTGGTGGCTCCCTTTGCTTCCATCTCTTTCTGTCTTCTGGTTTCTGCCTTTTTTATCTTCCTTTCTGTTTCTGTATGTGTCTCTGCTTCTGTTTATCGCTCTCTGACTCTGTGATTCTCTGGCACAGATCTTCATCAGCTTCTTGGATCTCAGGATCCGCCAGTTTTGCCAGATGCTTCTGTGAAATATGCTGGGCATGGAGAACAAGACCAATAAAATGGCATTGGTCCAGTCAAGAGAGCATGAAGTATATAAAACAAAGTGGAGTCACTCATGTCAACCGAGATGGCTGCCAGTCAGCCATGGCACTTTGGTTCAAGAAGGAAACTGCCTATGTCTGTCTAGATACATCTGGTAAGGAGACTCACCTAAGTTACCTGCACATGTGACCAGAACAGCAGCGTCTGCAGAGCAGGACCACCCACAGATAGGCTCCTGGGGAAATCCCCCACATGGTATCAGGGGTGCCAAGACACTTATCAAGAGACCCAGAAGGGTGGAGTGCACTATTCTCAAGGGTATAACTGAGGCAGTTTCCAGACCACTGCTGAGACAGCTGATCTCCACACACCAGAGTGCTGCTCCACGCCACGCTGATCTCCCTTCGCATTGGCTGCCGGAGTCTCTGCCCTGCTGGACTGAGGACTCCGTCTGCCCCACTGCCCACCTGGTTCTTGAAATTTTTCCTTGCAAGACGCTGGTGGCTCCCTTGCCTACTGTGTTGTCTCCCAGACCTGCAGACTGAGACTCTGGGACTTGGGTTCATTATTCCCCACTGATTGCTCTTTGTGTGTGTGTGTGTGTGTGTGATATTCTCTTAGATTGCATGAGTAGGATATTAATATACGTTGATGTTCTACTTTGAGTGAACTTGCATTCAATAAAAGCTGAATGCATAGCATGGTTACCTCGTGTGACTCTTGTCTATTCCTTGGTGCCAGGCTGCTCAGCAGGCAGCTAGCCAAGCAGTTGCCCTGCTGACTTATAAGAAAGACTATATTACCAACATATGCTTGCAACACTGGGGCTGATGTTCCAGCTACACAAATGTGCAGGCAAGAAGGACATTTCCCCAGGGGGCAGGGGTTTCAGTGAAGGCAGCTCTACAGTAAGGAGATCTGTTGTTTTCATTTACGTGAGCTGTTAGGCTCTTCCCTGGAAAACTACATCCTTAACGTAACACTAGCTGCAGTGCTGCAAACTCTGCCCCTTTCCGTATTATCGTTGCAGGTGGATGGTGAGGAAATTGAGAACCATGGTAAGCATACACAGTTTCTTGTGATGGAGCTGGGACTGGAATTCGCATTTTCTGTCTAAATCGCTGCCATGCAGTCACAACAAATGGGTTTCTAATCAGGCAACTGGCCAGGGTCACAAAAGGGTGGTAAGCGAGGGATAGAAGGAAGCGTGCTTCTGTTCACGTGGAACTGATTATTTTTGTTATCACTGCTCTTCTGGTGTGAGTGGCTGTGCCTATACACAATGAAGGAGCGTGTGTGTGTGTGTAGGTAGGTAGGTGTGCATGCACACAGGTGCTCGGCCTCTGTGTGAGTGGATGAAGGTGACTTGACTTAATTATATGCCTTATTCACTCAGAGAGAGGAAAATAGAAATTAACTCTTATTATTTCTCTAATTCTCACTCTTAGTGTGAATCTTCACAATGAAGTCTCTGAATCTAGGTGTTTTACCTCCAGTAGCCATAATTTTGGGGCCTTCCTCCCAACACCCCTAATTACAGCAGTGTTCAAAAAATGGTCCTTGGCCAGCTACCATGTTTCAGAAAATGGCAACAATTGCCAGGACTGAGGCCACCACCTTTTCTCCCCACAAATGTGGCTTCACCCCCTGAAAAGGTGAATGAAAAAACACATGGTTTCCTTTGGTGGTAGCTTCCAATTGACCTTTCTTCTTATCCATTTTAACAATAGGTTTGAGGACACAGAAACCTGGGCCTCCTGAAGGTGCATGGACGCTGAAGAGTGTGGGTCTCCCACTGTTGACCCGACCACTTACACACTGCGCTGAGCCCATGCTAGACACTGGGAAAGGGTGTACTGTCAGAGGAAGTGAGGTCTGGACTAGTCAGTTCACCCTGACTCTCCTCCAAACCCCCTGGGACCCCTTACGGCCATACCGCTGCTCACTCTCTTTTCCCTGCCGGCAACACTTTCCTCATTTCAGTCTGGTCCTCTTATACTTAGTTATTCTTTCCATCTCAATGAGTCTTTTCCTGGCAAGATTATTTTGTGGACCTTTTCTTAACCTCTCTGTGTCTCAGTTTTGTGATTTGCAAAACTGAGAAAACAGTAATACCTGGGTTTGGGTTGTTTAAGGATTCAGTGAGTTAATACATGTTGATCTTCTAAGACAGTATCTGGCACACAGTAAGTCTTTTATAATTATAAATAATAGTTCTTTTTGTTGCTATTGCTTATTTAGCGGAAAAATAAAAAGCAGAGAAAAGGGAAGAAACAGAGAACTCCCCAGGGAGTCAGAGTTAACAGGTGCCATGGACGAAATTGTGCCTCCTTAAACTTTATTACTGAAGCCCCCCCCCCCCCCAGTGTGATGTATCTAGAGATAAGGCTTTGGAAAGGTACTTAGATTTACTTGAGGTCCTGAGGGTGGGGTCCTCATGCTGGGATTAGTGCCCTAGAAGACCAGAGAGCCTGTGTTCCTTCTCTCTGTCATGTGAGGATAAAGCAAGAAGACAGCCATCTGCCAGCTAGAAAGAGGGCTTTCAGCAGAATCTGGCCATGCTAGCACCTTGATCCTGGACTTCCCAGCCTCCAGAACTAGGATAAATAAATGTCTGTTGTTTAAGCCACCAATCTACAGTATTTGGTTATAGCAGTCTGAGCTAAGGAAGCAGGGTAAGGGGCCAGGTTTCTTGGCACCTCAGACTCTTCCCGAGGGCTGCTTATTATTAGGAATGTGTGTTTTTTGCTTTCCACTTGACCCACATTTACCCCACATTTTAGTGTTAGCCAATAAGAGTGAGAACATAAAAACCAAACACATTCAGCTCTTCTACATATAATCTCCCTCAGCTCATACCTCAGAAACTACACTTGAGTAAGGTGTGATGTAAGGACTCTCGAAGTTCAAGGTCATACCTTTGTCTTCTTGCCCCTGGGGGTCCTGTGTGCTCATCATAACATTTGAATCCCAGTGGGGCTTCTGGGCTTCCTTACCCCTGAGGCAGGTTGGGTAGTCGGGCTGGGTAAGTCTTAATTAGTCTAGAAGGATTAGGTAAATTGTCAAGACCTCAGTCAGAGGCTTTAGGACCCACCACCACATTCCTGGGAAACCTGGAGGGAAGAGAGTGAGGTCGGCATTGTGTGGTTGTAGAGCTATGAGAAAAGCAGTTTGTAATTGCTTTTTGGTAGTTGACCCTTGCGTGTGTACAGCACCCTTGGCTGAGATGCCCAAATTCCGACCTCTTAAATAAGGTGACTGAGAGTTCCTCTACCTGTGGATGCAGAGTTCTGGATGGATCCACCAGGCTTTAGGGACCAGAGCAAACCACTTGTAGTATCCAATTGAGACATAACTTTTTCTTGGTTCCTATCTGCCTACCACTTCTCTAGCTCTTGTTCACCTTTCAGCTTAGACATTAATACTTCTGGATTTTCCCTGTGATCCTGTGAGACTAGGTTCTGTCCCTTTGTCTCCCCTCCCCCACCTTCTGTTTGCTCAGGACCCACTGCATATGTGTGTGTCACAGGGATGGCACTTGTCTGTGTACTACCTGGCTGTCCACCGGGTCCTGAGCTCCATGAGTGCTGGGGCTGGTCTTGTAAATTGCTGACCACTAACTGGCACCAAATACAGGGCCTGATGCATCATAAGAGTTCAACAATGCAATGATTATTTGTAGGTGAGATCTGAGAGTTGAGAAGAACCCAGGTCAGAGAAAATCTGAGGAGGAAAAGGGTTCAGGGCAATGAGAGAGAAGTGCAAAGGGTCTCAGGTGAATGCAAGTGGTATCTTGGGAGAGAAAAAGGAGGTTAAAACATGGGAAACCCAAGGTAAGGAGGAAAAAGAAGCCGAGAGAGAGAGAGAGAGAGAGAGAGAGAGAGAGAGAGGCTCTGGAAATTTTCTCCAGGGCAGTGGAGCAATCTGATTTTTGTTTTAAGAAGATCTTAAGAAGACCACTTTGGCTCTGAGTCAATCTGATTGGAGGAGGACAAGGGTGGATGATGGGAGGCTGATGCAATTCTCCGTTTCTATTTGGAGACTTGGAATTGGTGTACTTCTAGTAATTTAAATAATATCAACCACAAAAATTTTTTTAATATCAAATAGTTTATTTTCAGTCACCTGTTTATGAGGCATTTTTTGAACACTGAAAAGCCCTTCAGTTGTTTTCTTTAAGCCTGAAAATTATGGCATTTCATTACACATTTTTTCTCAGAGTAGGGTGTAATTTTCTTTTATTACAAAACCAATATTAAAGAACCCAAAAAGAAGCAGATGAAAGAAAGAAAACAATTCACCTCTCCATCTCAGAAAAACCAAGGTGTTTTTATTTTTTTTTGTAAGTTCTCTTACAGTCCCTGACCATGAACACAAGAAGTATGGTTCAAGTTGTAATGAAGATGGATTTACAGTGTATTGGATTCTGGTTCTTTCGCATAATGGGTACCACAGGCTCTCCCACATTCTACATCAGTGTTTAGGTGCATGTCTGACATGTAATCAGTGATACATGCCAAAATGTTAGCTATCCCTCCATTCCTCCTCTCCCACCTATTTTCAGTATTGTGTTGGAATATGGTCATCACAGTGATTATTTCTAAAAACTACAAGCCATTTTATCAAGTGAACAATTCCTCTAAAAATCTTCACCAACTCTTGTTTTCTGGAGTTTTGATAGTAGCCATCCACACAGGGCTGAGATAGTATCTCATTGTGGTTTGGATTTGTGTTTCCCTGATGATCGATGATGTTGAGCATCTTTTCATGTGCTTAGTGGCTATTTGCATAACATCTTTGAAAATAATTTAAAATTTTTACATGGTAATGAGTACGGAGTCAAATTATGTTTTTTTCAATCATATACAAGTTATTGCTTTATTCAAGTTAATTATATATATAAACTTTTTCTATTGGATTATTGCCTTTGAATACATTTCTGCAGGATACATTTTTAATTTTGGGAGAGAACTCTTTCCCCCCAAATATCTCACAGTCTTAATATATGTCATAAGCAAAAATAAAGTCCACTTGCCCTTCTACCTCCGAGAGGTAACTGTGGAGTTTCTCAGGGAAGTGGAAAAACTCTGCCTTAGGATAAATAAGAACTTTGTGTGAAAGACCGCAAATATTTTCTGAAATCTCCGTATGATTCTCAACCTGTTTTTTAAACATTTAAGTCATTTTCTTGGCTCCCACAAAAGTATAAACCGTCAAGTTTCCCATCTACACTGCCAGCAGTAGGTATTGTTGCTTTAATAAATTTTGTTAATGAAGTAGGTATAAATGGCATCTTATTAGTGTTTAAATTGACCTATCTTAGGATGAGAGGAAATTTGATCACTTTAAAGAAAAATTAAAAAACTACAATATGTTGGCATGTACTCGGTCCTAGGGCAGTGATTTTCAGTGGGTGTGTCACGGGAATTTTCACAACATAAAATGCCTGACTACTTATCCAGTCAGGGGCACTGACCTCTTTTCCCTTAGATTGTCAAATTAAAAAAAAAATGACAACAGCTGACACACAGTAGCCACTCAGTGTGAATGAATCAAAATTACAGCTACTTTTTTTGTCAGATTGGCTAAAAAAATCTAATATACTTTTTGGTGTGCTGCAGAGTTTCAGTAACAGCTCATGTGTGCCATGAAATGAAAAAAGTTGAGAATCGTTGTTCTGTGGGGTTAGTCATGGGTTTGGTGTGAGTTGTTATAATTCTCACCTTACCTTCCTTATAAAGATATTGTTGAATCTATTTTATGGATGGGGAAACTGAGTCCTAGAGAAACTGAATAATTTTCTCAAGGCCAGGGGGCAAAGGTGGAGCCAAGTTCGAAGTTCCACCCGGCTGGAGCTCATGGCCAGCTGTCTGTCCTCTCCCAGCAAGTGGACACACGATGTCTATTTATTCACGGTGAACTTGATGTTCTTCTCACTGGTTTGAATTTTTTCCTGTTATGTAGTAAGTATGTATTTGCTTTCTTGGCATATTTAATGTAAATATTTTTCCCAAGCACTTTTAAAAGATCCATTCAGCAGGAAATATTTAAGCTGGGGAGCCATTTGTTGAGCTAAGTGGAGGTCTAATTTTATGAGTGCACTAGGGTGTGTGATGGAAAGAGGCAGAAGTAGACATTTTTACAATGTTTACTTATAAAACTTCCTCGGGCTTTCAAAAAGTGAATGAAACAGAAGAAAATCTCGTAATAACTCCAATGGCTGAGCAATCCCTGGTTGACTGCTGTAGGCCCTAATAAAAGGCCCCACAACTCACATTCCTCATGTCCTTTTCCTCTTACCTTCAAGGTGGGTGTAATAAATACTGTTTCCACAGATGAGGAAAATGAGTCTGAGATGTGAAATAACTTTCCTCACATCAGAGGGATTTTGAGTAGCAGAGAGGGATCACACAGATGTCTGGAGGAGGCCAAACACATGCTCTTTCTGTGATATCGTATCAAAAGGAATCTAAAGAGGTGCTCGTTTAGAGGAAATTATAGGTTTGAGAAAGCTTCCAATAAGCAAGACATATATCACTGAGATGAGAAGAAACTGGCTGGGAGGCTAGGTCTGCCCAGCATAGTGGCTGGTGATGGGAGGGAGGAAAGAGATTCAAAAGTCGTCCTTTCTTCTTTCCTTTCTTTGACCCCCCCTCCTTCGCTCATTCCCTCTCTCCTGTCCTGTTGTCGGCTCATCCTTTACTTATCGGTTAAAAATACATGGAATGCATTGCGGTAGGCATGGAGGAAATGGATATGAATGGAGTGTGGTCCCTGCCATTCAGGAACATTCCTGCAAGAGGGAAAGGCACATCAATAAATGAGTGTAAACAGTGCAATATTATTGAATAGTCTACATGCCCATAACACCATGAGAATGTAGGGTTTGCCAACTGATGGCTGATCACCAATTGTTTGTGGAGTGAACATGTAGTTCAGAGATGGGGCATCGGAAACGGAGTGGGAAGGGCGCGTCCAAGAAAACTTCTTGGAGGGGAGATTAGACTTGAGCTGAGTATTTTTTGGAAGGATGCCTAAGAGTTAGTTTGCTGACGGGGGTGGGCTGTTCTCCATGCCCAGGGATTCTTGAGTGTGAACATTTGGAGTTGTGCAATAGACGTAAGTGTGTGAGAAACTGGTAGTAGTTTCAAAAGAGTGATGTGGAAGGGAGAAACTGGAGTTGGGATAAGGAAGATTGCAAAACACAGATTAAGACGAGGCTGAGCTTGCCAGTGTTTGGGAGAAATTTCCATCCTCAAGGAGAAACCCGGACTCTGGAGAGCTTATTATTTATTTTTTATTTTTTAGCTCACTTCCTTTGTTATGCCTAAGAGTTTCTCTCAAGGATGCACATTCCTCTCCAGGCCAGTGCACCCTGCTGTGTGACCTTGGTCCTGGACCAATTGGAATTAGTGATTTATTGCAGTATCCAGGAGAAAACTGGCAGAGGGGGAAAGAAAAATAGCCTCTAGGCTCCTACGGGTAAGGTTTGCAAGGCTGGAGGGAAGAGAGTTGATTTGTGGCTCTGAAGGAGTCTCCTGGGAGAGTGAAAGTCCCCAGGGTCACACCTTGCTGTCCTTCTGTGGCTTTCACGAGCTTGTCACCTGAAAAGTGGGGAGATCAGCTTTGACAGGTCATTTCAGCTGTGGTCTTAATGTTCAATGGATACGTAAGCCAAGAGGCTTATGTCTGGTGTCTATTTTGTGAGAAATATACAGATCGTAATAGCTACAAGTTGATGGGCCTTTCCCATATGTCAGCATTTGTGCCCAACTATAAGCATCCTAAGCACATTTAATTATCAGAATATCCTTGCAAGGTAGGAATTATTATCCTCATTTTACGAATGGGAAGAGGAAATTTCAGAAAGCTCAAGTGGCTCACCCTATAATGCACAGTCAACACTCAAGGTGGATTCCCTGGGTTTGTCCCACACTAGACTTCTCTCCATGTGGCATGTAGCCAAAAGTGACCTTTGATGTTTCCATCTTTAGCATTGCCTCTTCCCTCTGCCTGGACTGCCCGTCACTGACTCCTCCTGGTGAAACCTGAGGTTCATTTCAGACCTGCTCCAGCTGTTGCTTTCTTCCACGAGGACTTTCTTGACCCTCTTCCCTCATCCCCAAATCAGAGCCATGCCTTCTCTCCTGTTCTATTTGTACTTTGCATAACTGCTATTTTTGTCCTCATCCCACCAGGATTCCTGGGTTTACCCACTGGGCTGTGAGCTCTTTGAAAGCATCTCTTGTTTGCATCTTCAGTGCTGTTCCAAGGCCTCAGTGAGTATTTTATGAACAACCAGGAAGAATCATTTTGAATGCGTTAACTGGGAAAGTCATTTCAGCTCTTCACGACAACCTTCAGGTCTGAAAACTGAAAACTTTAGTCTTTTTCTTATGTTGCTTTTCAGTGTACAGTTCACATCAAGTATACCCACATTATTCTGCAACCATCATTACACTTCATCACCAGAGCTTTTTCATCTTGCAAAACAGAAGCTTTATATCCATTAAATAATGACCCCCGTTCCTCACCTCCTCAGCCCTTGGTAACCACCCTTCTACTTTCTATCTCTGTGATTTTGACTACTCTAAGTACTTCATAAAAATGAAATCATGCAGCATTGGTCTTTCTGTGACAGGCTATTTACTTAGCATAGTGTCCTCAAGGCTGATGCATGTTATAGCACGTATCAGAATTTCAGCTTTATATATGGTATATACGAGATCTGCCTGGAAAAAAGTCCAGCCATTGTTAACATAACGAGAAAGGTGTGTGCAGCATTGATATAATCTGGCAGCCAAGGAGAGTGGAGTGGAATATGCATGCATGAACAATAATGGCTTCACTGTGCTGGTCAGTGGAGGTGGTGGACCCTGTTGAGTGAGAACGCGTACTGTGTGGCTGTCACATTCAAAATGACTGAGTGAGTAGAGCAATGAATCTGCATCAAATTTTTCATTAAGCTTGAACATTCCTTCACAGAAGCTCATTATTGAGATGATTCAGAAGGCTGCAGCTACGGGCAACTGGTGATTGGCAGCTTCATCACAACAATGCACCTGCTCATGCATCATGTCTTATAAAGAGTTTTTTCCAGGTGACTCAGCTCCCCTACAGCCCAGAGCCTAAAACTTCTGGCTTTTCCTAAAACTAAAATCACCTTTGAAAGGGAACAGATTTCACACCATTGATGAGATTCAGGAAAATATGATGGGGCAGCTAATGGCAATTGGGAGAACTGTGTGAGGTGCAAATGTGTCTACTTTGAAGGGGACTGAGGCATCATTATCCTATGTATAATGTTTTTTGTATCTTCTTCACTCTCTAATTTTCATATTACATGGCAGGACACTTTCTGGACAGACCTTGTATAACATATGTCATACACACACACGTATGTCATCTGTTGCTGGACACTTGGGTTGCTTTCACTTTTTAGCTCTTATGGATAATGCTGCTACAAATTTGGGTGTACAAATGTCTCTTTGAGATCTGCTTTCAACTCTTTTGAGTATATACCCCAAAGTGGAATTACTGGTTCAATGATAACTCTATCTTTAATTTTTTTTGTGGAACTACCTCTGTACCTCATTCATATCTCCCACAAGAGCACAGTCTTTAGATATTGAGAGATCTGGGTCTTAATCTTGCCCCCCCCCCCCACTACAATGTGTGTGACTTCTCTGTGTGCAATCTCCTGTAACTCTTTCAAAGGGGTGTACAATCTCCTCTAACTCTTTCTCTCCTTCCTCAAAGGGGTGTTGTTAAGTTTAAATGAGCGAATGTGTATGAAAGGACTTTGTGAACCACATCAGCTTTCTGTTGCTTTACTAGAATACTGCAATGTTTGTTTTCTTCTCTCCCTTCCTTATTCTTGAAAGGCTGCCAATTCTTAGAAGCATGTGAAGGTCTGCTAGTTTCTGGGAAGAGTGAAATCTCGTAAGACCAATTTTAATAATATCTTCATGGTCAGATTATAGTACTTATTTGTTTTATCTTGTGACTTGCCTCTACTCTGAACAGCCCTGTGTTTTAGATAGTAACAGGAAAAGATTAGGTCACATCTTCTGGCTTAATTTTATCCTCAAGAACAAGTTATTTAGTTTCCTTGACCATAGTCTTTGAAGAGATTATCAAGAAAGGGACAATCCCATTTTTTGAAGAGCAACTTTCTTTGAAACAAAATTATTTTCCAATTACAGTTGACATACACTATTATATTAGTTTTGAGTATACAACCTAGTAATTAGACATTTATACCTTGTGAAGTGATTACCCTGAAAAGTCCAGTGCCCATCTGACACCATACATAGTTATTACAATATTATTGACTGTGTTACTTATGGGAGAGCAACTTTTAAGATCAAAAGGAAAATAGATAAGTGATTAAAGGTCAAGAAATAGAAATAGATATTTGGGGACAAAAGTTAGATGCTGTGATCATCTTCTAATTACATTATCTTTCTTGGTCATAAATAAGGCCATTTCGTGTAGATATGTCACCTCTATTCATATACCTTCTCCTGTGTGACAAAAAAATACTTGTTCTGTCTTTTGTTTTTCATCATTAGGTCTGGCCTTCAAAACACCGCTTCAAATTTATAAAACCACTTCAGCTTGAGGATTTAGTTGAAATCGAGTGAGATGACCACATCAGTAAAATTTCTTTGAAAGACAGTTAACGAAAAAGCACCAACACAGTCTGAGAAACACTGATGATGCAGAGAAGGGAGAAATGAGCGGCAGAGTCATTGTTTGGAGTCTCTCTGACGGACAGTCTCACCCGGAGGATTGCAGGAGGGAAAGACAAGTGCTTCCCTGTCCAACTGTCCATCGTCAAACCCTGCAGAAGCAAAACTTCTAGCTCACCATAGAATAAGAAGTAGGACAGTACGTTTGCAATGACTTATGAAGGGATCTATCATTTCTTTCTTTGCAAGCTCCCTTTACCTGAACAAATGACATAATTCATATTTGTTTAGTAGCTTGGGCCAAAAACCTGAGAGACATCCTTGATTCTTCTTTTTCCTTCACCACCCACAACCAATTCTCCTCCAATCCAACACCGCTAGGACTGAGAAAGTCTGATTTGTCCTAATGAGAAGCATCCGCCACCATTGGTGGGCCTCAGGCTGTCAAAGGGTGTATTCCAGACAGGCCTAACCCAGCATACCAAGACTTGTTCAGCCTCTGTTGTGAAACGACACTTCCTCTTTTCTATGATCTATTTCTTGATCACCCCTACTACCTTTTTTTTTTTTTACAAAACCCCATTTAATATTGGTAATAACCAATGCTGGATATGTATGGGTTCTGGGGTGAAACCACTGATGAACAGATATCAACTCCCTTGACTTCAAGGCAGTCTTGGCATTTGAGTTTGAAAAATATCATTAAGAATGAGAATCAGCCTCTCTATTTCTCCATTGAAATGCATTAATCTTCATTTCATCAGTTGTGCTCTGCAGTGAGGAATCGTGTTTGGACCTTGATGCATACCTAAAGCTCATTCAAAGACAGCATTGACTCTCATGTGTAAAAATCTGTTTGATTTCTTTCAATTATGTCATTGTCATGTACTTTGTAATGGCTGACACCCATTTGTCCCCTCTCTGAAAAACGTAAGAATTCATTTCAGGCAATGAAATTCAATTTGTCTTGAAAGTAATTCTGTGAAAAACAATAATCTGTGCAGCACTCTAATCTCCTTCTTTAATGCTCTGTTGAGCCTGGGCAGTGTTATCGGGCATTGTCCTAGTATTTTAAGAGGATAAGTAGAAAATGAATGCTTCTGGTAAGGCAACTATTAATGATAATGGAAAGTAATTAAAAGTCCAAAGTAGAACCTAGAGGGAATTTTCTCCAATCCAGAGAAAATCAAAATGATATTCTGGCTTAACTTGCTCTGATAGATGGTATTATTAACTCACAATTATTCATTCCTTCCATGCTCTTTGCTGAGTTTTCAGTCCTGGTTGGTCTGTTTGCCCAATTAGAACAAAACTAGGCATGGGATGTCAGTGGATCATATAATATTTTTGCTCCTTATTTCTCCATGTACCAGGGGCCTTACCTCCTTAGGATGGTCAGGGTCCACGACCCATGCCAGCAGGGATGTTCTTTCTTTGCCTGTGATATACAGGCATTTGGAGACCAAGATGACGAGAGACTTTAGGTTGGGTGGAATATTTGCCGTGTGCCCTGTGAAAGCCTTATACCTTTGAGGCAAGAAACTGGACACTTATGGAGCCAAGATTTGTAAGGAGAGGAAGCATTAATTCCTAGCTGGTCACTGGGTACTGATAAATACATATACTGATAAATACAACCACTCCTTACACCCTTGGGGCAATGTATTCTGCTGATTGAAGAGCACAGCACCACATGCTGCTGATTTAAGGTACGTGGAGTATCTTTACAGGGTATCGTCTCCAAGCTAATGTATTCGCTTCGTCTTTAAGAAGCTAACCCATCATTGTATCAGGTTAGCAGCTTCTGTGAAAGGACTAAAGAATCATGTTTCTCATTGTTACATGCCTTTTAAAGGAGGATCTTTGGTCTCAAATAAAAGTCACATGTCAATATATTAGTCCCTTTGTGAACCTCCACGCAATCATGCAGGGTTTATGTGAAAAATTACGTTTCCTGCCATGATGTGTAACGCTGCTTCCAGCGAACAGAGTTCTCTCCTTAACACGTGGTTACACTTGCATGTCAGCCAGTGGCAACCTGTTTCTCTTCTCCTGATCCTTTCCTTCCACAAAATAACCCTTCCAAGGGCAGCATGCAGGGCGCTTGCTGCTGAAATGAAGTGTTTGGAGGAATGCTGGTGCGGACAGCTAATTTACTCTGCTTTCCAGTGGAGGTGGGAGAAAAGCGTCTGTTGCTGACCCTCATGTTAGCCACCTGGTTTGCCATCAGCAGAGCCTGCGGGGAACACAAGAAATTACAGGCTGTGTGTTACTGTGACACCACCAGCCTGTGGAGGCCCAGTAGCTCTGCCGGAAGCATCCAGAGAGCAGCTCAACGCCCTCGCTACAGCCGCTTTGTCGTTTATTTTGTGGTGTAAGTCTTCAACCCTACTTATTTTATTGTTTAATAACTTCTTTTTTGGTCTGTTTGTTTTGCAAGAAGCTTTGTTCCCCCAGTGAGCTCAGAAAGTAAAAGTGCAGGGTTGATGGGAAATGAAGCAGTAGATACAGATATGCACTTCTCCAGAAGGCTGATGAGGATTGTGAAACCAGCTCAAAACAGTTGTGACATTTACCCTCCACCAGGATGGCAGAGATGTCACTGACTGCAGACTCAGCCCAGACGTGACAGATTAGCACTTGCCACTACACGTGGTGTGCAACGTGGTTTCTCATTTAGATCAATTGAGTGCTGTTCTAAATTTATTTTACTCCTTTTTGGTTTTATTTTATTGTGTATGTACGCCCCTCCCCACAAAAAGCAGTTCATGAGTTGACTCCATTAGAAGAAAACAACCTTTGTAAACAAGTAGCTAAGTGATGTCATCTGATCTGTCAAATAAAACAAAAATCAAATAAGATTGTCCCAAGTATTGATCAATTGTTCATTTAGTAAATCAATGTAAAGCTTTGGGAATTTTATTCTATCAAAGGTGACAAATCTGACACTTTTAGAAATGCTACTGAAAATACAATGAAAAGAAAAGTTATGTGGGTGGTGACACCAGGAATATAAATATTGATGGGAACATAGCATCATGTATATGCGATGTCCTTGGCGAATTAAGGCATCCATGGATCAGCAATAAATACAGAATTGTCTTTGGGCATGTATAATCATAATTACAACCAAACGACATATTCTACTGCAATGGACTTCATGTTGTGTCCTTCTCCTCAAATTCACACATTGAAATCCTACCCCCCAATGTGATGGCATTCCTATTGGTCTGATAATCAGGTCATGAAGGTGGACCCCTCATGCATGGGATTAGTGTCCTTATAAAAAGGTAAAAAGAACCCTGAGGACCCCCTTGCCTTCCTTCTACCACGTGAAGATGCAGAGAGAAGACGGCAGTTTGCAGCCTAGAAGAGGATTCTACCCAGAACCTCACCGTGATCTTAGACTCTCAGCCTTCAGGACTGTGTGAAATAAATGTCTGTTATTTATAAACCATTAAGTTTATGGTGTTTTTATTGCAGTCCAATGGACTGAGGCATCTACCAATCAAATAAATGCTTTAGCTGTTGAGCGTTACAAAAAAAAATAAATTTTACATTGAGAGTAATGAGACTGTAACTTTGCTTTGGGGACAGTACTGATAGTATACATAAGAAAGACTTCAGCAACACAGTGGAAAGAGTTTTGCTCTTTATTGTTCATCAGTAACAAAATGTTAGATGTTCAACTTTCAGAAAAGATGCACATCAGCCCAAGCGCCCTAAGTGAATTTGCTCACCCTTCAGTCAGTTCTGTTTCCCTCTTTCCTCCCCTAGTGTAACTCACTATACTGAATGTCATTCTAAGAGTTATCGTTATTTTGTAAAACATGCCTCTTAAAGTTAGCCAACTGCCTTATTTATGCTGGGGTACTTGTACATAGCACTCAGGACTCTGTGTGATTTTCACCTTACCCGGTGATTTTGATACATAGTCTCTATACAAACACAAGTATTATGTGATAAGTTAATAACTTCATTAAGCTGTTCTAAAAAATAGACAAGATTGAGCCCTGGCTGGTGTGGCTCAGTGGACTGAGAGCTGGCCTATAGACTGAAAGGTCGCTGGTTCGATTTCTAGCCAGGGCACACGCCCGGGTTGCAGATCAGATCTCCAGCTGGGGGTATGTGAGAGGCATCTGGTGGATTCTATGTTTCTCTCCCTCTCTTTCTCCCTCCCTTCTCCTCTCTCTAATAATAAATAAATCGACAAAATGGCCAAGCTTGATATCAGAGAGTGGTTGAGTACAAGCCCCGTGTGAATAAACAAGCTCACTGGGTGTTCGTGTGAACTCCTGGGTGATAACTGTGAGAAATGGTGAGCTGGTGATGACGCAGAAGGGCAGCAGAGGGGTGTCAAGGTCAAAGCCCAGACCATCCAGGCAATGGGAGGGCACTGCTACTGAACAGCTGTGCCTGCCTAGGGCGTGGTGATAATTTTGAACTGAGGAGGCATTCATGGAAACAAATGAGGTCTCACAAGATAATGCTTCTTTGAAATGATGATCCCTGGGTTTGCACCTTAGGATATTTGGTTTTATGGTACTTTAAACAAACAAATGCGAAGACACAGCAATGACTGTCTGAAACAATGTGTGAGAGGAAAGAGCGTGCATGGGGTTTGCATTTCGCCTGTTGCCAGTGCCATTCACTGGCTGCGTGTGATTGATTAGTCTGGAGATGGGAGCCAGACCCGGCTGCTCCTCTGCGTGGTGGCAGGAACACAGATTTGGGTGGTGGGAGGCCTGGGTGAGCTGTCTGAGTCAAGTTTGCCATTTACCATTATGTCTCTCTCTCTCTGGGAATAGTTTGCTCCAATCGTTTTTCAACACACGTACACACACGCACCTATGCACACGCACTACACAGTAGTGACACTGTTTACACTTGTGCACCTCCCCTAGTCACTTAATAAATACCTCGATATTAGTCCACATAGACTCATCTCCTCTGATAATAGTGCAGAATTCCATTGTAGGAATGAACTAACCAATCCTCTATGGACAGACATTAAAACTGTCTCCAGCTTTTCGCTGGAGCAGACATTCCGGGTGGTTCGTTTGGTCACCTGTGTGCATGCATATTTGTAAGGTGCTGCAAATCATTTAGTAAACAGAAAAGTCCATTTCATCTTTGGAAGGTACGGCACAATTATCCTCCAATGCTGCCGAAGGTGTGGATTAAGTAGGCACGATCACACCCTGAAGGTGGGAATTTAAATTAGTGTGAAATTCCAGGAAGGACACTCTAAATTGTTTATACATCATAGTTCCTTTCAACAAATTACCTTACAGAATTACTGATTTGTATATCTTCTAAACAGTTTACCTTGGACTGTCCTTTAGAAAGCAAAATAGCTTGAATACTTGGATGATGCTTTCTAAAGGGCTTTAATTTGTATTTATTTATTTGTATTGAATCTATTGGGGTGACAGTGATTAATAACATTATATAACTTTCAAGTGCACAATTCTGTAATACATCGTGTGTATGTTGGATTGTGTGCTCACCACCCAAAGTCTAGTCTCCTTCAGCCTCCCTCTTCTAAAGTGTTTTTTAAAGCTTTGGTTTTGCCTAGGTGCATATCTACTTAGCTATGTCCTTTTTTCAACAATGCAGACAGAGCGGGACTTGGGGTCCTTACTCAGCTCAGCATATATTGTTAATGAGCAACTTGGAAAGAATCTTCTGAATGAATCCACCCCCAGGCAGTTCTTCCTCATCTGGCTGCCTCACTCCAGTTATCGGTGGAAATGGGACAGGCTTGCATTCCGGCACTTGGTCTAATCTGTCTCCTCAGTTCCTGCAAAAGCTCATGTCCCTGCCCTTGGCTTGCTGGTGTTTCAGGCACACGGTTCAGTGTGCTACAGAAAGCACAGAGGAGCTGAACTCCAGCCATCTCCCCCGGAGAAGCTACACCAACCTGATCTCTTCTCCAAGTTTACACAAGGGTTAACTGATAGCAACGGTTTTCTAGGAGGATTGTTTGAGAAACCCCAGCCCACCTTTCCAGGTATTCTTAAATACATACCTGGATCATTTTATGTAATAGAACCTTGTAGAGAACCCTGTCTAAGACCTCGCCTGGGAAGGTATTTTTTCCACTGATTTTCATTTTGTTGTAATATTCGTTCAGAGTATTTTGATATGATAAATATCCTTCTGAAGCTGTAGCAGTGTTTAGAATCACCATATTCATTGTATTGCAGGATTTCTTTTTCTTTATTTCTTTAATCAGAAATTTCTATAAGATCTTAGTGTCAAGGAACATTGCAATTCTCCCTAGCCATTGGCTTACTTTTTTTTTTAAATGGATATTTCGAATCTTGTAACAGAGAAGGTTGCTGTTTTGTGTTGCATGCTAGAAAGATTAGAGCTAAATCCGTGATTCATTCATGGTAGGTTTTACTCATGGAGTGGGTTCTCCAAAGGCTCCACAAGGTTTGTTTCACAAACTTGACTTAAGATAAAACCTGTCATGTTGTGAATATTTATGAAAACCTGATTCATTAACCCCTCAGATACGTGGGGGTGGGTCATGGGAGAAGCAGGAAAGTGCACCAAAGATTTCAGTCAGTCATGCTAAGATGGCAATATTTGTTCCAACACTCTATTTCTCCTTTTTGGGGGGATACCTCTTATGGCTCAACTCAGCACTCCTCAGGGTGGTCTGTGCCACCTTCCCAGGATTCCACAAGACTGCCTATTTCGGCCTTTAAAAAAATGTCTGTGTCTTTTTAAGATGAGGAGAGTTTTGGGGTCACCAGCTAATCTTTACTCAGAACCAACTTTAACAGAATCTGGTTATCTTTCCATTTTTTTGTGTGTGTGAGCCATGTTATGCCTGTGTGATAAAAGTTATGCAAATGATAAGATTTTAATTTTTTTCTTCCACTGTATAGACATTATTTTTATTGCTTTTGTACTGTCTGTTTTCTCCAAAATCAGTTCATCTTTTCCTAAAGAATAATAACTTGAGTAAACTAATGTGTTTTTTGTTACTTTAACCACAACAGTTTTGTAAGCCATTGTAAAATGCTTTTCTGTGTGTGCTTTTAGTATCTTTACTTAGTCCCAGCCTTTGTTTGCAAACTGTTTTTATTCTAACTTTGAATGTTTGCAATTTTGTCAGCTCTTAAGATAGCTTATAAATTGCCCCCAAAACATTTCTGGGTGTTTGTGAGAATCAAGATAAACACACAACCAATGTTTATTTTGGTCCGTGGGAAGTCAGCATGTGATAAATAATATTTTCCAAAGGTATATTAAATCGTTATTGTTACAAAGTTAGTCTACATTTCTCACTCAAATTTTCTAGACATTCTATAAAGCTGCATCACTGTGTGTTCTGAGAATACATGATGAATCAAATTAAAATACAATTTTAAGTCCTTCAAGGATGATGTTTAAGTCTAAAGATGCACAATTACATTAGGTACTATTTTGGGTACAGTCAGTTAATCTTGTCTGGTTATACTTAGGACAGAATCAATTACTTGGGAAAATATCATTACTGTGATGTTCATATTAAATATGTAAACATGCATTTTATCTCTAGCCATGTGCTATATACTGATGGTAGGAAACTTTAGACCAGGTTGAAAGCAGCCCATAAACATATGAAGGTCAATAAGGATTTCAGTTATAATCCTGCAAATTAAATCTGGCATTGATGAACATGAAACAAAGAGAGGAGGCCCTGGCCCTAGTGCAAGTTTTGAAATCTTCCTCTGCAGTAGCACTATTCCAGCTAGCCTTGTAGATGAGTTTGAATGTTTAATCATCAGTTGTTATTTGTAGCACCTAACAGTGTTTGGTGACAGGAGGCTCTACCAAGTGAAGAAAGGGACAGTTAATGAATGCGTACTAGTCGCGTTGATCACAGATCACCCGAATTCCCAGAGTGCCTTTGTAGCATGACTGATTATAAACTAGAAGATGTAGTCAATAAAATGATCAAGTTTCATAGAGCAGAAACTTGGAAAAATAAAACATAGTGACGCCGAACAAAGCCATACCTCTGCCATAATGAAGCTTTTCCTCAAATGCCTGGGAAAAGCTGGTTACTTCCGTCTTTGTCTGCATGATGAGTAAATTCATTTTACCCAGACTATCTGAAACTCATGATTGCATCTATCTGATCACGTCTGTCTTCCCCACTGGTCTGAGTGGCATGATGGTGCCAGAGGCCCCTATTGCTGTTCTGCCCAGGGGCACTCAAATCCTTTTACCCCTTCTTGGTATCTCAGCCTCTGCTTCTGTGTGTTGTTGCTTCTAGGGACCTGTACCTGAGACCTTAGGTCCTTGGAGCTTGTTTGTGTGCAGCAGAGAGATCCTGCTGTCCCTGAGGGTACCTGGCCCCGTGGGGAGAGCTTGGTCAATGACTGACTTGCAAACGAAAGACCAGCTCCCTTGTTCTAAATTGGAATCTGCTTTGGAATTTCACTTTGGCTCCAGGGTCCTGCAGGATCAGGCTGGGGCCGTCTTCTGTGGGGGATTTTGCCTGGAATACATACATCTTGCTTGACTTCATCTTTTTCTCTTCCCTGTTTCTTCTACTCCCCTACTGGTTGCTCTTGGGGTGCTTTTTAAAAAAATCACAGGTCCAGGAATCCTCTCTCAAGGTTGGCTCCTGGAGAATCTGACAATGGTGACCATTCTTTTATTCACTTTGGTTTTCCCAGGCACCTTTGGGGCTTAGCAAATGCTCATGGAATAAGTGAACATGAGACTCAGATGTAGAAACTCGACAAATAAGTAAGTGTTTGCCTTTACTATGAGTATATCTGACTTACACCAAATCCTGAGCTGGGTTCACCATAAACAGTATGATGGACAGGGGCATTGCTCTTGTGCTGGTCAGGGGATCTGGCCTGAGTAGTCTAAGAAGGATGCTCCAGACAGGATTGTTAATAGTCAAGTGGCACTGGTTGCTTCTTCTCTCAGAGTGAAAGTCCTCTCTGGTTTGGCTGATGAATGTGAGCAGATGAAACTTAACCCAGAGGGCCCCTGAAGAAGTGATTTCTAAAAAGCAATGTCCCACACACATGCAGTAAGCAGATGAATGGGGAAGGGTCAATTTATGCCCCCTTCTTGTCAAGGTTAGTTTTCTGCTTGATTCTCTTTAATGGCTCCACAGTCCTTGTGGGTTGTTGAAGTTCAAGATCCTTAGCATGTCACTGAATGTCCCAATAATGTAGAACTGTCCAACATATCCAGCATCCTTTTCCATCACTCCTTCCTCCATGCTATCTTAATGCAGGGTAGTTCCTACCTCTATTACACTATTTCTCATCTCTGTCCTTGCTCATGCTCTTTCCTCTTTCTAGAATGGCTGCTAACAAAGCCACCCTTAAGATCCATCTTGTTTACAAGTTCCCTTCTGGATCAGGTGTCTTTGTCTCGGTTCTTACAGCATCTGGTGCATACATCTATTATTGAACTTACACATTTTATTTTTTTTAAATAAAGATTTTATTTATTTATTTTTAGAGAGGGAAGGGAGGGAGATAGAGAGAGAGAGAGAGACATCAATGTGCAGTTGCTGGGGGTCATGGCCTGCAACCCAGGCATGTGCCCTGACTGGGAATCGAACCTGTGACACTTTGGTTCACAGCCCACGCTCAATCCACTGAGCTATGCCAGCCAGGGCCTGAACTTACACATTTTAAATATCAGTGGCTGTTTATGTGTCTTCCCCAGTAGATGGTGAGCCATTTAACATTGCATCTTATTTTTCCTTGGTATTCCCACTACCAACACCTGGAACACAGAAGACTCAATAAATAGTTAAATGAATGATTTAATCACACCGATATTTATATTTTCTTATCGCATAATTTTTCTAAACCTATTATAAATCAAGTTATACAACATTAAAACTTTCCATATCACATCAAAAGTTGGAAAGTGGCTGGGAGGAATAATATCAAGGGATCAATAAAGAGTGTTTTGCAGTCTCCAGTGATTTGAAGAAAATTGGAATACACAAGAAGGAATACTCACCCTTACACAAGGTATGTGCTGTATATTAACAGACTTTTCTCACAGAATTTTCTATCTCAGAACTACCATTGGAACGGGGAGCAGACAGAAGTCAAGACTTAAATGGCAACAATGACAACAAGAGCAGGCAGGAGAGCCTAGTTGATCATCAAAACATAAGGTCCAGGGTGGATAGGAACTTGCGACAGGTTGAATCCAACAGGAGAAATCAAATGCTACCTGGGACGCTTGTGGGAATTAGAGTGCTGGTGAACTGAGCAATTTGGAAGAAGGCGTGAGGAAGGATAGAGAAAAGGTTTTCTACAATATAGAGAATTATCCTAGACATAATCATAGCAAAGGGAGAGCTATTCTAAAAGTTTGGCTCGAGTCCAAACTGAAGACATTCCCCTGTAGAGCTGGTTTGGAACACAGGCTCTGTGTGTGGTTTGGTGACTTAAAGAGTGTAACAGGAGGGGATGGAACATATACAAATGAAAACAGCATTGATAGGACGATAGGACAGTTGGAAGATTTGCATTGCTTTAGAAATTACTTCAATGTCATGTTAATATCACTTTAAAATTTATAAAGAAAAATTCTTTCTTCCATTAAGCCAAGACCCTTTCCCTCTCCCTGCTATTATCTTTCATTTCCTGACCCACATTTTGCTCTTTGAAATTACACAGAAAAAAATGAGTAAGTCAGCTTTAATTATTATATATGTATATTTATATACATGATTCAGAGTCAGAGTTTATGTAGATTTTAAAAACTGGAATGGTCAGTAAGGTCATTTGTTGATGGCAGAGCCATGAGGTAGGGAAAGCCCAGATTCCTCAGGTCTCACATGCAGGAGAGTGTTGATCTGAACACGAAATAAACTTCCATTGTGTTAAATCAATAAGATGTCAGGTTAATTTGTGACCACAGCAAACATGTCCTGTCCCAACTAAAATGAACCACGCATTAGTCCACTAATTAAATCTCAATATTACATATACTAAGTTCTAACAGTAAAATTAGAAATCAATAATGTAAATATAGTTTTAAAGTCCTAAAATTGTATAAAGTAAGTAACATGCCACTAAATAATTTTGGACAATAAAGAAAATCATAAAAATTATAATACTTAGAAAAAAACTGATAATAAAACAGCTCATGTCAGAAGTTCGGGAGCGCAGCTAATTCATATGTAAAACTTTTTATAGTATTAATGATTTAAATTTGTCAAATATATTGACACATTAGGGGAGAGGGTGCATAATAAAAGTGGGGAGTTGTAGGAAAATACTGGAAAGGGAAGAATTTTTTTTCACTCTTTCTCTATTACATCAGAATGTGCACAAACACTACAGGAGGGTGTTTCCTTCCAACCAGTTGGTCGGTGATCGTGCTGTACCTGTTCAGGTGCTCACTTGCTTTGCCTCTAAAGAGTTCACTCATCCAGCAAACATTTATGAAGATTCTGTTAGGTACCAGGCATTAGTGTACATTTTTTGCTCTAGACGGCTGCAGTATACATGTGTTTTTATGTGAAGCAAGAATCAATAAACAAATAAAGAACCTACCAGATAGCATTAAGCTCAGTGCAGAGAATTACTACCAGGCAAAGAGTGATGGACAGGGAGACTTTATGTGGAGTGGTCAGGGTGGATCTATCTGAGGAAGAAACACCTGAAGGAACACCTGAATGATGAGAAGGAACCATCTATGCGGAGGTAAGGGGACAAGCATCCCAGGCGGATGGAACAGCTACAGTCCTGTGGTGGGCACAAGACCAATGTTGGTGAAGCAGCATGGGGAACAGGGTGGGCAGTGCAGAGAGGAGGGTGAGGAAACAAATTTCCTAAGTTTTATGGACCACGGAAAGCAGTGGAGACCATATTCCAGGAAGCAAAACAAGAGTGAAATTATTTTTAGGTTGATAATTACCTTTGGTGCTCCCAAACCACAGAATGAATGGAAACTAATAGATAGTTCTTTTCTGTCCATAAGCAGATACGACTTGGTGTATTGGAGAACCAATGTGCTATACTCACTGTGACGATTAACTGCGTGTCAACCTGACTTGGATTTGGGGTGTCTAGATATCTGATTAAACATTTTTCTGCATGTGTCTGGGAGGGCATTGCTAGATAAGATAAACATATGCATTGGGTAGACTAAGCAGGTAGCTCTCCCCAACTTAGACGGGTCTCATCCAACACACTGAAGGCCTGAATAGAAGAAAAAGTTAAGCAAAGAAGGGTTCACGCTCTCTGCCTGTCTCTTCTTAAGCTGGGACATCAGATTTGTCCTTCACTTGGACTGGAACATACATCATTGGCTTTCCTGACGCTCAGGTCTTTGAACTTGAAGTAGAATTATGCCATTGTCCAAGATTGTACTGCTCCTAGCAACATTTTATCACATCTAGCTCCCCAGCAAGGGGAACAAAAGAAAAAAAACAAACAAATTGGACTATATCAAACTAAAAAGGTTTTGCACAACAAAGGAGACCATAAACAAAATGAAAAGACAACCCACAGAATGGGAGAACATATTCACCAATACATCTGATAAGGGGTTAATATCCAAAATGTATAAAGAACCTGCAAAACTCAACACCAAAGAAAACAAACAATCCCATTAAAAAAATGGGCAAAGGACCTGAATAGATACTTCCCCAAGAGGACACATGGATGGCCAATAAACATATGAAAAGATGCTCAATGTCACTAATCATCAGAGAAATGTAAATTAAAACCACAATGAGATGTAACCTCACACCTGTCAGAATGGCTATCGTCAATAAATCCACAAACAACAAGTGCTGGTGAGGGTGTGGAGAAAGGGGAACCCCTTTGCACTGTTTGTGGGATTGCCGACTGGTGTAACCACTGTGGAAAGCAGTATATAGATAACTTAAAAATTAAAAATGGACTTGCCTTTTGACCCAGAGATCCCACTTCTGGGAATAGATAGAAAGAAACCCAAAACACTAATCTGAAAGAACATAAGCACCCCTATGTTCATTGCAGCATTATGTATAATTGGGAGGATATGGAAGCAGCCCAAGTGTCCATCAGTAGATGAATGAAATAAAACAACTATGCATAGTTACAACTATGCATAGTTACACAATGGGATACTACTTGGCTGTAAAAACGAAGAAAAGTTTACCCTTTGCAGTAGCAGGGATGGACCTGGAGAACATTATGCTAAGTGAAATAAGCCAGTCAGAGAGAGACAAATACCATATGACTTCACTCTTATGTGGAATCCGATGAACAAACTGAGCAGGCAGAATAGAGACAGACTCACAGATACAGAGCAAGATGAAGCAATTGGTGGGAGGAGATTAAGGGCTGGAGGAATGGAACAAAAAAGGAGAAGGACATGGACAACAGTGTGGCGATTGCAGGAAGGAGGGGTGTGTAAGGGAATTAAATGATAATGGAAAAATACAATAAAAATAAAAAGAGCTGGGAAAAAAGAACTATACCATTGTCTCTCCTGGGTCTCTAGCTCACAGACGGCAGATTGTGGGACTTCTCAACCTCCACAATTATGTGAATCAAGTCCTTATAGTAAATTTAGGTATCTATTCATCCATCTACCCATCCATCTCATTCTGTTTCTCTGGAGCACCTCAACCACCCCCTTATTTTTCTAAAACACGGCTTTTCACAGTTCCCACCATGTGCTCCCCCAAACTCTTGTCAACGTGTCCCAGAGTCTTTAAGTTATGACCCAATTACAACAGTCTAATTTTTATTTTTTTTGTAGCCCATGTTAATCTTCAGTGAATTCCTTAAATTCCCTGCATTTCTGTGTCATCTTCTGTAAGCTGTGTCTAACTCTATCTACCCTGCCCCTCCGGTTACATGGTTGTGTGTCCTTGATTTTCGGGTCACACTTCTTTGGTCACGTTGTTAAGTTGCTGGTCTTACTTCTACCATCTGGAGTTCCAGTCAGGGAAGAAATGCTGAGGTTTGGGTTTGCCTAGAGCCACACCGACGTTCTAGCATATAACTTTGTAACTCATACATGAATTTAGGAAACAATCCCCAGGTACCTTTCTTATTTTAAAAACTTTTATTTGTCCTAGTTGTGTCATATGGCTGTGGAAGAATCAGAGGATTATTGTCCCTTGCATTTTCCCATTTGATGATGATAGAAGAAAACTTTTGTGCTTTAAGAACGGTTTTCCAAATGAAATATTCTTTTCTCTATTGCTTTTGACGTGTGCTGCTATCATCTCCCACTTTTTTTTCTGTGTATAAACTGCTTATTTGATTTGACCTGGTTCTGAATTGATTCAGAAGGTTCTCTCTGCCTTTGGAAAGAGCATTGAATGAGACAATTATGCTAACATATGCTGGAAGTTAAAACCGCATATTTTGCGAAAGCATAGATGGACCTGGAAAGTATTATGCTAAGGGACATAAGCCAGTCAGAGGAAGAAAGTACCATATGATTTTACTCATGTGAACAAACTAAGAAGCAAATGGAAACAGAATCACAGATACAGAGAACAGAAGGGAAGAGGGTTGGGGAGCTGGGTGAAAAGATGAAGAGATTAAACAAAAAAAAATAACAAATGAATAAAAAGCTCATAGACACAGACAATGGTGTGGTGATTACCAGAGGGAAAAGAAGGTGAGGGCAAAGGAGGGGTAAATAGTGGTGGAAGGAGACTTGACTTGGGGTGGTAAACACACAATATAATATATGAATGATTATTCCTGAAACTTATATAATTTTATGAACCAGTGTCATCCCAATAAATTCAGTGTGCAAAGGCAAGATAGAAAATGAGCTTGCAGTTAGTTCCCTCAGTTTCATGAGATTTTTCTTTGCTGTTTTTAAAGATATTATTTATTTTTAGAGAGGGGAAAGGAGGGAGAAAGAGAGGGAGAGAAATATTCATGTGTGGTTGCCTATCATACACCCCCTACTGGGGACCTGGTCTACAACCCAAGCATGTTCCCTGACTGGGAATCAAACCTGCACCCCTTTGGTTCACAGTCTGATGCTCAATCCACTGAGCCACACCAGCCAGGACTTATGAGACTTTTCTAATGAAATGTGGTGTGTTTGCAGCTGGGGCTGGAGCAAAATCAAGAAACATTAGGAGAAATTGACATTAGGAGTGCAGATGGGTGAAAAAATTAATTTTCATCAAGATGATCTATTAGAGGTGTTGTACAGGCAGGCAGAGGAGACCAGTGACCCAAAACAAATCAACAAGAAAGATGCTTGACTTGTGTTTGCTTGTTTCAAAGTATGACACATATTCATAATTTTTTAAAAGATTTTATTTATTTATTTTTAGAGAGGGAAGGGAGGGAGAAAGAGAGAGAGAGAGAGACATCAATGTGCGGTTGCTGGGGGCAGTGGCCTGCAACCCAGGCATGTGCCCTGACTGGGAATCGAACCTGTGATGCTTTGGTTCACAGCCCGAGCTCAATCCACTGAGCTACGCCAGCCAGGGCTTCATATTCATAATCTTTAATTAGAAATACATTTGCTTCCGGTTGGTTAGATACATTTTTCACATATTGTTATTCACTTATTATTCGTTTGCTTATTTATACACTTATTTATTTATGTGGAGTTGGGGAGGTGGGCTATGGAGGTGGTTTGGTGCAAAAGACTTGGTTCATCAATTAGATTTTAATAAAAAGAGAGAAGACAAGCCCCGTGGAGTGAAGCTCTGACTAAAGGTGGAGTTCTTTGCAAAGGAGAAAAATTAATCTTCAAGTTGAGGAGAGTGAGCAGCTCCATCATTAACTGTTTACCTCAAATAACCTTAGTTAACTTAGGCATCCAGATTGAAAAGCAGGTCTAGTGCACATCTTGTTCTTAACCTCAGATTCTCTCTATTTCCTGACTATTGGCTTCCTGTCTTCACTTTAATTGATCTCTGGAATTAATAAGTACTTATTTTTTTTAATGGGAAGAAGGAAGAAAGGAGAAAGAAACTGCAAACAGAATGTCCTTAATTTTTCTTTATAAACCAGGCTGAAAAGGCACTCCGACGGGGGAACTGTGCCAACTCATTTAGGAAAACTTGGGGTTTTACTGCTAATGAATCGTTAGGGTGCTTGTCTCCCTGACAAGGAAAAAGTAGCTTGAGATAATTCATTTACCAGGCCTATCGCTGGTACCTATCACTTCCTTGCCTCTGGCTGATGTTAATAATATTAGCCTGGGAGGCGAAAGTGGAGGGGGCGGTGGGGGAGAAGTTCCCTCTGATGTCACTGAGACTCTAGAATCAGCACAACTGTAGCCTATGGATGTATGCTTAGATTAAACCCCAGCCCATCAACCTTGCTCTAATTCCCCGAAGAACTCATCTGTGAACAAAGCATAGTGAGGGGCCTATGACATGTACCAGACCATTGGTTCAGATGGCTGTGCTTGCCCATGGACCACGGACTATAGGAGAATAATTTATGTCACCTTCTTGGTAGAGAAATACAAATATTATATTCCTAAATCCTGCAGGAAGAGCTAATCCGAAACTAAGCTGTTTTGGTTATAATCTACTTTTCACTTGGTTTATGAGGAAACGAGTAAGTTACTCTCTGACAACATTTCCCCTTTGCCATAGTGTTTGTCCAGAAAGTTCCTTCCGTTCTATTTAGCTCATTCACTGGGGAAAAGAATTGCATCCGCATTAATTAACATTTTGAAGTCTACTTTTAAAGAAAGACAAAAATGACATTTCTTTCATTGTTTTCCTACAAGATGTAACATTTTTGTTGGAATTTTATGTTTATTTATTTGTCCCGCTTTCCTGGAAAATTCACTGGCCCTGTCCTCTAAATCTTCTTCCTCTATGAATTAAACTCACTCCAGAGTTTTCTGCTATTGAAGAGTTTTAAAAGAATCTCGGCTCACGGCATTTCAGACCTTTTGTTCCTCTCGGCATTCTCAGCTCTGTTTGATACAAACGCTCGGCTTCTGAGGACAGGCGGGACTCGTAGCCTCAGAGCCCACAGAGCACATGCCTGCAGTTAAAAGCAAACATTTCCACTTCAGTCACAGCCAGTGGGTGTTTTAAGAAGGAAAAAAATCCATTAAAATATAAATGTCAAACTCCTTGGGGTTTTGATCTATACCTTTCATGTTCCTGACAGACCTTGGATCTTGATGAGGTGATAAGGATGTTTTGCTCCTAAATTGGGAAACGCACGGAGAATGTCCTGCTGGGCAGGGAGCAAGCACAGCCAGGCTCTGGGAGGAGCTGAGGCCAGGATGTCAAGGTGGAGGCAAGAGGAAGATGCGATGCTCTTTGGGAATGTGGGTCAGGGCCAGGAACCAAAGAGCAAAGCAAAAAGGGTGAGTCTCGCCCTCCTCCCCACATTATTCAGCCTCTGACCATGGAAGAGGGAACCTTTACCTATGTATTTTTCCTTTTCTTTAGGCCGCCTGAGGCCTCCAACTCTTCTTGCACAGGGGCAGATTTGTTCATCAGGTTTTCCAGAATTGAGATTTATTCACCTTCCTTTGACCAGAGGGCAGGATGTCCTGCTTTAAAAATCATGTGCATTCACTTTGCTTCCCATTTTGACTTCTTGGCCATGTTTACATTGGGTGAGACCTTAGCTCTAGTCCAAGCCAGGCATGAGCTGTCCTGCAGGCAGAAGCAAGCCTCCAGGTTTCTCTGTTCCAGCTCCTGGTCCATCAGGTGGTGGCTTGTATCGGAGGACTCAGAGTTCACCAAGCAGATCCCAACTTGGAGATGTGGGCATGGAGCTTCCAGGAGTCCCACATCAATGCCCAAGCCCATTCCCAAACCTTGTGTGTGTTACTTGTCCCCGAATTCCTAGCTTGAGGTCCTGACCAGCAGTACCTCAAAATGTGACTATATATTGATATAGGGCCATTAAAGGGATAGGACAATTAAAATTAAGGTAAAGTGAGGTTACTAGGGTCAGCCCTAATCCAACCTGACCAGTGTCCTTAAAAGGAGAGGAGACTACGATACAGGCATGCACAGAAGAAAGACCATATTGATAGGGGACTTAAGACTTGGAAAATTTTAGTTTAAGGTAAGTAGTTATAAGCCTAGTAAGTAATGTGTATGTTCAAGCTTTTGTTTCAGATCCTACAGATAAGGCCCCGTCCTGGCTCCTGGAAAAACAGCCAACCTCCTGGGGCACTGCTAAAGGTTACCACCTGGGAACAAGTTGAGGCATCCGGGCCATTGTGTTCCAGGGAGGGATAGATGACCACCTATCCCTGGGAACAGCTAACTGACCAGGACAGGAATGCTACATTCTCTTTCACCTAATTCTCCCTGAAATTTAAAATCCCTCACCGCACTTTGTTTATTCCCTGTTATAAAAAGTCTAGCCTGGAAAGAAAATGTAAGATGGTTCATTTAGGGTGTGAACCCGCCTTCTTCTCAGATCGCTGGCCATCTGAACAAAGCTGTCATAAAGATTCAATTGCTGTCACCCTTATTGGGTTTGGAAGTGACAGGCAGCCAGTGTCTTTTTTTAGATTCAATATGAAGACACAGGAAGAAGGTGGTCATCTGTAAGCCAAGGAGAGAAGGCTCTCAGAAGAAACCAACCCTGCCAACACCTTAATCCTGCACTTCCAGCCTCCAGAACTATAATGAAATAGATTTCTGTTGTTTCAAAGCCACCCAGTCTATGAGACCTTGTGGTGGCAGCCTGAGCAAACTTTGATTTTTGTTTCTATTTATTCTGGTAGCCCTGAAGTAAGTTGTGATGTTGAATACTTCTTCCCTTTCTGAGGATGCTTGAGCTTATTACACCTTTTGTAGCAGGGAAACCTGGAAGAAGGGAAAAGGATGGGGTTGAGGCTCTAAAATTTTAGTTTAAACCCCACCTATCACCAGCTGTTGAAAATGACACAAGACCATGCAGAAATATCAGGGAAGGTCTGGAAAGCAGATACCAGGAAAGGAAGATGCCTAAGTTCACAAGAAATAGCTGAGCCTTGGAAGGGGATGAGTTACCTAAGCAACAGGTGGTAAATAGCTCTGATGGATGATGGCTCAGAAAAAAAGCACATGCCCTTTCTCCACCAGGCTGCTGCCACAACTTCCCTTGCCCCTCAGCTTTCCTGGGCACTGACCTCACCATCTCCCACGGAAGATGTGCTTTAACCATGAGCTCCTGCAATGGTTTGGCTCAGCACTCTCATAGCACTTTGCAGATTGCAATTATATCCCTCCCATACACAACAATGTGACAGTAGAGAGTAATCAGAGGCTATAATTATGGACTAATTTATTTTGATGTCTCCTAGCAATTAAGTCCTTAATGAATGTTTGTCATATTAAACCGAGGAAAGCAGAGATGGACAGAGAACAGGTGCATATTAATGAAGAGAAGTAACTCCGTGGCCATTAAACCTTTTTTTTTTTTAAATCTAGAAGCTTCTTTAGAAGTAGTTAGTGTGTGGTACATAGAGCTGCTGGCCCTAGGAACTACTCGTACCAGTTACCAAGCTTGTGTTTCTTAACAACCCAAGTGTTAAGAGACTGGAACAAACTGAAGTCTCCTATTTCCACAAAAAGTGGTATGGTGACAAACTTGGGTTAAATTTCTTATTCGGTAACTTGCCAACTGAATCATTATGGACAAGATCCTGGCCTCTTCTGAGGTTTATTTACTTTTTCATAAAATGGAGGTGAGAATGAAATGAGAATATGTACGTTGAGAGCCTGAATACACAAATGGACAATGAATGACCAGACCATATATAATTTCACTTGGACCCATAGCTTGCAGCAAATTGCCCAGGAAATGAATCCCTTACGTGGTAACTGGCCCAGGAAGCCGCTGTGCTGGAAGTCACATGTGTGGGAGGTCAGATTACTATCGTTAGTAATAATCCAGTAAGCCAAACAAGAATCCCTGCAACAATCCACCCAAAATGGCTAGGACTTGATTAATAAATGACAGTTTCCCTAGTTTTTATTCCTGCTTCTAACTCTGAACCAATAGGAGAAAGCCAAATATGGACCCCAACCTATCACATCAGCAGTCTTAACTTCTATTACCCTGCCTACGGCTTCCCTGTGCCACAGTCTCCAATCAGCACAGACCTGAAGCCTTCCCTGTCTCCCTGGAGAGATTAGTTCTCTGCCTGCCTTTGAGTCTCTGCCAAAACACAAGTGACGGTGATGGTGGCTGATCCCTTGCTACAGCATGCTCTGAAGAAAGGTTTTCTTGGTCTTATTTGGATGGTCTTCATTTATTTCCACAATACAAACACCCCTAGAATGATGATTGGCTCATAGTAGGTGTTCAAGTCATGAGATTTTTTTCTGCCATGGTGACAAGGCAGAACAGGAATTTGAATATCCAGAGGTTTGTTTTTTTTTTTTTTTTTTCAAGACTCCTGTTTGGTTGCTTGTGCAGGATTAGTCATGGTGGGCAATTTTCAGAGTATCAGGTCAACTGAAATTCTTTCTATGAGTAGGATGGACACAAACATTTCTTTATTTGATAAAAAAATTAATTAGCTGTACTTGGCTCAGAAATGTCTTTGGGTTATATAGCCACACTTCAAACTCAGATGTCTTTCATCATTGAAAGTGGAGTGATTTGAGGGCATCCATCAGCGTCTATATTATAACCCAAAGTACGAGACAGGCCAGAATGCATATAAGAGTGGCATGAGATTGTCATGAGAAACACTCTGGTTAGACCTTGAATCTATGCCCCTGGACTTTGTGTCTCTGGACAAGTTATTTAACTTCAATAGGTATCAATTCTCTCATCTTTAAAGTGGGGAAAACAAAGCAAAATGGGTGCTAAAGAGAATTAAATAAGATAATGAATTACAAAGTGCGTAATCGTTCAATAAACAGTATTCTCTCTTTTCCATTTTCTTTCTTTCTTCAGAACAACATCAAGAAATGCGTGAGGTAGCAATGATCCCTCCAGGGCTAAAGAGAATTTTTGTGTTATTTATTTTTGCCACCATTTACCTTCTTTACATAAAAAAGTTGCACAACTTTGTTTTTTTTTCATCTTTTTCCTATCTTTTTTTTTTTGAGAAGATCAGAAAGATTTGTCTTCACTGAGGGGATGTTAGAGGTAGGAGAGTGTATAAAGTATAGGCTTTGATTAATTTTTTTTGGGATCTCTGAAACTTATCAGACCATTGGTTTAGAGGACTGCACCTGCCCATGGACCACAGGGCTATTGGAGAATAATTTATGTCACGTTCTTGGTAGAGAAATAAAAATTACATTCCTAAATCCTGCAGGAAGTGCTAATCTGAAACTAAGCTGTTTTGGTTATTCTCTATTTTTCACTTGGTTTATAAAGAAATGAATAAATTACTATATGACAATATTTCCCCTTTGCCATAGTGTTTGTCCTGAAAGTGAACTCAGCCACTGGGGAAATGAATTGCTTTTTACATTAGCATTTTGAAGTCTACTTTTAAAGAAAGACAAAAATGACATTTCTTTAATTGTTTTACTACAAAATGTAACATTTTGTTAGAATTTTAAGTGTTTATTTATTTGTCAGGCTTTCCTGGGAGATTCATTGGAATGAAAAACTAAGAGATTGCTATAAATTCTCCAAACATGCACATAATATTTAAGAGTTAAAGAATTGTAAACATTCATTATTGCAGTATGCTGAATATTATTTTTCAAAGGAAATTCTTTAAAAGTATAGTAGAGTCTTAATTGTAGTAATGAACTTCACAAACATAATGAATGAACATCAACATGATCCCCTCCCCTCCCCTCCCCTCCCCTCCCCTCCCCTCTCCTCTCCTCTCCTCTCCTCTCCTCTCCTCTCCTCATGCTCCCCTTCTGTCCCCTTCCCTCCATTTCCCTCCCCTCTTCTATTTCCTCCTTTTGAAAAATTGCAGTGAGCGGGGAATGTATAAATAATGTTATATGCCTCCCCCAGGCAACTATGCTTCATTTACAAAGTTGAGAGAAGTAAGAACCTAGGAAACTATTTATTTGATTTATCAAAAAAGGATGGCTGTTGCCAAAGGGGTTTCACTTTGCATTTCATAGAGCAAGTCTAATAACAAACCCCTATGAACCCTATGAGGTCACATGAATGTGAAAACTGGAAGCAGCAGAGCTCCTGTGCCTCACCATCCGAGGCAAGTTTTCTGCCTCAGAAAAATCGAAGGGGGTCCAGACTCAAGCACGGCCCATGTGCTCACCCGGAAGGTGGTGTTAGCTCAGAGAACCCTGTTGTTTATGATGCAAAATAATCCTTTTACAGGGATGCCCCACATGGCATAAGAATACTTTTTAGTCATTCTGGCTCCAAGTCTTCTGCTCTGGGCATTTTTTTTTAACAATGAGGAACTTGAACTTAGGTCATCTCCATCCCACCTTGCATTGGTGAGCTATCAACTTGAATCATCTCAGTAATCTGTATCGGTCATTTTTGCTGACTAATAGAAATAATTCTGGAAAGAAAGTTCTCTTGGAGACTGACTGGGCTGCAAGTGTGAGTTAGTGACAACTAAAATATTAAGCCAAAGTGGATGACAAAATATGGGTAATTGAATTATGTCTGACAGCAAAGTTTACTTTACATTTAACATTTAGATTTTTCTAGCTCTTCCATTTGTACATGCATAACTGGAATAGAAAACTGAAAAAGGTGTGGGATAAAATAAGTTTAAAACTCCCCACAGCTCAATAGCTTCAAACCAAAATTAGCTCTTTAGTAAACTGAAATAATCTGCTAGCATGCATCTCTCCCTGGCCTGTGAGCTATTTAGGTCATAAACTCTGACTGCTTATCATTGGTCATTGTTTTCCCAATGACCAATGTCGTGGTATGAAATTTTGCACTAGGTTCACATGAAATAGTAGTCCTTTGGGAATAAGCCCATCACCTATTCATTTTAGTGATTTTATAGTGCAGATGATTGCTTAGATGTTCTAGCATTCTCATGTATAAACATTCTCATGTATGAGACTATAAGTAATATATTCTATACCTTGCTTGTATATTTCATTAAAAGTGTGATTTATACAATCCTTTTTAAAAAATGTTATTTTGTTGTGGTAAGAACATTAACTTGAGATCTACCTCTTAAAACTTTTAAGTGCACAGTACAATAGTGTTAACTGTAGGTATAATGTTATACAGATGATTTCTAAAACTTACTCATCTTGCTTAACTGAAACTTTATGACTATTGATTAGTAATTCCCCATTCCCCCTCCTTGGCACCCTTTCCAAACACCATTGCACTCTGGTTTTATAGAGGTGGCCCTCTCTATCCAAGAAAAAACTTATAATAGGAAGGTTAGTGGATGAACTGCAGACTCTTTTGTTGCAGTCAGTTATGGGACCAGAAGTGGCAGTTGTCATCTCTGTCTGCTACTATCCGTTCTAAATCCCTCTCACCCTCATAATCCCCTCTGCTGGCCTTGATGGCTTACTTGTGTGTATGACCAAAACCCTCATTCTTCAGTGGTCATTCCCCTCTCGAACCAGGATTGCTGCACTTCTTTGATCACAGCCACCATGTGTCAAAGGAGTAGCAAGAGGTGCCCAAGTGGGTCTCCCAAAGTCAACAAGAGATCCTTCTGCTTATGTCATGGAACAGTAATTCTCCTCTTCCTGCTGATCAGGGTTGATTATCTGTGGCAAGATGGAGACTCGTTTTTGCCAGATGAGCCCTGGACACAAGGAACCCAAAGTACACAAGAGCCAAGAGTAGCTTGGGGTTCATTGTAATCCTTGTACCTCTGGAGAAGAGTACTTCTAATGCTGCATATCCAAGAGGTATGGATCAAGTACCACTGCTCTCAGTGAGTCATTGGAGATGGTGATATGGGGCCCCACCCCTGATTCTACCCCTTTTTTTCTAGATCCATGTGTTCTTCCTAATGGGGACACGGACCATATTAAAGGTCTCTGATTCAATGTGTGTACTGAAAACAGGAGGTTGGCATCCTGTCCTCATAGTGTGCTGTCTCTAAGCTGGTGCATGAGTTATGCCTTTAGTACACTATTTCAGCACTATCAGGCCACCAGCTTACAAGATCTGTCTGGAAAAAGTCCAGCTGCTGTTAATATAATGGGAACAGTTTGCATGATACCTACATAACCTGGCAGCCAAGGGCAGTGGACTGGAATGGGCATGTGTGAACAATGATGACTTCACTGTACTAGTCAGTGGGGGTGGTAGATGCCGTTGAGTGAGCAGGTGCACTGTGAGGTCATTGCATTAAAAATGACCAAATAGAGCAACAAATCTGCATCAGATTTTGCATTAACCTTGAACATGGCCCTGTGGAAACTATTTGGATGGTTCAGAAGACCACAGCTATGGGCAACTGGCAACTGGCAGCTTTATCATGGCAAAGTGGCTACTCATGCATCATGTCTCATGCAGAGTTTTTCTGTGAAAGATCAAATCACCGAGGTGACTCAGCCCTAGTTCGGCCCAGATTAGGCACCCTGCAAGGACATCTGGCTTTTCTGACAACTAAAATCACCTTTGAAAGGGAAGAGATTTCAGACCATCAGTGAAATTCAGGAAAATACGACAGGGCAGCTGATGGAGGTTGGGAGAACTGTGTGAGGTCCCAAGGTGTCTACTTTGAAGGGGGTAGAGGCATCATCGTCCTATGTACAGAGTTTCTTGTATTGTGCATCTTTTTTTGATAAATTTCTCCATTTTTCTTGTTACATGGCTGGATACCTTCTGGACAGACCTGGTGTGAGTGACACAACCAGCGGATCCCATGATCCTGGGCCCACTCCCGTATCTCTTTCACTGCAGAAAGGTGAAATGGCCTGGGTAGATGCCATCTTGTATGAGATTTTATGTCCATAAATGAGATATTTTATGATTTAAACAGTACTGAAAAATATAATGATCACACTTTCTTATTTTTCTAATTTTAATATTAGATACAATGTATTGTATATATGCTATAAAACATGTCTTGATCAGAGAACATCATTATTCATACTCACAATGGAAGTATTATAATGAAAATATTAAGAATGAGAATATTAAGATTAGAAAGACTTAATCTCCAGGCATAAACCTTCCTCATAGTCACAGTTTGACTTCCGGAAAGTTACTTAACACTCTGAGCCTCAGTTTTCTTAGTTTTTTTTTTTTTTTTTGTGAGGCTTTACCTCTCATATACCCAGGACCTGGCCCACATTTTAGCCTTGGCTGAGAAGTTAAGGACTTGGGCCCCCACTCCCAGCTTTGACTCTTACTAGCTTTTGATCTTTGGAAAAACCACCTTTATCTAACCATAGCAACCTTGAGCTCATTAATTTCTAAGGTCCCTTTGAGCTTCAAGATTTTACGACTTTCTTTGATAGGCAATTCTTAAAATTTTCCCTTAGGGTGAGAGGTTTCATTATTACAATTGTGTTTGGTTTGCCAGACTCACCTTTCTGATTTTCACCTTGCATTCAAAATGTGTCCAAAGCACATGTTTGGTCCACATGGATTCTGAAACACCAGTTTCCTAGCTGGATACCAGGAAGCTGGCTTTTTCATATCAGTGACAAATGCCTCCTACATGCAGGAAACAGGCTGTTTAGGACTCTGATCTCAGTAGAACAAGGTTGAATGTATACCCTCTAATACCTTAGGTTGGAGTTGTCAGCCAGGAGATGGACTTTACCTTAAAATTAAGGCTACTCTAATTCAGAGTAATGGTGTGCCTAACTTATCCATCTTGGTAGACTTGCTCAATTCCCTGCAGATGTTTCTTGTTCCAGTTTCCAGAAACGTTGCTGATGATTTATTTGTTGAAATGCATGACCACTCACTTGTTTTCCTGCTGATGAGTGATTTATTACAATCCATTATGCACAGGAGCCACCATTATTTTACTCTTACATTATTTTTGCTTTTATTTGCTGTTAGCAGGTACACAGTAGACAAGTTAGAAAACAGATCTCCATGATGATGGATGCATGGTTGTGTGTCTGGATTTGTGCAAAGTCAAAGGACCCATGTTTCCTACCCATAGTGTTGTGGTTTGTGTCTCTTCCTGGACCTCCTTACAGGCACTGGGACGTAGAGGTGAAATATGGGGATCACCTGTCCTACTTCCTGGGTTCACAGTTGAAGCCTTCCATTTTTAGCCATGGACTCACAACAACAAATGTTTGCATAGGATTCACTTTGTGCCAGGCATGCTTCCAAACACTTAATCTGTATTATTTAATGCACTCGTCAACTCAATGTGCTCTTTTCATGTGTGCTCATTTAATGCACTTATGAACTCTGTGAGGTAAGTACTATTATCATTCTCACTTTATGGATAAGAAAATGGAGTCATGGAGTTTAAGTATTTGTCCTAAAGTCACACAGAAGAAAAATACTTGAAATCAGGTCTTTTGACACCCAGATCCAGGCTCTTAACCATTTTTCCAAGATGCATACAATATAAGGATGGAAGACATCTTAGATTTATGAATTCCAAGACTCCCTTCTGTTTACCTTATTCTTTTTTTTACATACCTTTTCTCATCTTATGGGCTTCTCTAAGTACAAGCTTTTGGTTCATTTGTGTTTTTGTGCAAAACATGTCTGCGTCCATGTACACACATACATACACACACACACACATTCTACACTTGCCAGTTGCTGTTCTGAGCACACAGACAGCATATCCTTCCAAACACTTAGCAGCTTAACACAACACATATTTATTATTTTACAGTTTCTGTGGGTTAGGAGTCTGGGAATGGCCAAGAGTCCCCTGGCCCAGGGTCTCATTAGCTTGCAATCAAGATGTCGGGCCAGCTTGTGTTTTCATCTGGAAAGTTTCCTGGGGAAGAATCTGTTTCAGATTAATTTCCTTGAGGCTGTCTTACTGAAAGCCCGATTCTCACTGGCTGTCGGATGGAGGCCACTCTCAGCTCCTGAAGGCTGCCTCCGATCCCTGCCATGGGGTCCCTCCAGAGTTGGAAACATGGCTGTTTGCTTCTCCAAGACCAGCAGGTGAATCTACGTACTTCCAGTTTCCTAAAGCAGAGTCTTAGATAACAAAACGTAATCACAAGAATAACATTCACCATCTTTGCCATTGTCCATTGATCATAAGCAAGTCACAGGTATTGATAAAGTTATAGACAATATTCAAGGGCATGACTCTGAGGGCCTTTGAGAGTATGTCTGCTAGACTGGTTTTCACTAAGTAGTCAAATTGTTATTTGCTGAGTAGGCATGGAATCCAAGAAGTGAGAATGAGATGATAACGATGGCCAAAGTCTTCAAGTTATGAAGTTTGAAGCATTCTTATTCCTGTTATTGTCAAATGTACTCATCCAAATGTCTTTTTCTCTAAAGGAGACATGGCTTATCCAGCTCTTATTTTGTGTTATTTGTGCTAAAACTCCCAATTATACTATTAGATGTATGATCTTAGACTTAAGATCATAACCTTAAACTTGCCAAGCTTTTACTTTCTATTCAAAGAGAATCATATTACCCCCTTCACTGATTCTTGAGTGGGTGTGCTAAATGCCTGGCATGTCATAGATGCTTTATCAGTTTTATTTCTACGTCTCTTCATGTCTCGTCTTTGTGAAGAACGTTCCTCCTCTGTTGGATCATTTCACAAACAGAATTTTTCACTTGGTGAAGTTTAAGTTTTCCCAGGGACAATTAAGTTTCAGTCATTCAGTTTGTCCAAGTCTCCATCTGAGACTCCCTAAGTCTCCTGGGGAACCTGGCTGTTGAGACTGTGTTACTTGTAGAGATGGCCTCATCTTCTGCAATTTCCCAACTTTAATATCAAAAGATGACCCAAACATTTGGACGGTGACATAACTGTTGCCCCTCTGTACAGGGTAAACTAGTTTTAACTGTCTGTGTGTCTATGTGCCTAGTGCACTTTGCAAATATTTGCTTCTGTACTCCTCACACATTCATGAAAAGGCAGACTTAAATAAAGGTACTTGTTCTAAGCTTCTTCCTTCTGGAGACATGTAATGATTTTTTACTTTGGTTCTTTGACACTAAACACCTTCCCTTACTTAATACTCAGGGTCATAAAACCTGAATTATTTTTAGGCTACTTCATATTTGAGGAATACAGAGATTAGGGAAATTTTCCTGTACTTTTTTTTTCTAAATCAGTGGTAGAATAGATGATGGATTTGACCCTGAGAATCTGAGGTTAAATAAAAACAATATTATGTGTGAAGCACTTTTTATTCATCTCTGGATAAGGTAAGCAAGAGGCTTGTGAAGGCCCTGGAAGCAAGCCTGAGACCATTTGGGAATGGAATCCCAGATTCCCAGAACTTGGAATGTGGTCTACAGGAGAACCCACACAGCCAGGGTTAGGACACTGATTTCCTTAAGGTCATTTACTTGTGTTCATATTCCTGATATTTTCTCCACCTGAGAGGTTTATATCTGGCACAAGGCAACTTCCCAACCTCGCTATGCTGAATCATGTGCTAGTAATCTCACCCACCTGCTTGACCCAATGCTTTCAAGTACAGAGATGGATGGCTGTCTGCTGCCCTTCCCTTCCTTGGGTTGAGGAATCTGCTTTTCCGGAGCTCAATCCTCTCCTGCTTGTAGGAGACATTCATCTCCTTTTTTGTTTGGTTTGGGCATCATACTTCTTGAGTAAGGCACTTATTGTATCCTCCTGACCCTGATTTTGTTAATGCTCCACTGACCTATTCTCTGTCCCTGTACTAAATGGGTACAATTCACAAGCTAATCTACTTTACATAGAGAAAGAACAAATAATGTTTGTTCTCATTGACAATTGTTTCAGGGAGTTACACTTTCTCACTAAAACAGATTCTTTCTTTTGAGCACGATTTGAGTTGTACTTTTTCTGTTTAAAACAAAACAAAAAAGTTTATGTTTCTTAATTGTTCACCATATTTTCCACTGCCTCCCTGAACACTTCTTTGAATTGTAAACTATCTTCTCTCCTAGAATTGGACTTTTTCTTTTGAGAATGTTTAAAATAACCCCTTTTCACGGCACATTCATCAAATTGTGTCCTCCCTAAAGGTTAAAATTGACTACACAATTCATTTCTGAGAAGTTCATTTTAAGTTCTCCTAGAGTGGCCAAATCTTCTGTAATGAACTTGAAACAATATACATGTCACACACCTACTCCCAGTCTAGCTGGTGATTTCTTATTTATGGTCCCATGTTCCCTCTCAGCTCTGAATTCTAAACATACGCTGCTCCCTTCTCTTAAATATCCTCTCTCTGGCCTATCCTACCGTCTTCAGTTGATTAACCCCCTGCATTGTTGGTTCCAGTTTAGATTCTACTTCATCTGCCCACACCAACCCTAGGAGTGAACCCAGCACTCCCCCTATTCCTTCCATGTATTCCAGGGTTTGCTGTATTTAGTGCAATAGAATGGTTGTCCCGCATTTGCCAGCAAGATGGTTTAACTTCTTTTCATAGCAGAAACAGAAGTCCAGGAGAGCAGGAGGACCTGTGTGAGCCTGTTGAGGCATACACTTGGACCTGACACAGAGTTTCTTCTGTTGTATTCTATTGGACACAGCAAGTCACAAGGCCAGCTGAGATTCAAAATGTTAAGGGATAGACGTTTAAGTATTGGTGGTTGAAGGTGCAGAGTTACAATGTGAAAAGCAGGGATACAGAACGACCATTATTTTTGGCCACTATGCAAACCACCTGTTAAAGGGGACAAACAAGGTTAATACAATGTGCCAAGTGTGGTGGCATCTGAGGTGCAAAGGAAAGATACCTTACAAACCAGGGCATCCAGAAGGGATGGGGTGTGGGAAATACCATGAGAAGGGGTCAGGGAAAGTTTCACTTAGGTGTGGATCCTGAGGATGGGTGGGCTTCTGAGCCTGTATGGAGAACAGAGGTAAATGTTCCTTTACAAAAGTGGTCCTGCCTTGAAGATTGCAAAGTGTTCAAAACCCTTATCTCGTATTTCTGATCAGGTGTCAGGGGATACCCAGGCAAGCTGCATGGCCACCCTGAAATACCAGCTAAGAAAACCAAAGAAACAGTGACCCTGGAGACCAATGATCTTAGTCTTTGTACTTCATAGATTTGATGAATGAGGATAAGAGAGGTTTGCCCTTGTGAATTTGTCTGTGAGGGCTGCCATAACAAAATACTATAGACCCAGTAGCTTGAAAAACAGGCTTATTTTCTAACAGTTGTGGAGGCTAGAAGCCCAAGATCAAAGTCTCAGTAAGTCTTGTTTCTTATGAGGCCTCTCTCCTTGGCTTATGGATGGAAGCCTTCAGGCTGTGTCCTCACACAGCCTTTCCTCTGTGCTTCTTTTTGTCCTAATGTTCTCTTTATAATGACACCTGTTGGACTGGATTAAGACTCCCCTATAAGACCTCATTTTAAGTAATTATCTCTCTAAAGACCTGATCTCCAAATGTAGTCACATTTGGAGGCCTCAACATAAAAATATTTTTGCGGGGGGGGGGGGCAGTTAAAATTTATCCAACATCTTCACGGTTATATGATCAGAGTTGAATCTGGAAGCTCAAGTATTTCTCCATAAAACTTGTAGAGTGTTGATTTTTTTAGCTGAAAACTGTTTCCCTCCTGTTTCCCAGATGACTGTTGTTCCTAAAAAGGATGCTTGTATCTAGTTGAATCTCTCGTCATGTATTCTGCACATCCCCTTCCTTGGGGACGCCTCCAAAGTCAATAAAAAGAGAGAAAATTCAGACAGAGCCCAGAGGTAACAGACGACCCGGTGCACAAACAAACTTGTTAGCCGTTGGCACATGTGTGGGATATTATCTTTAAATTAGTTGGGGAAAATTAATATTGCTCACTTGCTATGCTCACCGGTATTGTCTGATTTGAGCATCAGCAGGGCCAGAGCCACTGTAGATAATATTTTTTAATTAAAAGGGAAATAACTTCTTGAGATTAATCTGCTTCTTTGGGGACTTAATGCGGTCTCATAAAATAGAGGCACTTGCTGGTTCATAGAGAGACATCCTCCCCCTCAGGCAGCTCAAGAAGAGAGTATGAGAGGAAGCAGCCAGAACAAGACAAGCCAGGAGGTGAGAGGACAGACTCTAAAGAGAAGACACTGGGATCCCAGCTGGAGCAGGTTTCTTGGCATGAAATTCTTCTCCCAATGTTCAAGAGAGCAGGTGTAGGTAGCAGAAAGTCTTGGTTGAAAGTCCAGGATCTGCCGCCTATTTGACAACCTAGCACAATGCCTGAGACTCAGTTTTCTCACCTGGAAAATGGGGCTAGATAACCATTTATCTCAAAAGTAGCAGGTAAGCAAAAAGAGCTCTGAGCTTCGGAGCCAGATTTCCTGGCTTTGAACTTGGAAGACTTCACTGTCTTGTGATTTTAAGCCTGTTATTTCCTTCTGTGGAAGAGGGGTAAAAGGGCCCATCTCCCAGGGCTTCTGTGAGGACTGAATAAGTTTAAACACATCAAGTGTGGAGACTGAACCAGCTAAAGATAGCCAATCTAAATGTCCCTTGGAGAGGCAAGAGAAGGCATTGGTTATTAGCAGAAGTGACACTGCCAGGCACTCAGTGTGACTTTCTCAAGCAGACTTAAGCTAGCTCTGACTTCCTCCAGGTGTATCCAGCTTTGACCTATAAGGAACCATTTCATACGGTACATTCTTATCACTGGGAAAGCTCCTAGATCCCTAATAGTTTTTCTTATCCTTCAAGCTCCAAATCGAGCTGCCTGTCTTTTTCAAAGAGAAGCCAGAAACATCCTTAAATAATGACAAATCATGGTATATCACTTGTCAAAATACTCAAAAAAACATTTGGAAGAAAGTGTAAAATAGCATTTTTGTTTGGATATTCTCAAAGCAGATGCTGAGACAAGGACTTAAATTCAAATAGGGCACCGGGTTGAAAGGAAAGGGAGAAAGTCAAGAGCATGCTCCGATGCATAAATTCATAGATGATCCCTGTGGACATTTAGGTTTAATGACTCTCAAGCACTCTGAGAAACCTTGTAGAATATGCCTCAGAATTGTCTTACCTAAGGATCATAAGTCTAGGCATTTTCCGACACATGTCCATTCCTCATTGAATGAGATGAGTCCCTGAACACATTAAACTTTTGGCACACAAAAGCTTCTCTGAGTGTGTGTCAAGCATATCCCTTGGTATGAGACAAAGCCATCAAACAGCCAAGTAGTGAGAAGCAGGCCCTTAGGGTTAGATGCTGTCAACGTGAATGGTTGGTCTACCTGTGGCTGGATGTAAACACAGAATTGGGGCAAGCCACCCACAGTGCCCTCATGGCTGCAAGGAGTCCCACTCAGCTCCCATGTCCTCCTTCCCTTCCCCTTGCTCACTCCACTTCAGCAACATACTCTTGACCAGAAATGCCAAATAACCCCTCGTATCAGGCCTGCCTTTGTTTCCTAGGGCTGCATTGCCAAGTACCCCAGACTGGGGACCTAAGCAACATAAATCCAGGTTCTAGAACCTGGAAATCTGAGACCAAATTGTCAGTGGGGTTGGCTCCTTCAGACGCCTCTCTCCTTGGTTCATAGATGGCTTTTTTTCTCTCTATGTCTTTACCTGGCCTTCCTTCTGGGAATGTCTGTCTCCTAATATCCTCTTATAAAGACACCATTCAGAATGGGTCAGGGTGCATCCTACTGACTTAATTTTAGCTCAATTACCTCTTTAATACCAAGTTTCCAAGTGAGTCATAGTCTGAGGTACTGCAGTTACCAAGGGTATCAAAGACCCCTTTTTCTAATACCATTGCACTGGGTGTCAGGACTTTGTCATATGAATTGGGGGGATACAGTCAGTCAATGGCAAAAAGCTCCTTTAGAAATGTGCTTGCTACAGGTGTTCGGGGACTTTTTTTTTCCTTCTAGAGGAACACATCTCATTTGTACAGGGTGTTTGAGAAGCAAATGCTTTCTCTTTTTTTCTTTCAAATCCCATTTTGCTTGTGTGAGGAAGTAGACTTCCCAAGTGGCACGGGCAAGCTAGAATATCAGCCTGCAGAATAACTGAATTGCACTGGCTAAATAAATAGAAGATACCTCCTCATTCTTTTATGATCATATTGTGGGCATGTTCAACAAAAACAATTTTTCATAGTAATTTTCTTTCTGAAACAGAGGTTTCCCTTCTTATAGTTCAGAGTTTCACAAGGAGGAAGGGAACAAGATCTTTGTCCATGCTGCATTTGGGTGACCATTGTCTTTATTTCTCAGGTGAGGCCAAGCCAAAGGATCAAGAAACAGGCGATAAACAGGTGAAAGGTAGGCTGAGGTGTGGTGCTTCTCTAGAATCCACAACAGCTGTCAACGGAGGCAGACTGCAGGCAGAGAGGATTATATATCCTCCTCTATTTTTTCAACGTAATTCCATAACTGGCAAAATTTAGAGATATTATTTCAGTTTAATTTATATGCTTAGATTGTGGAATGAGTTTTTCTTAAGATCTAATTTTCATTTGTGCCCTTAAGTCAACAGATATGATGATTGAAGAGAGATTTGGGACTATAGCCTAATTCCTGTGAATCATGTTTTGAACACAGTTGATACGGTGGGATGGTTTGCAACCCAATGTCTTGTTTGTTGAGTGGGCACGAAGGCTGGGGAATCATGAGCTCATTTTAGTGTTGTCTAAAGCTGTACTTTGTTGAAGGGACTCTCCTGAGCCCTAGGGCTTTATGAGTGGCTCGCACATCTGTTTTGAAGAAGTTCATGGTCTCAAGAAGAAGGTGAAAATGTCAGGGAGACAAGATGCTAGGGACTTATGGCAGGAGACAGGATCTAACCAGTATGAGGGACCAGGAAGGCTTCCCTGAGAAATGATGCCAACCTGAGTCTAAAGGATTGTGAGGAGGTATGCAAAAGCATGACAGGTAGAGATGGCAAGTAAGCACAGCCAGGAAGGGGCTCCAGGCTGGTGGGAGGAGAGAGGGGCTAATGCAGAGGAGCTGTGGCCATGGTGAAGAGGTAATAATTCTCACCTCTTTCAATACCACTACAAAGCTTGGGAATTACATGGAGAAATTCAAGTTTTAAAATGATTCATCTGACATCTTGAGTGGAGGATGGGTTGAAAGGGAAGAGACCATAGACAAGTGAGCTCAGTTGAATGTTACTAAGATCTTAATGGGTCAGAGGTCAAAGGGATGGAGAAGAAAGGAACAGATTGACTTATATTCCTGAAGTAGCATCAGCTCATCCTTAGCTCAGGAAGAATTGGTGGATCTATTTCCTGCTCCAAGACTTAGGAAGAGGACACTAAGGACAGAAGCAGGCACACAACTCTGATGAAACTAAGGAAAAAGATACAAATCCTGGTTCTCTAAGGCAACTCTGAGACCTTTAGTGTGAGTTGATCAAAGGCTCCAAACAGCTGGCCTCTAGAGGTGCTATTGCTAAGAAATTACATGAACTGTCTGGTCCTTAGAGGAGCTGATTTCACCCCCAAAAGGTGAGAATAATGACAGACAAGCCACACCCCATAATACCCTCTAATGCAGAGCCTTCTGGGAGATTAAGACAGATTAGCTTCTGCAGAGAGGCTTCTTGAAAGCAAGAGGGGAGTAGCAACTGGGACCTGTAACTACTTCTCAGAAAAGCAAAACATTCCTAAACGTGGTACAGATGTCAAAGACGGTGGGGTGAAGTCCACCAGGTGGACCAATGTGTTTTCATGTGGAAGAGCATGGGATGTTAACCACAGTCCTGGGTTCAAAGCTAGGCTGTGACACACAGTGTGTCCAGAACCTCAGTTGCTTTCTTTGTTATATTCAACTCTGTCGTGGGCTCAGTTGTGTCCCCTCTCAAAATGCATGCATTGGAGCCTCACCTGCACACCACAAAATGTGAAGATAGAGTCCTTTCAATGATTGCTGAAAGGTGGATCTGTCAGTAATGGCATCCTCTGATAGGTGTAGGTTGAGGTTATTATAACTTGATCCTTCTAGACACCTAATAGAACCTTTGGATCAAAGTGTTCTCCTGAGTAGATATCTATTATATTGCTTATTTACTCCTTTGTTTCTTCAACAAGCATTTACTGAACATCTAAGTCTTAGGGACTGTAGGCACAAAGGTGATTCAAACAGGGTCTATGTCCTGGGGAAGCTTACAGTTCAGTGAAGGATTTGGCGATTCATGTTGCCTATGGTCCCTTTTGCACAAAACAGGGTTGAGAAGTTGCGACAGAGACTTCATGGCCACATGATCTTGTCCTTGACAGAAAAATGTTTGCCAACCACTGGGCACTGGAAAGTAAATCATTGGGGAACAGCTAGGAACAGCCTCTCAAATCTTTCCTTTCCTTTCAGTAAACTCTTACTCACCTTGATTTGTCACTTCCAATATCAGCATTTTTGATTAGGCTTCTTTGGATTAATCCATGTCGTATAGATGCATGTGCCTTTCTTTCATAATTCAGTTTACGGTTTACATAATTATTCATTCTCTTGGTGATTATATGATCAGTGTTTGTTTTCTCCACTAATGCAGCCCTGATTATATTACCAGCACTATTTTAAGCACTTCACACGCATTACTCATGTAATTCTCCCAACAATCCCACAAGGTAAGTACTATTACTATTTCTGTTTCACTGATGAGAAACTAAAACATGTAGAAGTTAAATAACCTGCCCAAGGTCACTGGGAAATAAGTGATGGAGTAAGTATTTGAGCCTTAAACCATCTGGTTCTAGAGCCAGCACCTAGAAGGCTGAATGCACCATGTGGTTATTCAACATAAGTTTTCTCAGTGGAAGATGAATGATATAGCACTCTAAGTTAATTCTCAATTTATTCTAGGGGAATTAAATAAGTATGGTTGGTGCAGGCAGAGAAGAATGTGCACAGCTACAGGTATATGTTGACTTGATCAAAGGAAACTGTGCACATGACCTTCATATTTTTAATTTGACTCACAGCCTTATAATAAGAAACAGGAGAGCTGATGCCTTTTCTTTTCCACTGTTATTTGCTGTAGCTGAGGACGAGTCCTTCTGCCACCCTGTGTGCCATTCCTGAGCTAAGGTCATGCCTGTCTACTTGTCCTTCCTGTTTTTTCTGATCTGTGCCTTTGCAATCATCTGCTCAAAGCAATTCCCTCCCCCGCAACTCCAATTTTTTTCCTCTCCCAGAATCTATCAAGCTTCTGGAAGCATAAAAGCAGTGAAGTCATTACCTGACTGAACTTGAACTCTAAACCTCAGGAGATTCACCCATCATTGAGCTGCAAAGCTCCCTGGGCCTCCAGCTGCAGAAATTTTGTGAAGTCAGCACAGTGTGCCCACGGGGGCACCATATTTTATTTTTCAATCAAGCATGGTACTGTCAAGTATTGCTTAAGTGGCTCGGTATCAGCACTTTTCCCCAAATAACTTACGAGCTTGATTGCATGAAGTTTCCCTGTGTGAAAACGTGTCAGTTATCGAGATTTTCCAAGGTCCCAGTTTTCTTATTCTGAATGACTTCAGGAGTTTCCGCCAATGGTGATCCCCTGGGGCCTGTTGGGCTGGCGGTCAGCCTGCATGTTTTAGCTGTAAATACACTCTTGTGACTCAGGTTTGAAGCATGTGGAATCAACCCCCAGGATGAGGCTGGAGGTCAGGGTGACCTCAGGTGCTCGATGAGTAGTGTGCAGGGCTCCTCACATGCAGGTTGTCAGTGAATTCTGTGCTGCTCTCAGACTGACCAGTGTGTGGTGTCGGCTGCTTGGGGTCAGGTGACATTTCCCTGAAGGTCGCTACTCTGGCTCGCTTTTCAAAAGGGTGCTGCTTTACCAGAAAGTTCCTTACTCTTACCATAAGCACCTAACCTGTCAAGGAATCTGATTTTGGCAGTGAGAATTCCTTTTCTTCCAGGAGCCCAGTTCTTTGCATTGAGGCAGCAGTGACCTGAACATCTGCATAAACTGATTCCACGCATCGTCCATCACAGCTGGACAGACTCTGAACTTGGAGGCTTTGGACTCAGTTCTTGGCAGACAAAATGTGATGTGTAACTGTCCCAAGACCATAGTCTGTGACGGAGAAAGGGGACTTTGTGTCCCCTTTGAGGCCCTAGGCTTTATCTGTCACTTGTTCAGAAGCATATAAACTTACAGTAACAACAGCACAACCCCTCCAAACCCTTGTTACTTTTATTTGAAGTCGAAAGCAATGAGAGTTTTAGCTCTAACCATCTCTTGGCTCTTTTGCTCAGATCTGAGCCCCAGGATTTCAGGGGAGGGCCAGATAAAAGTATTATACTTGATAAACTAATATTCCACATGCATAGTTGTTATTATCTGTGAGTCGGTCATCAACTGTAAAACACTGTACACATCTGAGGCATTAATATTTATATTATATCTGTAATTATTACTTAGATGACTATTATATTCTTTAGCTAGGTATCCTAGTCCTGTAAATAATAGGAACATATAGGCTACATAGAAAAAAAAAGGCTATTTAAGTATAATAATGAATCTTAATTACTTTTTTCTGTCTCCCCTAGGGCCAGGCCAAAAAAGAAGTTTCCAGTCATCATTTACAATATTTCTTTAGTGCCCTCAGTACACTGGAGCTTTGCCCTGGTTCTCGTCTAACCTCAGGAGATTAAGTTCCATCAGGGCCGGGGTGATGTCTAACATGTTCACTGTCGTTGCAGAGAACAGGTGTTTGCTACACACCTACGGAATGAGTGCCCAGACGAAACATGACTGTGCACAGTTGTCACAGAATCTGCTTCTCCAGAGGTTTGTAAGGAAAGACAGAGTTTCAACCACGTGATGAGCTTTAGTCTCCCTCAAAGTGTCCTCAGGACTTCACAATCAGTACATGACTCTTTTCTAATCTAAATGAATAGCTAAGTGCTTAGCACAACACTTCACCCAACCTTGGGAGGTGGTGTTTTAAAATACAGGTTTGATTATTATTCAGGTGTGATGGGGCCAACAGAGCAGGACATGGCTGCCAGTGAGAAGATAGTTTGCTACTCACAGTTCTCAAGTGGAGGGGGCACATCACACCACGGGAGCCACCCCCAGGTGGGTCAGGAAGCAGATGGACTAAAGGGAAAATGGGCCAGAGCCTGCATTATGGCTTCTGTGGAACAGACAGGGCAGAGCTCTCAAAAGAGCTAGCTAATTTGAATGAATTCAGGGAACTCTAGGGAACCAAGGCTGTCTGTGGCTGCCTGATATTTGGCCCTGGGGAGATGAGGGCGGGAAGACAGTGGCCTAGGGTGTGACCTTCTGAGAGGTAGAAAAAGTGGCTGGGGTATGAACACTGGACTACCTGGTTTGCATATGATAGTAATACTCCCTCTCAAGCCTTCTACTCTCTCTAGGAATTTTCCAGGGTCATCAGGGCCCCAAGATGTAAAATCATAAAATAAAAAGGCATGATTAATACAGGGAGATACTTATTCATATTTCTCCATAGAGAAAAATGTGGTTACTAAAAGTTAAGTGGCTTGATGAAGCTAGATGGAAGAAAAATCGGTAGAAAGAAGAAAACTAGTAAAATTCAGACTAGTGGTCATTCCAATCCACCATGGGCTGCCTCTGTCACCAAGTCATCAAGAACTTTGCTTTGTATCAAGAACCTTTTTGTACAAGAACTATTCAATAAAGGACTCTCTTTAGTTGCAAGACAGAAAACCCATACTTGAGTTAATTGAAACAAATAGCCATCTACTGATCTCTGTATTGGGAAGGGCGGGGGCAGGGATGTAGGTGACAGTAATGGGAATTCTCTCTCCTACTCATGTTGGCTTCTCTCTGCATCTGTTTCAACCTTTCCTGCTGCAGACTCTCTTTACGCATAAAGCTGGACTCACCTAGAAGTTTCAAGAAGTTTCTCTCATTTTCACCACCTGAAAGCAAAGAAAACTTTTCTTACTATAGGAGGACTACAATTGGTCTAACCTGGGGCCATTCCATGGACTGATTCTTCTTACCTGGAAAGCAAAACACTATTATCTTATCTTGGATCATGTGACAATTTGGGGGCAGAAGGCAGGAATGGAAGGAATATCTATCAACAGGATAAGTAACTAAGGGGGTGGTGGTCAGAATAAAATATTAGATGTTCATCAAAGGAATAGTTGGTAAAATTCAAAGTGTGATTCTCAGCTGTTCATCGTCATCAAGATCTTAGATGATTTATTGGTTAATCTGGGGCATATTTACCAGAAGATATCCTTAGGACATTCCAGTGGTCATAAAATAAATATGAAGAAAAATTATTTTATTTTATACACAATGGAAAAGTAAAGGTAAAAAATCAGCAGAACTCTGAGTGGAGGCTGAATTCTGTTTCAATTAACACAGAAAACACAGTGGAGTGTAAGAGGTCTGTAGCTCATGGGAAGCAGGTATCCTTGGGCAATGCAGCTATGGAAGTCTGGATTGGGGACACCAGACTGAGCCTCACAGAACCACAAAGTCTTTAAACAAGGAGAATTAGGCTTCTGAGATTGTCTTTAGATGTTGGTCAGTGCTGAACAAGAGAAGATCAGCTCCTTCTGCCAACTGTAGACTCCTCAACCTTGGTGTTTTCTGAGAGTTAAATGAACTTTCTGCAATGGTGGGCAATCAGGATAAATGCAATCTTTGCTTCATTTGGCATCAAAGAGTTACCACTTGACAGGGCAAAAACGACGCTGAGTGTTTTTTGTCTTTCTGCATCTACCAAAAATAAGTAATTGTCTCAGATAGTAACCCCTCCCCACTGTCTCCCAAATCCACCTGTGATTTGCTTTTTTAGTTTTTGCTCAAGGTTTCAACAAAGTTGTTTCAAGTTTGGAACTCAAGGTTGGGGCATGGTGGGCTTTGACTAGAACCTCCCCATCTGAGATCCTTATTCCTATTCCCTTAAATATCAGTAAAGGAATCTGTAAAGGTTTGCTAAACACTAAATGCATGACAAAGTCATCCAGGAATCAGATGTTATCCAACACCAAAGTTAAAATGGTCAATGGTTGACCAGCTTACGGTTGGAATTACATCAATTTCTAGGTAGGGATAAGCTTCCAGGAGATCAGAATTATGAAAGGTAGGGACATTGACTGATAGAATTAGTAATCAAGAAATTATTACCTAAAATAGGCATTTTGTGTGATAAGAAAAATCTTTCAAAATATGAATCTCACTGCAAGATTCATATTTGAAAAATAGTATTTGAAACTATTTTTGAAAGGAAAAATATTCAAAATTATTAGACAAAGTTGCAGGCTCAGGCTGTGGTGGTGGTAATGATAGTGATGTAGGTGGCGTGTATTTAGGGCTTAGCACAGCTGGAATCGCTGTGTCTCTGTAGGAATAGAGGAAATCATTTTCATGGTTCTCTTGGGTCCTTGAGATCAGAAAGTGAGAGCAGGATAGGAAGGGATTTAATGGAAAGATCCTAGGGTTGTATGGGGAAAAGAGTAGGACTGAATGCCATACCCCAGTGAAATCTGGGAAACCAGTGGAAGAAGTGCATGGGAGGACTGGCTGTGTTTTTTCCTGAAGGATCAGAGAGTCACCTAGAATTCAATGCAGTGAAGCTCCAGAAATTCATCATGTCTAGCTCACTCAGTTTTCAGAGGAGAAATCTAAGGTTGGGTGGAGGAGTTGGGGAAGTGAAACAACCTGCCTGCAATCAGGGCTCGTAGCACAGGTGAGAAGCTAATCAAGAGCAAACTTGTAACTCCTGAGTGAGTGATATCTTCACCATCTTTACCATCACACACTTCGGGAGGCTTACCTTTTCTGAAATACAGGAGTCCCCCCTTATCTGTGGGGTATATATTTCAAGACCCCCAGTGGGTACTTAAAGCTGCAGATATATTACCAAACCCTATATAAACTGTGTTTTTTTACTTATACATACATACCTATGATAAAGTTTAGTTTATAAACTAGACACAGTAATAAATGAACACTATTAACTAATAACAAAATAGAACAGTCATAAAAACATACTATAATAAACATTATGTGAATGTGATCTCTTTCTAAAAATATCTTATACTGTACTCACTCTTCCTCTGGTGATGATGACATGAGGTTGTAAGATGCCTATGTGATGAGATGAGGGGAGGCAATGTGACGTAGGCATTGTGACGTAGAGTTAGGCTATTATTGACCTTTGATGATATGTCAGAAAGAGGATCATCTGTTTAGGGCAATGATCTTGGAGAGTGCTTGATGATCATGGGTTAGTACAGGAAGACTAGGGTGGGGTGTTTTCCTGAAGACTTCACAAAGTTCAAGTTCAATATTATCCAAGACTATTCTTGACTAAAGATAGCTGACATGAAGAAGTTGGTAAATATTCACCATTGGATATTGCTGGCATCCGCTGGCATTTCTCTGGCCACCAGGCACTAAAACATAACTACTTTCTGAAGATGCACTGTGATACGATGAAAGCACTTGGGTTTGGAATCTATCAAAATGCATATCGAGTATTGGCTCAAACATATAATAGAATGGCCCAAAGAGAAAGGCTCACCTTTCTTGAATCTCCCTTTTCTATCTGTGTGATGGAGTAATAAGGTAAGTCTCAGAAGGGTGCTGGGAGGATTTAGCAGATGGTATGTAATGCATCCAGACCAACACCTGTCCATTGGGGTTAGCACACTTTTTCTAGACTCCATTATTAAACACCTGCAGTTGTCTTAAAATATTTTTTGATCCCATTGAATAGTATCTCCTTACTTAACTTCCATTTCTACCAGTGGAACCATGGATATGACATTTATTTTCTCTGCTACACAGTAGAGCTGTTATTTCTGCCTCAGACTCTCATACAGATTTTTTATGTCAGTGGGGTGTAACAACCTATATTTGACCATGTCTGAGAATTAACAGTGAAGCCCTTTTACTTTGTATTTCCAGTGGTGACAGGTACTTAATAAATACAAAGGAGTGTTACATTCTATTACAGAGATGAATACTGGTTGGTAGGTACAAATGCATTTCTCCAGGTTGAGAATAGCAATGCAATGCATTTTAAAAAGATCAATCATCTTGTCATTATGGTCTTCTTTGGCTTCAAACCAGTTTATTGGATTCCTTTAGTCTCAAGTAACAATAAAATAAATTGCCTTTTATATTGAAAGGGAAAATATCATGTTTGAGACAGGATTGAGATTTTATGGCCAAGATAAAAATGAGGCCATTGAAAATATAGGTTTCTTATTAATGGGCCAGTGAATCATATATGGATAAGTTCTATTCCTCCTTCACAAGTTGAAGCCTAATGTCATTCTCTGTTTGATACTTCAGGGTGAAGGCTCAGCATTTTAATTCAAATAGTTCTTGCATTTTAGAATTAAACAGATTAAAACATTTCATCTAGTCCAATGTCCTCGACATACATATTCGAGTTTACCCCTTGAAACATCCTCTGTGTACAAGTCATCAAGCCAAAGAGATCCTCCTCTAACTTGATCCACCAGTCCCCATTGCAGACTCATGAAGCTTTATAACTAGTCTGCAGTTTGTTGTGATCTGGTCATACCTCTTGTGCAGCAGAAGAGACAGAGAAGTCAATGACTGTTCAAGGTCACATGGAAATGTACCTGCTGATCTGGGAGCAAGAGTCTGCTAGTCAACAACTTTTCTAGATTATCTCATTTCCTCCCACAATGTGCTGAGAAGCCCTGTGCTATGAAATACAAACACATGAGGCAGAGAAGTAAAATATTGTCCTCCTTCTGGGAGAAGCTATGATGTTAGAAGACAAGATGTCTTAGGAGACAAGATTGTCTCCAAGTACAAAAAAACCGAGACTAATATCCTGTGTTCCCTCCCTCATTCCCTATTTAGACATCCATCTTCCATGCACTCAGAGATCCCTCATCTCAGCTCCAGCCTTTATCTCCCAGAATTATAGTTGTTGAGCTAACTTTTCTGTTTATCATTTGTTTTTATATTTTTTCCATTTGGCAAGTCAGTGCCTCACGCTTTTCAATCTGTAAGCTTCAGGATATGAAGCTGCTAAAAATACAGAAATGTCAGAGATTCAGAATGCTCTGAGGAGAAAGAAATGAAGAAGTGGCTTATACAACTTGGTATGTTCTAACATGCCTTTCTCACCCTGGCCTCTGCCTGCCCTTTCCTTCTCTCTTAAATTTGCGATGACATTTTAATTAAAAAGTTGATAACAATCAAATATACATAATAAGCCCAAGAACATTTAACATTCGTAGACAAAGGCTGAATTTTTACTCATATGGAACCTCCCAGCTTGCATGATTCATTTGTGGGAGTCATAGGCGGGAGTTGCTGGGGAAGAGAATCTTATAAGAAAATGAGGAGTGAAGTTACCCTTTTCAAAGAATAAGGAGAGTTGCAACTGAAGTAAGGGAGAGCCTGCCCCTCATCTCAGCAAGTGCCCTATGAGTGCCACAAAAGGGTGAGGCTGAAGTCAGTGACATTGGTAGAAATCATACTTCTCTGGGGATAGCGGGAGCTATTAGATCCAGTCCCAGAACTGGCTTGATTTTGTTGGGATAAACCAACAGTATCGGTCTTGAGCATGTGCCAGCAAGACTGACCTGTGTAACAATAGCCACAGCAGCAGGAGCAGAAACTGCAGAAGAGAGGGTTGCCAATGGAACCAATCAGGGAGGATGGATCTTGGTACCCAGAGCTGTGGCAGGAAACCACTAAGACCCTGAGGAAGAAATTTTCAATAAACATGCAGGATTTAATAGAGAAAAGTAGGCAATGTGTCAGGAAGGTGCCTGCAACAATATGAGAGATTTTGCTTCAGAGAGTGAGGGAGGACTCGGAGTGGAATGTATGTTTGTTATCCTTGTGATTGGCACCCACTCCCTTGAGCATCTCTTGAGCTTATGTGTCTGTAGACTCAAGAGTCATATAGGAGAGGGTGGGAGTGAGAAAAGAGGATGAGACAGAAAGAAGGAAAGGTGGATCATTGTGTGGAACTTCCCATCTGCAGAGCACTGTGACTGGTTAAAACAAAACAGCAACAAACAATGTCTCCCACATCTCTGTTTTAGGCACTGTGCTAGACACCGGGGACGCTGACACAGTGGGGCAAAGCCACATGAATCTGTGCACATCTTTTTCTTGGCTCTTGTTATATTACAATTGTCTAGTTGCCCATCTTTCAAAAGAGACTGAGTCCCTCTAAGGTAAGGGCCTATCTCTTGTACCTTTTATAACCTCTTTTTTTTTCTTGCTGTTCAGAAATCTGTGGGGTTGAAGGACAAGCATTGTCTTCACAACTTTGCAAACAAAGAGACTGTATACTTTCGGTAGACTCAGTGACTTCCTCCAAATCACTCAGCTAGTTAGTGGCAAAACTGGGACTTCAACTTAATCTGCTCAGTTCTGTGTTCTGCCACTTGTGACAGGACAGGGACAAGGTGAGTGGTGTCACATTGTCCTACAGGTGACTAGCCAGTTAGGTCATCAGGTCAGGGGTCAGGAGCTGAATTAGAAAGGTCTAAATACCTTGAGGATCCTTGGTGAAGTTGAAGTTTATGACGGCTTTTAAGAAACAGGCATAAATTTGGGAAGAAGAGTGTTGGCGGCATGCTGAGAAGGTGGTGTGACACACAGAAAGGGACAGGTGAAGGGACAGCCTCAGGAGTGTGAATCTGCCAGGCAGATGGTGCGAATTATTTTGCCGTCTCTAAATGATCATGCAGGGATGAGTGGGTGGGATGTGGGGCCAGGTGCCAGAACGACTCACCACAACCAGCTAAACACACAGTTTAGAGTTCACCAAGTGAAATCATACACAGGATCTGATTCAAACATCAAGGCACTCTTTGATGTTTGAATAATAGTAACAACAATATACCAATCATATAGCAATATATGAATACCAATACCAATAATAATACCAATAATAACAATATTATTATTTATCATTATTATTTTAAGGTCAGGAAAGTATAAGTTTCAGAGTAGAGATTTTGTTCATGGTCATGTTCCAAGGTCAACTAGTAGAGAGACAATAGGCATGAGACTATAGACGGGAAAACTGTTAAGCTTGTTTACCATACCACACATGATTTCTTGTTCTCTCATCTTGGACAAAACCTGAGCTTAACTCTCTCTCACAAATGTCGATAATAATGACATCCTACATACCCATGGCATTGTTTGCAAAACAGATAAATGTGGAAGTGCTTGTAAAATCCAGTATAATGCACAGGACTAGAGGGTATGTTTCCACTTCTGCTCATGACCTTCAACCTTACTCTGTGGAGGTTCCATTTTTATTGAATTTATTGGGGTTACATTGGTTACTAAAATTACAGTCCTATCATATATCATCTGTATATTGTGTTGTGCGTTCACCACCCCATGTCATGTCTCTTTCCACCGCCATTTATCCCCCCTTTACTCTCTCTTGTGGAGGCACAGTTTTTCTCTGCAGGAAATGCGAGGCTGGTGAAATGCATGAGCTGAGCCTGCATCCCCCATTAGCACAATGCATCCTCCGTTCCAGCACAGGAGGCTCTGGCTGATTGCAGGGCTGCTCTCAAATCTGAAATGTCAGAATGTCGACGTGAAAAGTCGGATATCATGGGCCAGGCTCCTCTTTTGGCAGGGAAGGGCATGCAGGTTGGCAGCGGCGAAATGCAACATGCCCAAGGTCACGCAGATGGTTAATGGAAAAGCCATTTCTAATAAACCATGTGTGTTTTTCTTTTTGAGACCTTTAGCCTCTCTTTAGGACTTTTCTGTACACATCACTGTATTCAAACAAAGAAAAAAAATGGATACTCACACCCCTGTTTTAAACTCTTAACTTTTTGTCTTGTGGTTCAGGTTCAGGTACAGGCAGGGGGTGGCAGGAAAGAACACTGATTAATCATATCATCTCTTGGGAGACTATAAGAATGTTTTTTTGTTTTGTTAGCATCAGCACTTTTTAAATGTAACAGGCTTCTCGCTGCTTCTGTGAAAGGGGAAAACTAGGGAGAGTTAAAGGAGAAAAGAAGTGAGAGTCAGGAAGCTGATGGCATAAAGGAATAGGTTAACATAATAACAACAATAATAAATAAAATCTGTTGAACACTTAGTGTGCGTCTTAGAGTGTGCTTTGCATCATCTTAGCTAATCCTTGTCAAAACCCTATGAGGCAGTTATTATTATCATCTTTACAGAATAGGCTTAGCCTGACTGAGGTTGACCTTGGGTAGCATCACAAAGCCATAAAAGAAAAAAGCAGGATTTGAACTTGCCAGTGGCAGAGCTTTGATGCCTGGGTATTATGCTATACTGAGGTCAAGGAAGAGGGACACATTGCTGTTGAGATGTCAGAATTTTCAGATAATCAAGACATCCACGATGTTAGTATCTGCTAGGGGCAGAGGTGGCCTTGTTGAAGATGATCCAGAGGCCCCCATGTGTCACCGTCTTTCATTTGATAAGTACTCATCTATGGGTTCAAGATTTTAAACAAGAGAAATACAGCTACCACCTGTGCTTGACTTTTCTTAGTCTTTGGCTTTTTGTTACCTATGGCAGGAATTCTAAGATGACCCCAATGACCTTCCTCCTTGTTTAGTCTCCTCTCCTTTGAATACGGGTGGAACCTACAAATATGAGGAATGTGAGGTTAGAAAGTGGGGAGAGCTCATACTGACCCCTCTTAATATTCTTGGCCGTGGAAAAGGGGGAAGGAAAACAGTGGTGGTTGTGATGGGGGACTCAAGAGTCAGAACAATTTTAGTTCAAGGTAAACAGTTAATAAGCCTAAGTAGGTAATGCATATGTTAAAGCTATTGCTTCAGGAACTGCAGGTATGGCCCAGCAGTCCCAGGAGAGACAGCCGACCTGCTGGGGCACAGCTGGATACATCCCAGCTGTTGTGTTCCAGGGAGAGACAGATGTCCTCCCGCCCGCACTGGTAGGGCTAACTGCCCAGGGCGATAATGCTGCAATTTCTTAATCTAATTTCCCTGAATTTCAAAACTCTTCACTGCGTTTTTTTCTCTGTTATAAAAAGGCTGCCTTGGAAGGAAATGTAAGACAGTCCGTTAGGGTGTGAACTCGCCACTCAGATCACTGGCCGTCTGAATAAAGCACCCATAAAGATTCAAGCTATATCTGCTTGTTGGGTTTGGTACGTGACAGGCAGCTGTCACAAACGCTGGCTCTTCTGGTTTCAGTTGAAAGGGTGGATACCGGATACAGGGATGTATCTAGGGATACAGAAGGCAGAAGAACCTCGACGAAACGAAATCCCTAATGCAGTTGAGTAGTGGAGAGCATGGGCTGAGAGTGAAGGAGAAACTGCTCATGAACCAAAGCTTGACTCCTTTACCTGCCTTCTTACGACTAAGTCTGATTGAAACTGGGGAGACTCTCATTCAACCAAAATAACGAGACTTTGCCAGACACTTAGCCTTGTTATAAAATCTGCAGGATGAAGGTTGATGTGTATATTCCTATCTTTCTTCTCATTAGCCTCTAGTATAACCTTAACTCGGGGATAATTGCCTTGTAGACATTCAGCTTCCCTGTACTATTCTCTTACTCCTGAGTGTGTCAGTTGCTCCCCCTTCTCCCCTTCCATTGAGGCATGGTGTGTGACTTGCTTGGGCCAATGAAATGTCAGTGTTTCACTCCTGGGAGGAACTTTAGAGCCAATTCTCACAATTGCTATGTCACCTCGCCCCTACTACCATCCCTTGCAATGGTTTAGAGAGGGCTGCTCTGATGGTTTGGGCTTTGGGGTGGGAACAGTGCAGAGCAGCCTTCAGCTAATCTGTGGCGGGCATTTGCTGTGAAGGAAAAACAGGTTCCTGTCGTTTTAACCTGTTGAAATTTGGGGATTGTTTGTTACTGCAGTATAATCTCAATCATACTGACATATTATACACACGTGAATAGTATTGGGCTCCCCATTAGGGAGACATCTCCAGACTGGTTGAAGGACACCATGCCAAGGGCAAAGGGCCTTTAAAAGGACAGCAACAAAACAGAAATATAATGAGAAAAGCAGGAGCAGTAATAACAACTGTAGAACACACCCTCACTCTGGTAATCCATGGCAATTACGGTCACAGAGGGTTGTACCGGCTTTTCCAAGAAGTCACTGTTCTCTAACAACAAGGACTGTCTACCCCCATTTCCTGTATCATTTCTCTGTAGCATGTCCTTGGGATGGAAGAACACTCCATCGGCTGGGCTTTTGATGCTTGCCCTCACTCCCTCTGCCCTGAAGGGAAGTTGAATTATAAAATAGGGCTGGCCTTCTCTTGGGCCGTCATGCAACAATGGCATCTGGAATATGTCTTGGGGCTTTGGGAAATGTTTTCAATTCAGCATTCTGTGATCATTGTCCAAAGATTCTTGATAGTCCTTTAGGAGTCACTGAATGCAACAGGAAAAAAAAAAAGAAAAGAAAGCAAGCAAGAAACAACCTTGCATTTGGATGTCTCAGACTAACTACTAAACAAGCAAATGTTGAGAAAATAATTGGGGGACTCAGTAAGGATAATGACTGTAGTTATAATTATATATCGCATGTAATATTAGTAATTAGTGTAGTCATATATATTCACAGATATTAGGGCTCAGAGTCATTTATTAGAAGACTACCTGGGTGTCTGATGAACTGGATTTAACTCCAGCTCATCAGAAACCAGCCAGGGGATCTTGGGCAAGTAGCTTAGCTTTCTTTACATTTCTCCCACTCATAGAAGTTTGCATTCTAGAGAGCTGACATCTGAGGGTTTACTCTTACAATGGAAGGCCCTTCTTTCCACTTCCAGTCCATTAAAGTGAGCCTTCTTAAGGGTGTTTCCTAGACATTTCCAAGAAATCCTGCTAAAGGAAGAGGTGAGAGAGAGGCTACTTCAGTGGGTATCTCTGGCCACAGCCCAAAGTGATCCTTTGTGTACCAGTTACCCATTGCTTTATTTAAAAATGCACCAAAACAAACCTTTATTGTCTCAGAGTTTTTGTGGGGCAAAATCCGTGCAGAGCTTAGCTGGGGTCATCAGGGCTGTCATAATCAATGGGTCAGCCAGGGTTTCAAACATCTCAAGACTCACATGTGGAAGACACATGTCCCAACTTATTCATTTAGTTATCACAGGGGTCTGTTCCTTGGGGGGAGTACGCCTGAGGACTTCAGTTCCTTGCTGGCCCTTCCTTACCATGTGGACGTCTCAGTAAGGAAGCTAACAACATGACGACTGGCTTCATCAGAGTAATTAAGTGAGGAGAGATGGAGAGACGGGGAGATAGAGGAAGACAGCCACAGTTGTTGTATAATCTAATCTCAGAAATCTCACCCCATCTCTGTTGCTGCATTCTATTTTTTAGAGAAGTCAGGAGGTCCAGCCTGCCTTCAAGCGGAGAGGATTACATAAGAAGGTAAATACCAGGAGGTGGCGATCACTGAGAATCATCTTAGAAGTCTGCTTATTACACGTCACAAGCCAGATATGTCCTTGAAGCATGTTTTATCTTTAAAACGTATGCATATTTGCACTTTATGCTAAATTGCATCTATGTTTAATTTAATAGAAGGGTGATATATTGAATTACTTATTATCAGAAAAGATAACTTCTCCAGAAACATGTACCTTGTTCACCCCTCAATTGTCGGTGTGCCAGCTTACAGGCATAAACTCTGATTGGAGGAACATGGCCTTGGGTCATTTTCTCCTATTTTATATTCTAATTCTATCATTTATATAGCAAAGGAAACTTAGGCCAGAAAGGGGCAGTGACCTGCTCAAGGTCACCACTCTGTAAGGAAATTACAGAGTAGGGGCTAGATCCTGGGGGTCTGGGTTTAGGGTCCAGAGTAATTTCTTTCAGACCTTGCTTTACTTAGGTCTCTACTATATATACCATCATTTATCACCTGCTGCCCTCAGCACGCTCAGTCATTGTCTGGAGCATGGCTTATTCTCCCTGATGCTGTGAGGTTTTAAACTCAGGAGCCAAGGCCCATTATTTTGGACACATTGCTGGTCACCTAAGATGTGCACAGAGTCCGTTGCATGTATTCTTTTTTCTTATTGTGGCAAGTCTCGATCATGAGGTTCCTGTTATCCAGCAGAAAACATTCATCTTTATTACAGTCCCTTGTATAGATCTCGCACTCTCCTCCCATGGCCTCACCTAGGGCCTCAGCTTTGCTGTCCTGATTTATGGGAACAAGCTCCAGACAAATCCCGTGACACCAAGTTTTTTCCATTTCAGAACCTTCCCCTCCCTGTAGCCTGGGCAGGGTTTTTAAAGTAGATCTCATCCCCATTTTCCCCAAGTGGGTCCAATTGCTTCCTTCAGCCAGGGAGGGTCTTCATTTAATTGTGCAGCTTCATCTCATTCTTCCATTTGGCATGAAGGGCACCTCGAACAACCCTGAAGAAGCGGAGCAGTGTTCAGCTTTCATGCCTATATCCGTGCTGTACCCCCAGGTCTGAGTCACCTTTCCTAGGCCTCTTCTCTCCCTTATTCATCCATCCAGATGTGTCTCAAGCATCATGATTTCGGAAGCATTTTCTGTGACCCTTCTCTCCCAGACTGAGTTTCTGAGCATTTCTCTGTGCTCACCCTCAACCCACCATTCCGCCTTGTAGCCTCCTTCTCACACCACAGTGTGTGCCCTCAACCACAGGAGTCTCAACAAAAAACACCATGATGAGCTTTTAAAATATCATTTATTGAGTTATCATAATGCCTCCAACACTGTTGAGCATAGTATACACTATCCTGTTTTTCGTACAAAACCTGTAGGGCCTGAGTGCGTATGAGCCTTACGAGGAGAGGGACATGAAACTCCAGGTTGCAGCCAGTGCGAGGAAGAGCTGCAAGGCAGGCTAGGTCTGTCTCACGTTCTCTTACTTAATGAATAAGTCTGAGCTTTAGTTCAGGCCAATCATCAGATAAAACTAAATCAGCATGACCTTTAGGATCTTGTCTCCACAACAATCTTGTGCATTCCCTTGTGATTGATCAAATTTGTGCCGCATTTCTAAAACCCAGAAACTTTTCCTTTTCCGATTTAAATTTGAGGGTTTTAATTTGAACTGACCCCAGAAGGACAGGCACTAGCGCCACAGTGCAAGTATCGCACAGAGCTCTTCTCCCGCCTGTCTCTAGAAAGTCTTTATAATTGCCTTTGAAATCCTTAGCAACCTGGTTTCTACATCTGAAGTTGGGGTTCCAGTTGTTTATAATAGTGGTTCGCAAACATTAGCATGGACCTGTAGTGCTTGTTAGAATACAGATTACTGAACCCAGGTTCAAATTCCATAGTCGGAGATGGGGTCTGAAAATGTGCTTGTCTCACGTGTTCCTACGTGATGCCGCTGCCATTGGCCCACAGACCATGGATCATCTATTGTAAACATGAGGGAGCTCGATGCCATGGTCCATCCCACAGGAGTTAGCTTAGATGCTGCTTGATCACAACCACTCTCCAGGCCCCCATCCAGGCTGGCTTGTTTTCTTAGAAATTGAGAGTGAATTTTAAATCACTTGCAGATAATTCTATTAATGGCTTCCTACGTTTGTTATCTAAATCTGGGTATTTTTACTTCTTCAATGAGGAAATAAATATTCTTTTTTTTAAAGCATTAATTTATACAGTTTCCATTTTTTTAAAAGATTTTATTTACTTATTTTTAGAGAGAGAAGGGAGGGAGATAGATAGATAGATAGAGAGAGAGAGAGAGAGAGAGAGAGAGAGAGAGAGAAACATCAATGTGCGGTTGCTGGGGGTTATGGCCTGCAACCCAGGCATGTACCCTGGCTGGGAATCGAACCTGGGACACTTTGGTTCCCAGCCGGTGCTCAATCCACTGAGCTACGCCAGCCAGGGCTAGGAAATAAATATTCTTACTGCTAACTCGAATGTACTTGGGGTATCTATTAAAACTCCCTAAGTGAAAAAGCCCTGCCTGTACGTGAGCTTCTGAAAAGTTCCACTTCATTCTCTCTTCTTCATTCTCTGTTCACCCTTCTCTATTCACTTACCCTCTATTAAATTAAAGAGAGTTTCTCTCTAAGGTGGATGTTTTGGTTTGCTTCCTTACAGCCTCGTTGAAGTTCTTACACTATCAACTGGGCACTTTAATTCCCAACTTATCAGCCTCTCCTCCTTTACCTTGCCCTGTTCAGCATGTGGACATGCTCAAGTTTCTCCTGTATTTAAAATAAAATCCTGAAGATGCTCTTCTTTGCCACTTCAACTGCAAGACTGAAGATAAATTTTGACAACGAGGTTCTCCACAGCCCGTGAGTTGTTGACATTTTTGAGGGGATGCACAGTTACTGAGAGGAGTGCCAGTGCTTTCAGACGTAGCAACATTGACCTCCTTCTTTTGGGAAGAATGAGAAAAAGGGCCAGTTTGGCCAATGGTGAGGAAATAGAATGAAGCATGTTATTGTTTACATAATCTATGGTTATCCACAGAACATGACTGAAGACATTGACACGGGCTTCAAGAAAAGAATAAGGTCTATCTATGTTCACTTTCCCTTTGCAGGACTTATTCAAGAAAAAGTTTCTCTTGCATACATTTAAAATTAGTTTCAAAAACAAACAAACAAAAATGCATTTGTGAGGTTTGCTTGAATCCTGGCACTGCTCGTGCACTTTACAGGCATAGATACATGAGATACTTCCTGAAGGAAATGTAAAGGCATGTGAGCTAACACTCAGGTGCTTCCATCCAGTGAGCCACATCAATTGTTCTTCCCCATCTCCCTCCCCTCTTACTTAGGTTATCAGAAAGAGTCAACGACACACTGTCTCCAGTTCTTGATGGCCAGTGTTGAATGGGCTGTAATATAGTTTCTCTCCACAAAAAATAGCACTGACAGCCTTGGGACAGTTCAGAAAGAATTCTTTAAATTTCAGACTTACTAGGTTTATGCCAACCTCTCATTTTACCTAATTGACCTATCCCATTCGACACATTGACTATTCCCACTTTCAGAAAACAATTATTTTCTGGTTTCTTTGCCTTTTCTCTTTTGACCTTGATCCTGCTTCTTCTGTCTGGCCTCAGACTATGTGGCGTGCTTCTCTCTCATGCCTGTCATTCAAATGTTTGTATTTCACTGGATTTTTTCCCTGGTTACTCATCGCTCTGTACGAACGTCTTGGACAAACTTTTGTGGCTTTCACTCCATCAATAAACTTCCTCCCACTCCTGATCACTCTCTAGGTCAATGGTTTACCCTAAGATACATTTTGAAATGTTGTGAAATATTTCCGATATCATGATGAGAGGGGAAGGGAGGTACTGATATTCCAAAGCCAGGGCCCGGGGTGGGGCGGCTACATATCCTACAATGCATTGGATGGTTCTTCCCACACAATAAAGAATTGTTCTATAATTTTCATGATTTTCAATGTCCATTCTGACATTTAAGTAAGTAAAAAACCTGACTTTAAGTGTGTGGACCCAGAATGTGTGTCATTTTACATTATACTCCAAAGCATTTTGTTATTTTTATTATATTTTGGATATCCAGGAATTCAATAAATGTGCAAATTAATAAACAATCATACTTTTCATGTTTCAGGACTTTACTATGAATAGTTGATGAGATCATCATTTTGAAAAATTGCATTAATGATAGCAATATTATTTATATGGTTTGAGTCTCCAATGTAACACACCCACATTAGTGTGCATTCAAAAGGATTCTACTTATTTATATCAGTGGGTCCCTTTATCCCTCATTTCACAATGCCAATAGGAAAAAAAATCAATATTCAGCTAGAAATTATATTAACAGTTTCCTTCCCCCCAGCCTATTATCCTTGCCCCTGCCTCACATGACTAGCTCTGGGCAAGAGAGGAAAGGAGATACATAATAAAAATGAATAAGTATTAGAGACACCTAAATACTATTCATTAATTACCAGGCAAAGTATGCTAGCTTGTTTTAACAAGCTGGTATAATTTAACTCAATCTTCACACTAACTCTAAACATAGTCATTATTGTTCTCCCCACTTTATAGTTGTACACAATGCAGAGATTAAGTAAGCCTCAAGGGACAATGGTTGGCAGATGTAGATCTGTCCATGTCTGTAAGTCATCACACCCCCCTGAGTCTCAGAAAAAGCAGCATCACTGGGAAGGAGCTGAGAATATGGCGGATTAGTGAGCATGGGGAGGAGGGCAAATGTCAGCATTCAACAAAGTCCTAGAGCGATAACACACCACACAAAGGAGGGTCTTTAAGGCCAACTTATTTTAACTGCAGGTGGACATGTACACAGAGGGCCAGGGTGTTACTAATAATTACCATGTAAAGCTAGAGTCCAGCTGGGCAGAGCTTCTTGCCACACAGCTAAGAGCTTGGTCTCATAAAAAACGTACCCAGCGTTTTGTTTCACATCCTCACGGATTCTCGGCAGCACCTTCCCCTCAGTCTTCATGCGGAATCCTTTGTGCTGCACTATCCCCAATTCTGCCCACGGCTTAGCTTTTCTTTCCTAGCTCCTCATGATTGACAACTTGGTTATGAATTCATCAAGTTTGGCTTTTCTTTTAGGCGTTGCCTTCTATAGTCCAAAAGTCTGTCCTTCTCATCCCACATTTCCAGGGCCCCAGTCAAGGTGCGGATCTCTTGACTTCCCTTTAACTGGGTTAGGCAAAGAACACCACTAAAATTTTTTCCACATAGAACAGAATGAGAAATGCTGGAGTGAGTGTCTCTCAAGATTTTTTTCTTGCTCTAATAATGAACACTTTATGTTTTTTTTTCAGTTTGCAAATGGTCCCATAACTTAATTTAATAGTGTTTGTGACAATATGTAATAAATACCATCAAAAGTATAAGTCATTCTGGGTGTGTTAGCTCATTAAAATGAATGCTTGCTAGATTCTCGAGCAAGCTTTGGAAACGTGGTGCTAACTCATGTAAATTGCCATGACAAATGTGCTTCAGGACCAATAAAGTGCGTCCTGATTCATTAATAGTCAGATCCAACATCTCCCCGTTGGTTCCTGAGAAAAGTCGAGTGGAGATCGATGAAAGAGAAGTCACTGCCGGAATTCTGCCAGCCTTCAGGCATTCTGATTAGCGTGTGTGGTTTGGCGGCTGTCTTTTGCGACGCTGTGCACCTGCGATATTGCCCTCGTGTATTTGATCCTGCAAGCCCGGGAAGGCCTCCGAGCTCAGCACGTTCTTCCTGCCAACGCCTGATGTGGAGTCTTTGGATTTAGGCAGACTCCCCAGCCTCCCCCTGGCTCAAAACAAGCTCAGAGGGGGGCTGCCAGATTAAGCTCAGAGCAGGTGAGTGGCAATGGAGTCAGTCCAAACAGTAAACAAGCATATCTCCTGTCTCAGAAGCGTACTGGAGCCACAGGCATAAATATGCAATACAACTGCACTGAGGGGAGGCGAGCTCGTGTTTTATAATGCATTTATGTCCCACGCAGCCTCTGAGATTCCAAGCACAGTCCAGGTTGTGGCTGATGGGGTTTTTCCAGGAAAAAAGCCACCTCTCCCATTACTTAGTAAAAATACGATTTAGAACTGTAGGAATGACTTTGCAAGAGGTTAGAAACATTACATTATACCTTTGTTATTATTTTTGCCCTAAAACTTTGTTGTTTGATTTTACTTTGCACAAACAGCTTCAGGAACAAAAGATTGAACGACTTGTTCAACCCAATCCTGTCGTCCTGGGAAAACCACATCTCCAAGACCTCAGTTGTCTGCGGATGGGCTTTTACCTTTTAATGCTTTTACAGTTTACAAAATTAACTTTCTTTGTTGCACCTAACATGGATATTGACTAAGTCTGATGATAGTTTAAAGTTTAAGACATAAGCTTATGAGCATTTTTAGATTGTTCTTATGAAAAAAAAATGAACAGATGATGAAAAGGCATATTGCCCAGCTTACAAGTGAGAAATACTGTGCTCGGGGTAGCTAAGGAAAGTGCCCACTATCACTGAGGGAGCAGGTAGTAGACATGGGCACTAACCCGTGGCTTCTTATTCTCAGTCTCGTGCTCAGGTCATCCCATTAAAGTGCCTTTTGGCAAGGAAAGGAGAGTTTCCTCTTTCCCTTGGTGCTTCCACCTCCTGCATTTCCACCTCTTCCTGGGAGTAGACCTTGATGCGCAGAATCTGTTCACCTCGATGCCAGCTTATCTCATTCTGTCTTTGGAGACGTCAGTCAGGTATATACCAGATGACAGTCAATGGGCGGCCAACATTGCTCCTTCTTCAGTTCAGAATTTGCTACACAGCTGGGGGGATAAAAGGAGCTTAAAATTGAGGTAGTCAAGATATTTCATGGAGTGCCCACTATGTTTCAGGTATTGGAATTTTGGGAGTAAACAGGCTTTTATGAATATATATATATATATATATATATCCATCCTTCATCCATTTCCCTATTCTATTTTTTATTCATCCATCCTACTGTTCATCCCACTATCCATTCTACTATTCATCTATCCATTTATCCAATCATATAAATTAGTTTAATAATTGCTAAATCATAGGTTGTAGGGCTCTCTCTGCAGAAAGAAAATAAAGGAGGATAAAAGTAAACCTCAAAAAAAAAAAAAACAAGACAAATAAACCCTCCTGGGCTAAATATATTCAAATTTAGACTAAGAGTTATCTTCTCTTAATTTCTTTTTAAGATTTTATTTATTTATTTTTAGAGAGGGAAGGGAGGGGGAGAGAGAGAGAGAGAAACATCAATGTGTGGTTGCTGGGGGTCATGGCCTGCAACCCAGGCATGTACCCTGACTGGGAATTGAACCTGCAACACTTTGGTTCACAGCCCGCGCTCAATCCACTGAGCTATGCCAGCCAGGGCTATCTTCTCTTAATTCTTTTTTTTTATTAATTTAGAAAGAAAGAGGAAGGGGGAAAGAGAGAGATAGAGGTACAGATAGAAAAAGAGAGAGAGAGGGAGAGAGAGAAACATGAATTTGTTGTTCCATTTATTCATGTATTCTTTGGTTGGTTCTTATATGTGCCCTGATCAGGGATCAAACCAACAACCTTGGCATATAGAGATGACCCTGCAACCAAATGAGCTAACCAGCCAAGACCAAGACCATGACTTTTCTTCTTGAAAGTACATTGCCCCCACTCATGTTTTCTCCATTGAGTAGGGGCCCACTACTCATATACTGTATCCATAGTATATGTTGATTTTGACAAGTGAACACAGGTAGAATTGCGTGGCATATTAGGCTGCTTTCCTTACATTATTATATTTTATATTTCATGCCAATGAATACAACTTCTCAAAGATTTCTTTCCTTTGCTCCTGAAGATGCAGCGTCTCAGACAAAAAGAAATACTTCAACAGTCTTTTGGAAAACTTTCTTAGATGCAGATCTACTGCCATTTCTAGTTATGACACAGCACTCAGCCTGTACTAGCATACCGATTCAGCATAATTGAAGGCTTAACAAAAATAAAATATGCCTCATAAAATGTAGGTGTAAAATCAATCACAGTAAGCCAAGTATAAAGAAGAAAGCACTCCACCAAAATTTGTTGGCAATGATTTTATTTATTTTTATTAGACTTATACTTCACTCTCACCACTTCAATTTCTTATTAAACGATTGCATTAAAAATAAGTCTTTATGCAAATGTCCTGGTTAAGCAAGGGATAGGCATACTTGTGAATTCATTGTTGTAAAAATGAAATATTTACAAAAAATCTAGGAGACAACTAGGAGATCCAATGTTACTGGGTTCTGACTAAACATCAGGCAAGAAGTGCATATGCATGATTAATTTATTATCTTCATAACAGTTATTTAAGTTAAGCATCATGTTATCCACCTTACAGGTCAGCAGCTGGGGCAGGTGCAAATTACATCACCCATCCAAGGGAACTGAGCTAGTCAGCTGCAGAGGAGGACTAAAACCAGCTTGTCTGACTCTCGCAGTTGCTACTCTCATTAAGGAATCTTAGAAGCATCAAAACTCACTCTTTACCTGATATGAAAAAATGAAAGCTTCCATCTCCCCTTTCTGTTTGTTTCTTTCTTCAGCCAAGAAAGAAACATTTAGGATTTGGTTAAAACAGAGTAGACTTCAAAGCAAACCACCTGCTTTCTTGTATCTAGAAGAGTCTTAAAAACAGCCATTTTGAGGAATGAGTTAAGTAGGAGATTTGGTGTTAGCCTCAACATGCCATCTGGAGGGACAAATTGAAAATAAAAATGATTTCTTGGCTACCATAGTAAGCAAAGTCTGGTTGAGAATACAGGTCGATATGTCCAAGGATGGCGACCAGGCCTGGAGGTTTGCCCCAGACCAACCAGCAGGGGGTGGGTTCTTGACTTTGTGCAGAAAAGATTTCACAACATGAAACCAGATGATGTGAGGGTCCATTTATTGAAGCTGGGGACAAAGAAACAAAGGAAGGCTCAAGGGCAAAAGAAGCAACAGGAGAAAGCCTAGGTGAACTGCTTTGGCTCCTTAGAAACATCAGAAAAAAAGGGAGCCTCGGAGACAGGTTCCGAGGGTAAGTCTGGGACAAGCTGTCACTGCCCACTGCTCCTTTGGTTGCAAGTCTTGTGGGGATCCTTAGAGTTCAGGAGAAAGTCAAGAGTTCATGCTCAAGAAAAAGTATGGGCATGCTCCAGACAGAGCCCATGACAGTAACCTTTGTTTTGAGGATTTTTACCTCTCTTCTATAGGCTGAGAATCCTAGGGGAGGACCTAGGGGAGCATCTTAACAGAACATCCATTAGTTTTCCAGGTGTGTCCTTCAATATGTTGATTTATCAAAATGAGCATGTAGGGGAGTTTAGGATCATTCTCTAGTCAGCCTTCACTGTTTTACTTTTATCTTGGGTCTGTCTGGCTTTAATTGGGTTTTTGGTATTCACACCCCCTCCACACATACACACACTCCCTGTGACTTAATTTCTACCTAGGTTTGGCTGGCACAAATGGTACTGATTGGGTCTCTGTGACCTATCTTTCCAACCAGAGTGATTTAAGCTGTGTGTTCTCTGGTTAGGGAGGAGAGGTATAAACCATTTTCTCTCAAGTGTCCTTGCGTAAGGAAGATTAGGTCTTACTATCCACTAGCTGGCTGTAAGTTGTTCAAATTGTTTGGCCTTATTTAATGATCTTGTCTTCGTTTTCCAATTCTGCTTGTAGCAATTGGAAACAAGCTAGTAACAAGCTAGGAAGAAGCTAGGAAAATTCTTAGCTTGTTACTATCCTGCCTAAGACTAAAAAAGTTATAGAAGAGAGCGGGGGATGAATCTAACTTCAGAGTGTTTGTTTTAACATAACCCTGAAGACAGTAGCAAAATAAATGGTCATAAATAAGCAAACAAATAAACGAACCTCACTTTTCCCAGCAGGCAGTGGGCAGAGCCCTGTCCCACGGGTGCTTGACTCCCACATCAGGTCCTGTTCTTCACCACGACATGATCATCACTACCAGCTCTCCCTGAGCCAAGGGGCAGGCTATGGAAGGCCACCACACACCCAGAAACAGCCAACTTCCTAACAGGGTACCATCCAGTTTCAGTCACAAGGAGATTTCAAGCAATTCATCAAAGCACAGTGTAGATACAGTGACCAAAAACAAGTGGAGAAGTTAGGGTGAGGAATCAGATGATAAGTGACTTACCAAATATGAAAACAGGGATAGACAGCAGGTATTCAAACTCAAAAGTAAGCAGACAGTCCAGACTCATTGAGGGTACGTGAGGACAAGAGGCTATAAGAAACAAGAAGGGGCTTCTGGAGGAAGCCATTTGCGAATGATCTCTGGCTTGGCCCCCCTGAGGGTCCCTCTTCAGCTCATAAGGAAGCAGGTCACAAAGTCTCATAGCATATACTATGGACCAAAGTCATTCCCAGCAATCCCAATTCCAATAGCCAGTTCTTCCCTCCTCACTCATCTGACCGACCTGGAGGGATGGTCAGTAGGAAGCCAAGTTCATTCACCTTGAAGGTGCTACAAAACATACAAAGTGCCCACTGATGAAGAACAGGTGAACTTACCTTTCTATAAGGAATCAGAGCTTTTGGTCTGAACAACATAAGCTGAGCTCAATTATTAGGGGAGAACATACAGTGAAGGAGAATATTTATGAAATGATTGTGAGTCCCGGAGATGTACTAGTGAACTCAGTTTCTTTTATCCCAAACAGTGGGGAAGTTAGAGCTCTGAATTTTGTAAGTTTAGTTCATTGCAGGTTTTAGTGGAGGAAATGATTAAGACTGAATTTTCTGAATGTTTGAACCGATTTATTTGGGGAAAAAAGTTGAAATAATTTTGTTTACTGCATTTAGATGGATGACTAAATTAGGAAAAAATTTGGAGGAGGTTTATTAACCTGCCTTTTTGGGGGGGAGAGTGGTTAAGGAGTTTATGGAATCCGATGACTTTGCACAAACCCAGTCTTTAAATCTTCCATCTCATTTTTACATCGCCATGGCACAGAGACAAATTTGCCAACTTGATGCTGTGCAATGAGAACATGTATTTCAACCCTGATTCGTTTGAGGAGCTGCAGGCACTCAGGAGCAAACTGGACATGTGGATGGAGCAGATGGAGGCTTGAGGAAGCACCTAAATCCCATTGCTAAACTGCCCTGAAGTCGTTGGAACCCCAGCTGTCAGAGAATTGTAAAGCTACTCAGAGGAAATGAAAACTCGGTTTCAGAAACAATTCATAAGTCTGATGGCCATGAATCACGTCTTACGTGTTTGTGTCGGCTCTAGACTCCAACCCTCAGCCTTTGGACTCCAACTGTCCGGATGTCTCTCCTTCATTTAGCATCTGCCTCGTTTTTGAGGCTGAAGTTCCAGAAAATTGCACTGGACCGGAAACCAAAGATGGCTGCCAAGAGGTTGACATAGTACGAGAATTTGGGAGATGTGTACAAAAATCCCAGAAATACCCAACAATTTGTTGTTATGTGAACACATTCTGGACTGTGAGGTGTGCTGGGCTCTGTGAGAATGTATCCCCTTTCATGAAATGACTGGAACTGGGACTTGGAGCCCCCTTCTGTAATACAGGCTTAGAATTAACATGGAGATGATGTCTCACAAAATCTGTCACTTTCAACAATTGGATCTTGATTGACTATCGAAATTACTACTCAGCCTCCAGCAGCACACTTTTTTAAAGAATAACATTGATTAGGTTTATTTAGAATTTGTATGAGTGTGACAAAATTCATTGGTTTAAATAGCGAAGAGCTGAATACTGTCCATTGTCATGGATCAAAATTTCATGAAAATTTTTGATCAAAGGAGCTACCACTGAAAAAAGGAAGTCCATTTGCGGTAAATTGCTGTGATGTGGTTGAACAGCCAGTGCATCTGACCATCACTGCTGAAGAAGTTACAATGGTGACTGCTCCCATCTAAATTTGTACATATTGCCACCTGTTGAGAGCCTTTGGGCTGCCCAACATGTTGCAGTACTTCCTCTGAGCTCTGGAATTGCTTTATTTTTTCTTTCATTTGTCTTTATTTGCTTTTATCTTGGAAAGATCTCTGTCTTTTTTTATCTAATTTAGTTTCAGTTTCCTTAGTCAGAGACTTGACAAAATTTATTTGGTTTTCTAATATCACTTTCTAGTTAAAAACACAGGCCGTCCCGAGGCCAACCTGAGAATCTTAGTCACTGCGTTGCCATGGAAATGTGTCATGCTAGTGTGGAAGAACAACCTGGTGTTATAGATGGCTTCATTGTTTTACCTACAGTGGTGCCAACCGAGTGAGCTATGGCATCTTATATAATCCAAACATCATTCTTCTTCTCTTTGCAAGTTGGAGAAGCCATTGCTCACATTTCATCTCTGGCCCCTGGTGAGATTTAAATTACACAAGTAGGAAAAATTTATTACTCCAAATGATGGAGATTGTTGGAGGTAAGAAGTGATCATTCAGATTCACCATTAATGACAGTCAGAACTTAGACACAAGGAGATGAAATTCTAAGCCCCTGATGTGTTCTGAAATGTTAAATAACTTCCTTTCACCCACTGGTGCCTCTCTGTAAGGGTCCAGGTGTATGAATGAGGAATAAAGAAATGGAAATCACTTTTAAAATGAGCGCATGCCTGCACTGGAGAAGAAAAAAAAACAACGAAGCAAGAGATGCATTCTAACGAACACTGGGAACAAACCAGAAGGTGAATTATTATTTACTGCTGAGGTTTGCTGACCATTTTGTCAAAGCTATCACAGATTTAAGTATAGATACATGATTTTCTAAGTGGGAGAGGTACATAAGATGGGTAGGTACTTCGAAAATGTCATGTGAAACTCAAGAGCTCAGAGCTTGACATTGATAACTATGTGCTACCTCAACCACTGAAGTTAACCTGATTTGAAACCCAGTTACCACCCAAGAAGTGGTAACTGGAAGAACGCACATACTTCACGGAGCTGTTCAACACTCAACTCATGCGCACAGTATGGGCACAGGTAGAACGAGGTAGAAGCCTCGTCTCTGACTCACTTTTCTCACGTTGCTGCTGATCCAGCTCTTGAGTTCATCCATCTTTTTAAGAGATCACCTCGATTCCCTGCATCCAACAGCTTAACATATTGCGTCAGGGCTCTGATTTACTTAGATCTGTGTCAGATATCTACTCCTGGACGAATTACTGAGGCCAAAAGTTAGGTGTCCTGACAAAGATATTCACCGCAAAGTTACCTTTCGGTGGTAACCTGGGGGTGAAAAGTGGTCTCTCCAGAAACCTGACACGAGAGGCAACGCTTTGGGGAGCATACACTCCTGTACATCATGTCATTGAAGGTGATCTCCCCTCTTTTCTGGTTGTTACTAAGGTCAGTGCACACTTGCCTCCTGCCTCTAGAAAACTATGCTGGAGCCCGTGGTGTGATGTTTCTGTGCTCTGTAAAGTTCCTGAAGCGGGGGCCTGCCGCTCTTGTTTACCATTCAATAGCCCCACCCAGCCCAGAGGCTGGCCCTGGGGAGCCTCAGTGAATGTATTTTGAATGAGTAAAGAGATAAACTGCTGGCTGTATTATATTTTTCTACTATAGTCTTCCTTTTTTATTTCTTTGCTTCCTAGTGTTTTCTCCTGTTGTCTTGTGTATCATTTTGAATACCACCTCAACTCAAAAGGTCAAGGAAGGGAACTGTTGGAATTTCAGGTGACCGTAAATAAGATGCCTCCTCGCATCCCGAGTTTAGAATCACGGAGAGTGAGATGCCGGAGGAAATCTGGCATGCAGCATGACTTTAGGTTTACAGACACATTACCTTGTTCATGTTTCACCTCTGAATGTTGCAGATTCGTCGGCTTAGCCATTGCCTCAGACGGGCAACCGCAGGGGTGCCTGGAAAGGGCAGAGCAGGGCCTTCCTCATCTCTTCCCGTGCGTTCCCCGTTCTGATAACTCACTCCTGTTCTCCTGGAAGCAGTGCGGGTCATGGGAAAGATCAACACTGTTGCGTAGCACAAGCTCCTGTTTACGGAAACCAAGGCCTACAGGGATGGAAATGTCTCCCTAACAGGTCTAAAGAAAGAAATGCAGGAGACAGAAAATCTGCTGTAAAAAAAATAGTAAGACAAAACCAGGTTTTGATCTTGCTATTCTTTTGAGGTAGCTGCATAAATGATAAACCTCTTCTTTCTCCGCCTCCCCAACCCCTGCCGATTTCACTCCGTTTCAGTAGCTACTTTCTTCTCTATTTTGGCTCTGTGTTCTCAGGCTCTTAATATCCTTGCTCTTTTCCTGGTACCAGTGACATTTAAAAATTATAATGAATTTGGCAAAGCTATGAAATCTATCATTTCCAATTCAAGCATCCATTACCCTGATGTAGTCATAATTCTAAAAAGTTCCAAGACCACTGGGATGAGAGGAAGTCTGCGGCTGTCGCTAGGAATCCGTCCTGTGGCTGTGAGAATCCCTAAGCCCTTTTCCTCTGTTCTGACGTCCACAGCGGGAGAGTGGTTATGAAATGAGGATTATGTCAACTCAGTCAACAGATATCCACGGACTTCCTACCACGTGTAGGACATTTTACCTCAACTAGAGTAAAATCAAGATTGACTCATATGAATGTTTTCAAAAAGATACTTCAGAGCACAAGGTAAGACCATCCAGAGATGGCCCAGGACCCACACTGCCTGGTGGTGACCCACATATGAGGATGGAGAAGGGAACTAAAAATGCTTTCTGTCTTGTACAAAAATTTCACCTGTTGCAAAATAACCGTGAACAGGAGCATGGGCTAAAACTTATGAGATATGGACAAGACCCATAAAAGACTTCAGTATTTTGTAAACTCTAAATAGTTAATTAAAGCTTTTTCCTGATAGGTGGAAGGGAATTTATATATGAGTCAATCAAGAACATGAACAAACATCCAACGAATACTATTCTGTCCCAGACTTTTTTAAAAAAGATTTTATTTATTTATTTTTAGAGAGGGAAGGTAGGAAGATAGAGAGAGAGAGAGAGAAACATCAATGTGCAGTTGCTGGGGGTCATGGCCTGCTACCCAGGCATGTGCCCTGACTGGGCATCGAACCTGCGATGCTTTGGTTCACAGCCTGCGCTCAATCCACTGAGCTATGCCAGCCAGGGCCTGTCACAGACTTTTAAAGTCCATAAAAACATATCTTCCCTAAGTACCAGGGGGAGTTAAAATAAAGCATTAGTTAAGCAAGAAATGAAAACAACTCCAAGTTATGTATAAAAGGACCAGATGATAGATATGCGTTCTATGGTAAATTTTGCTTGGAATTTTTTTTACTGAAAATATAAACACAAATCTCATAAATTAAAATTTTCATAATTTTAATAAAGTTTATCTTTAAAAGCTGACATTGCGTGGTAAATTCTCCAAGATTCAGCAGTCCACACCTGGAAACTGGGTATTAAAGCAAGACCCTAAGGGCTCTTAGAAAATGCAGGCAGTAACGTCAACTGACCTCTAGAGGGCTCCCTATAAACCAGATCTGTCCCTGAAGTGATAGCAGACGTCACAGAGGGAACTTTTTTTTTTAAGTTGTTTACACAGATTAAAAGACTTTTACTTGGAGAGACTCACGCCTAACTTGCTTTAGTAAATGACACAAGAATTAAGAATTTTCACCAACCTTCAGGCATTGTTCGTTATGTTCCAAATTTTAATTCTGGTTGTTCGGCGTCTCTGCAGTGTGCTCCAGGCTGCCCGTTGACCTTGAACCCAGCACCAAACACGACGCCGGGTACAGAAGCAGATGACCAAGAAATGCGTGTTGATTTGCATTAATCCTCTCTTTTAGTTCAAACGGTGTTTAGAAAATACTGTCCGCACCGGACGAAGCTGACAGTAATGTTAATATTCGACATTTTTTGTAGCTTCTAATAAACACACACTTTCTTGCACATTAACTTACTGAAGCCTTAAAATATTAGCAAATCAGGTTGTAGTATCATTTACATAGTTGAGATGATGAAATCTAAGGGACTTGATGTAAGAAAGGTGAAGATTCAAATTTAGCTCTTTCTTTTTTTTTAAGATTTTATTTATTTATTTTTAGAGAGGGAAGGGGGGGAGAAAGAGAGAGAAAGAAACATCAATGTGCAGTTGCTGGGGGTTATGGCCTGCAACCCAGGTATGTACCCTGACTGAGAATCGAAGGCCTGCAACCCAGGTATGTACCCTGACTGAGAATCGAACCGCAACACTTTGGTTCGCAGCCTGCGCTCAATCCACTGAGCTATGCCAGCCAGGGCTAGCTCTTTCAAGTTCTATCTCAGTGACCTTGTCATCAACTCATTGATGCTTCTGGTCATCCAGATAAGGAAGCGACCAATTGGTCACCTTTCTAAAGCCCCTTAGTGGGCGGAATCACAGAACCTTGGAGAGGGAGAGAAGGCATCAGATACGATATTAGCCATTTGCTCATAAAGTTGGAAAGCTGGTTGATTTATGAAGGGAGCTAGGTAGGGGTCCCCCAGATACCAGCTCCTGGAAAGACAAAGAGCCTCATGTCAAATTCTTCAGCTAAACTGGTACCAGGAGCAGACATCATAGCCAGAAAGGAGAGCCATTTTCTTAGTCGACACACCAAGAGACTTAAACATACTGCTAGGATGGTTCCCAAGTCAGGAGGTACCAGAACAGAACTGAGTATCAAGTTTAGATGAGAAGCCATCCTTGGATGAATGCAAGAGGGAGTGGTCAAGGTGGGATCTGGTGGGCATGGACTTGACCCCAGGTGACTGGGTTAAACTGCAATGTCCCAGTCAATTTCTCCCATGCTGTTTTAGTAGTCATGATGCAGCGTTCAGGACAGGAAGAGGAAGAAGAGACAGAAAGCGTTAATCTAATAAAAACATCAATTTTCTTCCTACTCATCAGCTGAGATCTGGCAGTAAACTTGGGGAATCATGACCCAGAGAAATGTATGCCTTCAAAAGTGGCATATCTCTCTATTTGGTAATTAGCATGGACTGGTGGGGCTGTGTCTAGACAAAGCCCTGAGAAGGATGGGGGGTACTAGGGCTGAAATGGACAAGAGATGGCAGAGAAGAGAGGATGAATCCCTGATAGTAAGCGATGCCTACTGTGCGATTTTCCCATGGGTTCAGCCTCCAAAGCATTCATCGGAAGGACAACAGAATACTGCAGTGAAGAGCCTGATTGCCTGGGTCTGAACCTTCTCTCTGTCACTCACCGGCTCTGTGCTTTGAAAAAGCATTGTGATGTTATCCCCATTGAGTGAATGTATAGTACCTACTTCATGGGTCGTTACAAAAAAAGTTCACACTTAAACTAGGACTTCTTAAACTTTACAACGTCTTGGTTTAAATTTAAAAATATTTATATAATATATGTGATTCATTGAGACCAGTAACCCCCAATAAGTTTAGCTATTTTTATGGGAGAGGGACAGGGTGAATGAAAGCAATCTGGGAAAATGTGGTTACTTGTACCAGCAGAAAACCACAGTGGACACCACACTCTTAGGATCTGGATACCTTTCTCTTTGGGGTCCACAAGAAACACCTGGGCATTTTAGCATGACTTAAGACTTTACAATAAATTAGTGAATTTTCTACCCCTATCTCTTATTTACATTTACTTCTCCAGGTTATTGTCCCGAAGAAAGGCTTGCACATGTTCTAATTTATCTATCAGTTCAATAAATAGTTACTGAGCAACCCCTGGACCATGGATCGTTCTGTGCATTGAGATTCTGTAGACAGAATCTCTTGCCCTCCGGAAGCCTCTGCTTTAATGGGGTTCATTTGCATAGTCTGTCATGTTCATTTGTGCATTTCCTGGCTATTGCGGAATCATTGGAGGGCGGGGAAGGGGTTTCAGTTTTCCTTTGTCTGTGTGGTGACTCTAAGCCTTTTCAAACATTTGTTTCCTTTGGGTGTTTTTTGGGAAAGCTGAGCTCCATCCTGGTCCCTGCTACCCGTTCAGCTGCCAGAAAGGGACACGTAGGAGGGAGTCCAGATCTCCACGTCCATCTGTGAGCTGAGCACAGGGCCCCACAGTCCCCCGGCTGGGGCCTGATCACACTCGCACTGAGTCCCGCTCTGCGTTTCTGGTGCCCCGACCTGAAAGCCCCCACACAGCCTTTCGTAACACAGATTGGGGCTGCACTTCTGCAGACCCCCTCAAACCGGTCTGCACCTTGACCCCTAGTTGCCCTCTCAAAATGACGGTCTCCTTGAGCTCCTTGCGGGCTGTGGGTGGAATCTTCTGTTCTCAGCCGTGCCTTTCTCGGGTGGCCGCTGCCTTCGTAATTACTCTGCGACGAGCCACATCTGGCGCCCTGGCAAACCCTAATGAATGTCTGTCAGATGAGTCAGGCTGCTGTGCAAGACGGTCTGAGGGGGCTGTGGATAAACACTTTATATTTTAATACATTAATATTTAATGTTTAAGACAGATGTAACTTGAATAAATAGATGGGTGATTTTTTTTTAAGTTTAAAAACCAACCAATGTAACAGTGGTCCAACACTGACCAAAGTTAGGGAAACCCTGACCCAGTCAGTGGCTAATAACACAAGGCTGTTGTTTAACTGGCTGTGCCTCCGTCCCGGTTCAAACACAAACCAGCTGAGTGCCCTTGGGACCCTGGGAAAGGGGCTCTCTGGACTTGAGTTTGCATATTTCAAAACTGGGCTAATTGTAGCACCTACCTCCTAGGGTTGTTGCGGTGTGTAAATGAAATGGAAAATGTGTAATCCATGAAATGCTAAACCTTGAAGCAGACACCTGTGAATGTTCAGTGAACCATGGTTATTATTAATCAATATTATAATAACATAACTATCACCTTGTCAACTCATACCTCTTATTCTAAGCACCATTGAGTGGAGGGCCGAGGCTGCTGCTTTGTTCCTGAGGAAGTGCATGAGAGTTGGGGCAGGCCCAGGGCTGTGCAGGTGGACCCCACCTGTAGACATGCTGGGAGGAACCTGGGACATGTAGGCAGAGCACTGCACAAGACCAAGGAGAAACTGAGGCCTGCTCAGACATCCTGTGGCTTAGCGAATGAGCTGTCTCCTACTCAGTGGAATGAGAAGACTGAAACCACTTCTGATACCGACAATATTTTTTAAAGATTTTATTTATTTATTTTTAGAGAGGGAAGGGAGGGAGAAAGAGAGAGAGAGAGAGAGAGAAAAACATCAACGTGCGGTTGCTGGGGGTCATCGTCGGCAACCCAGGCATGTGCCCTGACTGGGAATCGAACCTGCGACACTTTGGTTCACAGCCTGCACTCAATCCACTGAGCTATGCCAGCCATGGTGATACCGACAATATTTTAATTGATAAACTTCATCCTTTAAATAAATGACCCCGCTTTCCTGAATCTTGCTTAGACAAGTGCTTAATCCATATTCAATGATCAGAAGCAGAAATTCGGCCGAACAATAAGAATGCGCGTAAATGAGATGAAGTTTTGTTTAATCATAAAACCTGAAGTTGGTTAGTCATTCCATGGCAATCGAGCCTGATCTAAACAAGGCAATGCATATACAACACGTAAGCTTTTCTCTTCTAAAAATACCTCATTGCCATTCACAGGAACAGTTAGATATAGATATTTTGTTTTTATGGCCTTTATTTCTGAAACATAAAAGGTTTTATGTTTCTAATCCCTGGACAATTTTTCATGGTATTTCTGTTTATTCCGCATTCTGCTTTCAAGCCATGTTTGGGGGGAAAAAAACTGCAATGATTTCAGGAAAGCCTAAAGTGTTTTTCAATTACCCCGAGTGAGTTCTGGGAGGCTCCGGCAGGCATCATTCAGCTCCTCTGAACTTAGACAATTGCTCAGCGTGACAGCAGTTACTCTGGTTGGGATTTTACCCTCTCGGTTGCTTTTGAATTCTCTGTGGTCGCTCTCATTTCCTTTTGCATTTCTATTGTTTATCGCAGTGAGTTTCGATGGTGTTT